>NC_091059.1:157511033-157818033 GCF_000393655.2 Nicotiana sylvestris
GTGATGGGTCAGGTGCTAGGGTCGAGTTGGCCTGCTGAAGAAGATGAAGTGACGACGCAGAACAACTGCGTGAACAACAGCAACAACGACTAGACGCGAGGAGGAGGAAGGCAGCCATGGACGTCGAGCTCAAGCTCGAGCTTGACGCCGGACGAAGAAGATGAAGCAGAAAGCAATGTCCGCCATGGACGAGCTTGATGAAGAAGATGAGACAGCAGCCATGGGAGCTCAAACTTGAGCTTGGCGACGAAGACGACGAAGCAATGGCAGCGGGGTCGTTCGGTGTGGCTATGGAGGTTCGACGTAGAAGAAGATGAGGAGGGGGAGGTCGTGTGAGGGTGGTGACAATGGAGAAGGCAGCCATGGATGCTAGGGAGTGGAGCTTGGGAAACCCATGGTTATGTGTTTGGAGTTTGGAGAAGGAGAAGCAAAGGTGGGGGGGATCATTTTTTGTGTTTTTAGGGTTTTTTTGAAAAAATGAAAAATGAAGATTAGGAAGGGTTAGGTCATTTTGGGGTTAATGGGGCGGACCGGGTCGACCCGTGTGGAGATGGACCGGGTCGTAGGGGAAGGTTGAACATTTTTGGGCTTGTGGTTTACAATTGAAGAAGTGACCCAATTCCGATTTTTTTTGTATTTTTGCTCTCTTTTCTTCTTTTATTTTTCTAAAACTAAATTCTAAAAATCCTTAAATTATTATTAAGAACTAAAGTAAGTTATAAAAGCGCAAATTAACTCCCGATAATAATTAACGCACAATTAAGTAATAATTAAGCATAAAATTGTATATTTGGACATTAAATGCTAAAAATGCAAAAAATGCCTATTTTTGTAATTTTCATTTTTTGTAAAACAAACTTGATTACTAACAATTGTAGAATTAAATCCTACATGCAAAATGCGATATATTTTTGTATTTTTATTAATTTAACAAATAAACATGCACAGACAAATACAAATAATTATTCAAAAAATATTACAAAATATCACAAAATTGCACACCAAGGAAAATCATTTTATTTTTGAATTTTTTGGGAGTAATTCTCATATAGGGCAAAAATCACGTGCTTACAGCTGCCCCTCTTTGCCCGAAGACACGAAGGGTTTTCGTGCAAAGATAAAGCGAGCGATTTTTTGCCCATCCGAGTACTCCGTGTGAAGCATTTTTTTGAAAAAGATTTAACCGAACCTTTGCTTCAGAGGTTTCCTACATATCCTGGGCCAAACAAGAATCAGGTCAATGTAGTTCGGAAAATTTTGGTAGCTGGGACTACCATGGGATTGCAATGCTTGTTGTTACTGCTGTTGCTGTTGCTACTACCGCTTTACTGACCTCCTTACTACAACCAAAGGAAATTGAAACTGAACTAACTACTTATGCCTGTCAACCGCTAGTTACAAGATTCCTATCTATAATTCTTTTGTAACTTGATCTTGGGTCTTAGCTGATTCTGCTTGTAGACTTCGATCTAAATCTTGATGCTTGCAAGTTGTAGGCGCTTGTTTATTTCTGCAGTATTGAATGAAACGGGATTGGCGGAGCTCGGGAATTTGATCCAATTTTTGAGCGACCTGCCCTTTGTTTGTTCCAATATGTGGGAACATCTTCTTTTTTTTTCTTTTGTTCTTTTCTTCTTTTCTTTATTCTCGATTGAGACTCATCCTGTAGGTCGTCTCGATCCATGCACCTCAGGGTCAGACCTGCTGAGACAACAAAACAAACGAACGAAATTTTCTGCCCCAGTTTTACTAGGAAAATTTCGTGAGTTAATTGTCATGAAAATTTACAGCACTGATGAGGGGGTTGGAAAAACCCTAGTCTACAAAGCGCAACTCAGGGATTGGAGCCCTAATGTTGCAAAAGGTAAAAATGCACAACTCAAGGATTGGAGCCCTAATGTCGGCTAAAGGAAGGTTGCTCAACTCAGGGATTGGAGCCCTAATGTCGGCTAAAAGAAAAAATGCTCAGTTCAGGGATTGGAGCCCTAATGCCGGCTAAATGGAAAATGCTCAGTTCAGGGTTGGAGCCCTAATGCTGGCTAACAGAAAAATGCTCAGTTCAGGGTTGGAGCCCTAATGCTGGCTAAATGGAAACTTGCTCAACTTAGGGATCAGAGCCCTAAATTGGGAGGATTGCCAGATTATGTTGGATACTGTTCGGGTTATGTCGGAAAGATTCGTCGGGTTATACCGGAAAAAGGGAAAGAGTTCTCGGGTTATGCCGGTAGGTCATCTGGTTATGTCGGAAAGATTCATCGGGTCATGCCGGGAATATTCATCGGGTTATGCCGGAAGATTCGTCGGGTTATACCGGGGAAGTCATCGGGTTATGCTGGAAAAGGTCCACAGGTTATGCCGGAAAGATTCATCGGGTTATGCTGGGGAAGTCATCGGGTTATGCCGGAAAGATTCATCGGGTTATGCCGGAAAGATTCATCGGGTGATGCCGGGAAGATTTATCGGGTTATGCTGGAAGATTCATCTGGTTATGCCGGAAAATTCATCGGGTTATGCCGGAAAAGGTCCACGGGTTATTATGTGAAGATTCATCGGGTTATGCCGGAAAAGGTCCATCGGTTATGCCGGGGGATTCATCGGGTTATGCCGGGGAAGTCATCGGATTATGCCGGAAAAGGTCCACGAGTTATGCCGGGAAGATTCATTGGGTTATGCCGGGAAGAGGTAAGAGTCCTTGGGTTATGCCGGGGATTTGGATAAAAAAAACTCCTTGGGTTATGCCAGGGAGATCCGTGGTTTATACCGGGATAGTTGAGAAATGAGGTCATATGTTACCATGATTTGTTTTTCTTTTGGGGATTTTTATTTTTCTTTCTTGTCTTCTTTCTTTTCTTTGGTTTTCCTTTATATATATATATATATTTATATTTTTTTTTTATTTATCAAAAATTCATGAAAGAATTCCGGGGAAACTTACTTTTGGTCGTTTTCCCGCTGCAAAGCTGTTTCAACGCTCGCGCGCTTCATTTCTTTTGGGCTACACATGCTTCTTGCATGGTTGCTTTGGATTGCACCTGTCTCGATTTTCCTAAACAAAGAAAAATTGTCAGTTTGAAAACGGTGGTTGATTCGGTGGCCTTGATCGTTCCAATTGCTTGGTCTTGGGCTAATTCCTGTTGAGAAACTTTGCCATTGATTGGATTCACAGACGACCCATTTTAAACTGATCAGATTCGCATTTCCGGATTTTTGATGATTTGTTCGTGTAAGGCTTTGGTTCTTTCATCCCATTCTGCTTGGGGATTCTTTACGAGACCAACTCAGTGGGGATCTTTTATTGGGGAGACTCTGTGGGGATTTGTACAAGGCAGACTCGTTGGGGATTTGCTGGGGCGGACTCTTTGGGGGATTGTACAAGGGGAGACTCTGTGGCGATTTTTACAAAAGAATTTTTTTTTTATATCCTCAAACCTAACTGTAATGGCTAGTCACGTGGGATTTAACCTTTCCAACTTTATTTTGCCTTCGTAGGCCTTTCCTTTCTTTCGAACGTCTTTACTTCGGAAGCAAATCAACTACCATGGTCAATCAGGATGGGACTGACGCACCACTGAGGCCGTGTATTTTCTTTGACTCTTGCCAGGCGGGGGCCTGTGAAACCGGTCTTGCCACCTTTTCTTTGTAATCGTTACGGAATCAAAGTTAGATCGAAGGGGATTCAAAGAAAACTATGCGAAAGGAAAGCATATTAGTTTAAAGAGAACCGTCCCTTTCGGGGGAAAAGAAAGACTTATCTAGAGTGCATGATGGCTTCAAACTGACATGACATGCCTTTTGGACTGGATGCCCGATCCGTATCAAACTCCAGCTTCTCATGAACCTATTAATCTATGTTTCCAAACCGGAGAACCTTTCCAGGACATTTAGTGATGAAGTATCCTGTTTCCGGTCGACCACGCCCTTTGCGGGTTTTCGCTAATCGACCTCTCTCATTTTTGATTTCTCTACTCTCATCGCCTCATGGTGCCCGAAGGTTTACACCGATAAGACTCTCTCATTTTATTCTTCTCAATTTGATTTCTATCAGATTCCAATAAATGATGTATTCCACTTTCCTGTCTTTGCCGATTGATCAGAAGGACTTGGACAAGGTTTGGGGTGAAAAGAATGGGGATTGAACTACAACTTTGGAACCTTTTGGGCGGGATCATTGCCGAACCATTATAACTTCTGCCCCAGTTTCATTTTTGGGGAACTTCTTGGATTTTTATTTTGGTGTGACTGAACCCCAAGGAGAGGCTGCCTACGTATCCTTTCGGAATCAAGTCAGACGTAGTTCAGGCCACTTTTGTTTTTTGGAATTTGTTTTTGTTTTTCTGCTTTACTTCGTTTTTCACTTCCTTTTCCTTTTCTCATTTTCATTATATCTTTTCTTTTCTTTTTTTCTTTTTTTATATGTATATATTTTCTTATTTTTTTTCTAATTCTTTATTCTTCCCTTTTTTTTATTTGTCTTTTTCATTTCAATTTCTCTTTTTCTTTCATTTTATTTTTAATAATACTTTCAGGTTCCAAAGAGGGTAATCAAAGAAGAGTAACCGGCTCAAATGGGTTTGCAAAGGGTTGATAGTGTTTGGGTAGCGAGAATGAAAGCCTTCGTCATCTCAAACTGTGCGAAGACATCGCCGGAGCGATTTAGGCATAGTACTGCATCTGCTTTCAAAGCGGGGTCGGCGTCATTTCTTTCGACGTCGCCTAGATACAAATGCTCCTCTTGGCAATATTTTCCAATGACGTATGGACCCTTCTTTGTCGATACAATTGCTCGTGACAAACTGCAGTCATTAAGGTTAACATTCCGTACGGGTCTAAACTCATTTACTGTCCTCAAACTCTGCTTTAGTGACGGACATTTTCCAAACCATGAACCAATTTTCTTTAGTTGTCCCTATTTTCTCAAATTCTTTATATTTCAAATTTTGACTCATTATTTGAAGTCTGACGAAATTCTCGGGATCTAGGCATGAAGTCCGCAAGCATGTCATGTTATTTAAAGCTGCATCATCAGAATTGAAGAGAACAAAAAAAAATATAGTAGATCTCTTGAAAAAGAAAGTGAGCGATGAAACATGATTTCATTTCTTGGAATTTTGGGAAGATAAAAAAAAGTTGACATTCAGGAAATTAAAAACAGGAATCTAAAGAAAACATCTGAGTCACACCCTGGGGTAGCTCGTGATGCAGAGAAAGTGGCAGGACAGGTCCATTAGGACTTCCGTTTGATCAGGAATGGCGTAGCCTTCCAGTTTTGAAGCTTGGCGCTTGGTCCCATGTACGATACCTCAGCGGTGCTAGTGCCCTCTCCTGGCTGGACCATGTGTGTTTCGCATAACTTATTCCTCATCGCCTCACATGTTCCCTCACTCTCTTCGAGCGTGAACACCTTATCATCTTCCTCTTTATTGTACTTTGGCTTCTGTGGTATGCGTCCAATAACCACTGGCTCATTCAGCCGAGGTGGTTTGATCGTCCCCCATACCACATAGGCCTGCTTGGATACATCAATTTTCTTTTCCGGTTCAGTCTCGGTGATTTTACTCTTCTTTTCACCTTTCTCTTGCTTCGAGGTTGCCTTGGGCTTCCTTTCTGTTTTAGCAATAGCAATTATGGCCTTAAGCGCCGGATCAAATTCCTTGTCTTCACAAATCATCCCAATTATCGGCCCGTTGTTGTGGGCGGGTAGCGGATTATTGGTCACATTTGGGACATCCTCGTCTTTCAACACAATTTTCCCTTGCTCTAACAAATTCTCTACCGCTTGTTTCAATGTACAACAGTTGTTTGTATGGTGCCCTTCTACCCCTGAATGGTATGCACACCTGACACCCCGCTGATATGATGGTGATTCCGGGTTTTGCCCGTTTGGTGGTATGGGCTGCAACAAATTCATCTGGACAAGCTTAGGGAATATGGTGGAGTAGGGTTCACCGATTGGTGTATAGTTGGGTCTCCTGGGTGGTTCCCAAGGACGGAAGTTATTTTGGGAAGGCCGAGGATTGTAGCGGTTTCGGTAAGGAGGCTGACTTCTAGGAGGTGGAGCTTGATTTCTGTTAGCCTGTGGTTGCGGTCGGCTGAAAGGTTGAGCATTCATAACCGCATAAAGTGGTGGAGCATAGACCATATCAGAATGAGGATAGTAGTGTTGAGGGGTTATTTCAGAGAACACAGGTCTAGGGGCCCGGTATCTTCTTCCCCATGATGCTGCCATGGTTGTTTCTTCTCTTGTCCTATTCTTTGCCATTCCTCCGGACCCGCCTTGGATGGCTTGGGAGGTTGCTCTAATGGATGCCTGACTTAAAATCCTACCTGTTTTCAAACCGTGTTCCACCATGTCACCAATTTTGATGGCCTCTGCAAAAGGTTTTCCCATGGCCGACATCATGTTCTGAAAGTAATCGGGCTCTTGGGCTTGCAGGAAGACAGTGACCATTTCTATCTCGTCCATTGGAGGTTTCACTCTTGAAGCTTGTTCGCGCCATATACTGCATATTCTCTGAAATTTTCTGAGGGTTTCTTCTTTAGATTTGTCAGAGAGTTCCTATCTGGAGCAATATCGACGTTGTACTGGAACTGTCTGACGAAATCTCTAGCAAGATCATCCCAGATGTACCAGCGAGACATATCCTGGTCCATGTACCACTCAGATGCGATGCCAACCAGACTTTCTCCGAAATAGGCCATGAGTAGTTCTTCCTTTCCACCGGCTCCCCGCAGCTGATTGCAATATCTTTTGAGATGAGCAATAGGATCACCATGCCCATCGTACTTCTCGAATTTTGGGGTTTTGAATCCCAATGGCAGGTGCACATGAGGGAACATGCATAAATCGGCATAGGATACACTTTTCTATCCGCTCAAGCCTTGTATGATTTTGAGACTCTGTTCCATACTCCTCATCTTCCTCGCAATCTCTTCTCGCTCATGAGTTTTGATGGTCTTTTCTTGTCCTGCAGCGAACTCAAATTGGAGTGGTTGAGGGTAAGTGCTGGTGGTAAACCGAGTTGGTTCCAGTGAGAAGGATGGTGCTTGAAATGTGAATGAGGACGAGTTAGAATTAGGCCTGTGTGTAGCGGGTTGTGCCACGATTGGACAGGGCGGTGCCGCGAATGTACCTGTAGCTACATCTGTTGTTGACCTCCGGGGATAAGAATCAGAGGGTGATCCAGCAGAGTGGGCTGAAATGGTAGGGTACCCAAATGGGATAGTTGGATAACTTATGGGGATGTTGGAAGTCCCACTTGTCCTGGAGAACAACTCAGGGAACCCAGGGATTATACTTGGTGGCTCTTTTCCGTTATTCCAGTCATCCAACATTTCCAACATGCGGAGCCGCATGATTCTGTTTTCCTCAGCAGTTGCTGACTCGGGCGTCAGGACGACCGAGATTGAACTCTCCTCAGAGACAGGAATTGTCGGCAAAGGGATTTCTGAAGACATCTCTATGCTTCCGTTTGATCTTGTGAAGTAAGTATGTGAGGCCAGACTTCCACCGAACCAAACCACCCTTTTTTTTTCCCTAAAAACCTGAAGTACTCAGCAGCAAACAAACGGTTAGTTCGAAAAAAAAAATAACAGATAGGTAACCTCACGTTGGGGCATGATGCTCCTATACAGTTAAGTGAATTTCTACATGTTTGCAACAAAGACATACGTCATTTCGGCTTCTCTTAAGGCTTTCCTTTATTTATCGTTTTTTTATTATATTTTTTTATTTTATTTTATTATTTTCTATTATTATTGTTTTCATTATTTGCATTTAAAAATGTGACCGGATCCGATGAGGATTGCCTACGTATCACGATGCCGCGTGAATCAGATCTTGCGTAGTTCGGGAATCGAAAATGGAGTAACTAAACTGACCCCTTTTTTTGGAATTTTTGAAAGAAATGCTTTAAAAGAAGAAAGAAAAATATTTTTTTTATTTTGATTTTTGTTTTATTTTTTAAAGAAAGACTTCTAAAATTTTATTTGCTTTTGACTTGAACTTTGGGAATTTTTTTTTGTTTTTTTTTAAAAAAAAGAAAATGTGTTTGGTTGATTTTTTTTTTATTTGTTTCACCTTTTTCTACGGAAGAAAAAATATATATTTTTTGATTTATGATGGTTGCCTCTTAAATTTTTGAAAGAGGGACTTTTAAGAAAATGATGTGGAATTTCTGAGTTTTTATTTATTTACAAAAGCACTTCTAAAGAAAAGCGAAAATATTTTTGGAATTCAATTTTTCAAATATTTTTTTATGGACATTTACAAAAGAAAGACTAAAAAGAAAAGAGTATTCTTGGATTTTTGTTGCTAATTTTTAATTCTTATTTCATTTTTTCGTACGAAAGACTTCAGAAAGAAGGAAACTTTTTTTTTTATTTGAGTTTAAGAAAAACTTCTATATTATTTTTTTATTTCTTTTTTTTTTGTATTTTCTAAAGAAAGATTTATAAAGAAGGAACTAAAGGAAAATATTTTTTTGGATTTTTGAAAATTGGGGTCGGAAACGATGAGGTTTGCCTACGTATCTCACATCCGGTGAGAATCAGACCCGCGTAGTTTGGTTCGATCAGGAATAGAGGAAATAAACTAAACTCCCTCTGAATACAATCTTTTAAAGAAAAGGAAAAAATATTTTTTTTTCTGGATTTTTATATTTTGTTTTATTTTTAAAAAGAGATAAAGACCAAAGAAAATCTTTTTAAGGAAGTATTTGGACTATTAGTTTAAATTTATAAAAGAGATACTACAAAAGAAACAACATTTTTTTTGAATTTTGAATTTTCCCTTCTTTTTTTTTACTTTTAAATAAATATATATATTTTTTTGATTTTGAAAGTGATTAAAAGAATTTTTTTTATATGTTTTTTTTAATAAATCAAACTAAAAGACAAATTTTGTTTTCATTTTTTTTCTTTTCTCTTTTTTTTTTAGAAAATTCCGGCGAGGTTTTGACACTACTGGGACATTGGTTTTATTTTTTCAAAAATAGGTGATTATCTCCCTACGCTGCTACTATTTTTCTATTTTTTTTTGAATTTATTTTTTTAAATCGGTCTGCATGCAGATCTGAAGCAAATAAATGCGCCAAACAAATAGGATGTAACATGATAGTCTTTTCATTTCAGGTTGCCTGTCCTAGACGGACCCAACCCCTGTGTTGAGTCCCCTATGTCAAATGCAACATGATGCAAATAAGCGTTTCTACTAGGGATTCGGTATGAGGTTTCGTTATACTAGGTTTATAACCTGGGTATATGTTCTAGACTGTGTACCCGAGCGGACAACTCGAGTCGAGGAGGGGGCAACTTACCGGGAACCAAAAGGCCATCCGGCTTCGTAACTTGTCCGAACCTCTCTTTTTTTATTTCAGGGTATTGACACTAACAGAATGGGGAGTCTCGACCAGCGAGCTTCTCTCCGGAGGTAAGAAGAGAAGGGTTTCAGCACAGTTTATATACAGTTCAGATAATATCAAAGCGGTAAAAGACAATATTTAGCACGTTATGCCAAAATATGTAATAAAGATCAAACAATAAAGCCAAATATAATAATTATTCTAAGCTCGAATTCTTGAACCCTGAACCAGTGGTTCTGGGCCAAGTCCCCAGCAGAGTCGCCAGAGCTGTCACACCTCCTTTTTCCGCACCCGCGAGGGTGCAAGGGAGTTTTTCCAATTAAAGGACAATCGAGACGGGATTGGTTTATTTATTTCAGAGTCGCCACTTGGGAGATTTAGGGTGTCCCAAGTCACCAATTTTAATCCCGAATCGAGGAAAAGAATGACTCCATATTACAGTCTGCGTACCAGAAATCCGGATAAGGAATTCTGTTAACCCGGGAGAAGGTGTTAGGCATTCCCGAGTTCCGTGGTTCTAGCACGGTCGCTCAACTGTTATATTCGGCTTGATTATCTGATTTTATACAAATATGAACTTATGTGCAAATTTTATCTTTTTACCGCTTTCATAATTGTTATTATTATTTTTTACAAGAAGGTGAACATTGTTTAAAACATGTCTTTGGATTACGTCACATGAAATGCACCCGCAATCCGGAACACATTTTTATTCAATGTTTTGGGATTTGGATTTGGGTTGCATGAAATACGCACCCGAGTTTAAGAAGATAATATTATTAAATACGCGCCTAAAGCGACTAGCGTATCATTATTTTGGGTAGGGCCGAGAAATTTGCTAAACGGCTCCTCCCGAATTCTAAGCAATTAAATGTACATTTATTGAGGGCCCCGCAATCTATACATTTTATTAAGCGAGGCTCATCTCATTTATTTTAAATGGACAAATCTTAAAGCGACTACATTTTTCTATTAAAATTAGTCTCTAAAATAAAGAAAGAAAATCCTAATTAATTACTAGCTTTTTTTATTATTTTAAGAAAACATGGCATGCTAATTGCTAGATTAATACAAATATTGATGAAAAGGAATTTTACTCAAAATTTCGAATTTATAAATAAAATAAAAATTCGACAACTAATATCCAAAAGAATCAAATACAACTCAGCATTGTTATAAAAAAATTATTGAGATTAATTATTCACAACCATTTGAAACTAGATTTAACCATAATTACTAAAGCTTATTAGAAAGTTTATTAGACTTAAACGTTCTTCTAATCTTGCTTGAACTCAAATCATGCCTAATTTACGAAATTTAATTTAAATTCATGCCTTAGCTAAATTTAGCTACTTATTCATGATTAACCTACTATTGATAATCTTGAAACCTTCATAACTAGTGAATTAACCCGTTTTGCCAAACCAATTCATTAAAGACTAACTTATGTTATTTTTTCTTATTCCAATTATTATTCAGTAATACATGAAATAGCTTAAATACAATCAACAAAAGGAATAAAGAAAAAAGCGAAATTAAAACTTCAAAATTTCATTCTTCATATGTATTCATGTTTCCACATTATTAGCTTGCAATAACTAGTATTACAGTCGTGTACCTGATATTGGAAGCAAAAGAAAATGAAGATGAGAATCAACGACAGTAATAACAATACAGCACAGCAACAACAACCCAGCAACAACAGCCCAGGAACAGATTTGAAAATCAAAAATAAAATCCAGAAACACCGACAACAAACAACGGACAGAAACCAAGGGAATTTTCATATTTGAAAGGCTAATTAATGTTTAACCCTTAATTTCTAAAACCCGTATATCAGAATATTTATCAGGTGTGTACTACTCTCTCTTCTAATTTCCAGCTCCTTTTTTATTTGTATTTTTTTTTCTTGAAAGTTTTAATATTTTTCGGAATTTTCTTTCTCTCTTAAACATTCAACTCTTTTTTTCTCTCTCTTATTCTCTCTGTCCGTTCTTTTTTTCTTTTTCTAAAATCTGATTCCAGACCTCTTATTTATATCCCCAACCCTTTAATCAATTAAAATCAACCACTTTCTCCTACCAAACTCATTATCTTCCACTCATCCCCATTTTAATCCCACTAAATTAAACAAATATATCAACCCCACCCCATTACATCTTGTCCCACATGCTTATCATAAACAATTACCATATTCCCCTCCACTACATTATGTCTTGTCCTCCATTATGTTAAACAATTATATCAAACCCCACCCCATTACATTTTGTCCCCCATGCTTAACATAAAGAATTACAATAATGTTCAATTCCCAAATTACCCCTCCGACCCTATTGAAATTACCATTTTACCCCCGAACGCACTGCAATTTACCAAACTACCCCCATCAGCTCTAAACAATCAATTAATCGAACTTAACCAAAATATACTCAATATGACTAATTTCTCAACAATCTTCAACAACAAATCATATGAACACAGATGAACAACACAACTCCAAATTAATGGAAATAAATTAACCATATCGGGAACCAATCCTGGTTAACTTAGACAAAAAATGGATGAGCAAGGAAACAACAAATTAACAACACAATACAAACTAAATCAACAAATCAAAAACACAAACTCACATTAAATTACTGGATTAAAAATGAACTTCAAACAAAGATGAACATGAACTAAATCTATTTTTAAACAACAAACATGACGGATTAAATGATTCAAACAACATTAATAATTTCTGGAAAATACATAACAACATGAAACAAATTGAAGAAATAATCAATTAAATTTCAAATTGAATCTGACAAACATTAAACTAACAATTCCTTTTCTTACAAAAAATAAAATTAACATGAAATAAACGTGAAAAACAACAAATTAAATTTCCATTTGAATCTGAAAATTAAATCAACAAAACACATGAACACACTAAAAAAAATTAATTCAACGATAAACATGAACAAAACAAGAATCGAGCATTTATAGATTTTAGATCCGAGAATATCAAAACAAAAATAACGGACAAAATAAAACTCAAAATCTACTAACTGGATCGAAATGAAATATGTATGGACTGTTTTGACGACCCCAACCCAAACTCGAACAAACGACGACGAACACGAACCTAAGAAGCAACTGAAGGGACGATGAAGCATATGTGAAGCAGTTCGACGCAGCAGACGCGATGAAACAGAAGCAGCTGGGGTGCGTTTGGTTTGTTTGTGCGAATAAGATGAAATCAGCAACAGTAGCGTGATGGGTCAGGTGCTAGGGTCGAGTTGGGCTGCTGAAGAAGATGAAGTGACGACGCAGAACAGCTTCGTGAACAGCAGCAGCAGCGGCTGGACGCGAGGAGGAGAAAGGCAGCCATGGACGTCGAGCTCAAGCTCGAGTTTGACGCCGGACGAAGAAGATGAAGCAGAAAGCAATGTCCGCCATGGACGATCTTGATGAAGAAGATGAGACAGCAGCCATGGGAGCTCAAACTTGAGCTTGGCGACGAAGACGACGAAGCAATGGCAGCGGGGTCGTTCGGTGTGGCTATGAAGGTTCGACGTGGAAGAAGATGAGGAGGGGGAGGTCGTGTAAGGGTGGTGACAATGGAGAAGGCAGCCATGGCTTCTAGGGAGTGGAGCTTGGGGAACCCATGGTTGTGTGTTTGGAGTTTGGAGAAGGAGAAGCAAAGGTGGGGGGGGGGATCATTTTTTGTGTTTTTAAGGTTTTTTTGAAAAAAATGAAAAATGAAGATTAGGAAGGGTTAGGTCATTTTGGGGTTAATGGGGCGGACCGGGTTGACCCGTGTGGAGATGGACCGGGTCGTAGGGGAAGGTTGAGCATTTTTGGGCTTGTGGTTTACAATTGAAGAAGTGGCCCAATTCCGATTTTTTTTTTTGTATTTTTGCTCTCTTTTCTTCTTTTATTTTTCTAAAACTAAATTCTAAAAATCCTTAAATAATTATTAAGAACTAAAGTAAGTTATAAAAGCGCAAATTAACTCCCAATAACAATTAACGCACAATTAAGTAATAATTAAGCATAAAATTGTATATTTGGACATTAAATGCTAAAAATACAAAAGATGCCTATTTTTGTAATTTTTATTTTTTGTAAAACAAACTTGATTACTAACAATTATACAATTAAATCCTACATGCAAAATGCGACATATTTTTGTATTTTTATTAATTTAATAAATAAACATGCACAGACAAATACAAATAATTATTCAAAAAATATTACAAAATATCACAAAATTGCACATCAAGGAAAATCATTTTATTTTTGAATTTTTTGGGAGTAATTCTCATATAGGGCAAAAATCACGTGCTTACAATAAGGAAAGAAAATGCTTAAATCATTAAGGGATAATTTGGAAAATGTAAATTTAAGGTGAGGATAGTTTTGTCTTGAATAAATTAATTTTATGCTTCTTGGAAGAAGCTAGAATTTTCCGCATCCCAAAAGCAGAAAAACTAGTTCTGCTGTTTGCCAAAAGTACTTTTTTATTTTGGCCAAACACCTTAAAATTTTAAAAATACTATTTTGACAAAAAAATAATTTTGGCCTCCATAAAGCTTGGCCAAACATGCTCCTAAACTTTTCTAGAGAAAAGGATTATTTTCTTTTTACCAATACTAAACGTAAGTTGTTATATTTTGACTCTCATTGATGTTACTATTTAAATGTTCTAATTTGATCATGTGATTTTTTTCTTCAAAATTCCTCCCAATTTAGGAGGATATATAGTGTTTTAATACTTTTTCTCCAGCGTGACTCAAAACCAGAATCTAACGATCATGGATGAAGGTGCTTTACCAACTGAGCAAGCCTCACTTGTCAATCATATGATTTTATACTTCTATATTTTGTGAATTGATTGGTCGGCAATCAGATCAACATATCTCCCCGTTTGGTTGAGCTTATTTTAAGTGACTTTTAAACCATACATTATGAATTCTAATTTTTGGCTTTTGGTTTATTTTTGCCATTTTAGCTTAAAAAAATAAGTACTTAATAACATCTTTTTGCACTATTCAAACACTACAAAATGACTTAAAAGTTATTTTGGTTTAAAAACACCTAAAATAAGCAAATACAGAGCGGCACCAATTATCTCCTACTTAAATAAACTCCATTCGTGATAATTAAGAAGGACCACTTCAACAAAACAAAAAGGAACCACTGCAAAAAAACCGGACGCAAATCCCAAGTAGATCCAACGGTTCATTAAACATCGCCGAGTCTAAAATAAGCCAATACAGACCGGCACCAATTATCTCCTACTTAAATAAATTCCATTCGTGATAATTAAGAAGGACCCACTTCAACAAAAGAAAAAGGAACCACTGCAAAAAAACCTGACGCAAATCCCAAGTAGATCCAACGGTTCATTAAACATCGCCGAGTACGTGAAACCCTGTATACGTCTCTTCATCTAAAATTCTTGAATCTCCCTTTCCTTTTACTTCGTTAAATTCTTCTCTAAATACTCTTTTACACTCCCTTTTCGTTTTTCCTTTCTGCTTCACACTTTTGTGTTTTGCATGGCGAATCCTAATATTGTAATTAAGCAAGAAGTTGTGGAAGGGTTTATGAAGAAGAAGCCGCCGGCGGGTTCTTCATCGGCGACTCAATCGGTGTTTATTGACCTAAGCAGTAGCGACGACTCCGATTCTGATTCGGACGGTTTTGTTGGCAGTAATAGGCCGAAGAAGAAAAGGAAGAGTGTGGAGGATGTGAATTTCCCATTGCCGTTGGGATTTTTGGATCCTTTGCCTCCGCCTAAGGAAACCCCGTTGCCGTTACCGGCTCCGCCGCTTAACGGAAGCAATAATAAGGAGTTAGGTTCTTCTTCGGAGAGTAAGCAATTTTGGAAGGCTGGAGATTATGAAGGGACTTCTTCTTCTGCTTCCGGATTATCTTCAGGTTTATTATTCAGCAAATCCTACACTGTATTCGTCAGAAATATGGGATCTTATTATTGTCAATTTCACTCCTATGAAAATACTTTCGCGCAGCGCACTTTGTTGATGCTATATTTATTCGTGTTAATAACTCGTGCATACCAGCAATTATGTGCTCTTGTCGTTTCATTTTTTGTGTTAACTGTTTGTTTGTGCATTTTGGTGGATTATTATAGCTTAATTTGTTTTGGGGATACTTGGGGGGGGGGGGTGAATTCGATTTTCACAATCTTGTTGAGTATGGGGTAATGGGTGGAGCTATGAGTAGTAGTTCGGAGCCTTAAGATTTTAACTTTTTGGTGGATTTTTGTAGCTTAAAATGGGTAAATGAATTCGCTTTTCTCAATCTTGTATTCTTGTTGAATATTGGGGAAGCTATGGGTAGTAGTTTGGTGACTTAACAATTGCTTATTTATTTGGTAAGTTACTTAAGTTTTTATAAAGGAATTCCTTTTTTCCTCTTCAGTCAGCAGAATGTATCAAAAGATGTCTATTAGTAAGACTCTGTTTATCATCTAACCTTATTTAAGTATTAATATGTCTTGGTAATGCATTTTTTGAAAGGATATTGCATGTTCCCTTTTTGGGCTCTTGTAGTTGGGAGGATTATTTTAGCTTGAGGGTGTAACATAATTTTTTAATATTGTAGGTGGTATAGATCACGTCAGAGTTCATCCCAAATTCCTACACTCCAATGCCACCAGTCATAAGTGGGCACTTGGAGGTAAATTATTACTTTACCATAATATTTTTAGGTTATTACATAACCTTACAGTTTTTGCCTTTTTGATTTCATCTTTTCTGATCATATCTAGTCTGCAGCTTTTGCAGAGCTTTTGGATAATGCATTGGATGAGGTATACTTTTTGGCATAATACGCTAGTGTCTTTGTTGCCGCTTCACATAACATTTTAAGTTCACCTCTCTTTGATTAGGTCATCAATGGAGCAACATATGCGAACATTGATATGGTCAAAAACAAAAAAGATGGAAGCAGAATGCTTCTGATTGAAGGTATTCAACTTTACTGAATTCCTTCTGCGTTTTAACATGAATGCTAGAACTATTCTTCCCCTACAAATGAGTTTTCCCAGAGTTGGCCCCCATTGTCCACAACTACCCTCCCTCCTCTCTTCCCTTTAAAGTCTTTGTTATGTCAAAATAAGAACACTATCCTTTTTTTTTTCCTTCCGTTTTCCTTCAACATATTGGGATTGGTAAAGAGAAGAATGATTATGTTTCACTTATCTTTAATCCATGTGATTCAATAAAGAGGACATCGATTTTGTGTTCAATGTCTATATGAGAAGAAGAAATCTCAATGTTAGTTCCCGGGAAAACATGGCCTAACCATGGAGTTTGCTATTAGATGGTTTATTTAAAAACTGTGGATAGGTTATGCTTCATGGTAGTTAGGAGCTATAATCTGGCCAAACCTTTCGCATAACCACCCTTAAATGTTATTTCATTAGCTTTTCTGAAATTCTCATATCTTTTATGATCTAACCCTCTTTCTTGATCGACTATGTACGCTGTCATCTTCTTCTTTTCCCTTTGTTTTGTGCGACTGCTGGTTTTTTCCATCTTGCCCATTCTTCTACAGATAATGGTGGTGGAATGGATCCTGATAAAATGAGGCATTGCATGTCACTGGGATATTCTGTGAAAAGTAAAGTGGCAGATACTATTGGACAGTGTGAGTTTTAACTGAGATATTTTTTTATATCGGTAGTTTCTGTTCAGTTGTTTAGATTATCAGTAATGTTTAATTCACCATATAAATTATTTTTGTGCTTTTGTATAGATGGAAATGGATTCAAGACAAGTACCATGAGGCTTGGAGCAGATGTGATTGTTTTCTCACGTTCTAGTGGAAAACCAGGGAAAAGGTTGTTACTTCTACCTCCTTTAACTGGTCTCTTCTTACATTTTTCAGTTTGGCTGGTATAAATTTGGAAATTGGCCAAGGCATACATGTTACTGGAGTTTCATTCCTGATCTTCTTGTCGTAACTCATGTATTGTTTCCTCTCTATTTATCAACATATTATGTGCTTGGTTTCATATGTGCAATGTTTTCTTCTATTGTTTAGATGATCATCGTTTTGTGATTCTTAGTAAAGGTATTCGTAGTTGGCAAGGAGTAGGACGCCAATTTTACATTTAGCGCACAATTGTTATCATCAAGTCATGACATGCTGCCTTTATCAGTTATAAGGGGGAACAACTCCCTCTTATTCCCTCACTAGAAGTGGCTATGTATGGGACCAATGGGATATCCTCCGTGAAACCGTGCCTTATCTAGGTATGGAAATGGAGCAGAAAAATGAACATCTTTTTACCCTGCCTCACATGGGGCAGGTAGAAGATGGGATTGGGGGTGTTCGGGGCCAACAAGTGAGAAGTAAATTTGTGAAGTTCTAAAGTGCCGAGCGAGGTTATATGGAGATGAATGGAGGCTAGATGTGTTCCTGTTGCATACATTAGGGTAGTTAGGGACATGTATGATGGAACTAAGAACTCGAGTGATGATAGTGGGAGGAGACTCGGAACACTTCCCAATTGTGATGGGGCTGCACCAGAGGTCAACCCTCATCCCATTTTTATTTGCCCTGGCGGTCGACACACTGACGCGCCACATTTAGGAGAGGTGCCGTGGTGCATGTTATTTGCAGTTGACATTGTTCCGATCGGCAAGACGCGAGGTGGTGTTAACGCGAGGTTAGAAGTTTGGAGGCAGACCTGGAGTCTAAGTGTTTCAAGCTGAGCAGGACCAAAATAGAATACTTGGAGTGCAAGTTCAGTGGTGCGACTCATGAAGTGGACGAAGACGTGACACTTGATTCACAAGTCATCCCTAGGAGAGAAAGTTCAAGTATCTTGGGTAAGTTATACAAGGGAATAAGGATATTGATTAGGATGTCAGACATCGTATTGGGGAGGGGTGGATGAAATGAAGGCTCGTTTTCGCGTTTTGTGTGATAAGAATGTGTCGCCAAAACTTAAATGTAAGTTCTATAGAGTGTTGGTGAGCCTTATCAAAAAAAAAAATAGAGTGGTGGTCAGACCGACTATGTTGTATGGGGCCGAGTATTGGCGAGTCAAAAACTCCATGTCCAGAAGATGAAGGTGGCAGAAATGAAGATATTGAGATAGATGTGCGGCCATAAGCTATTCGTGACAAGGTGGGCATAGCCCTGTGAGTACAAGATGCAGGAAGCGAGACTTGGATGGTTCGGGCATGTGAAGAGGATAGACACAGATGCTCTAGTGAGGAGGTGTGAGAGCTTGGGCTTGTAGGGCTTTAGGATAGGTAGAGGTAGGCCGAATAAGTATTGGGGAAAGGTGATTGGGCAAGACATGACGATGCTTCAGCTCACCGAGGACGAGGACATGACCTTGGATAGGAAGGTGCGTACACACTACCCTAAGGGCCGAAAATGCCCTTTTACTATATGAAATAGGACAGGCTAGCCCTCCGTTAAAAGTTGGTCTCTATTCTGCCCCTGCCATCAACAAATGAGCTCTTATATGCCCTCCATCACTAACGGAAGAATCATAAAGCCACGTGGAATATATGTGAGGGCAAGTTAGACCTAGTTCGAATTGTACAGGGGCATATATGAATCCGTTATAATAGTCATTTTTCAAACACTTCACAACTCCATATTTGTTTACTTAGACACCTATTTGACAACACCAAACTAATTATCATAGCAAATAAACTCAGTCATAGACACAACAAATGAATGGCAATGATTTCATTAAATCCTTGCACAAAAACATAAAGCTTCATTACATAATAAAAGACAACAATTGAGCCACAATAACACTAACATTACATATCATTTCCCACTAATCCAAAGAACATAACAAGACATCCCAATATCACACACATGAAAATCCATATCTTCTTCCGAAATTTAGTATCAAGCACAACTAAGTACTCTAAATCGGTCACTTTCTTCATTAGAACATTTCTTTTCAATTTCAAGGCTTCTATTCCTCCATGATCGACGACCATCATAACATTCTCAAGATCAAATTTTTCTTTGGAGAGCATTTCTTTCACGGATTAGAGCTTCCTTTTCCTTCTTTGAACTACATATGAGATTTGAAACTCTAAGAGGAAGCTCTTCATCTTGCTATTCCCAATAGAAATATTTTTCATCCTAAAAACCAAAAATAAATAAAACAAATTTACAAGCAAATCAGAATAATTAAAAGAACCCATCAAAAGATTTACTTACCTCATGCTTTGGGCACTTGAAAAACCTTCTCCCAACATTTAAATGTGTCTATGCCATGAAATAATTGGCAGTAAGTCCGTAATGACACTTCCTATTCGACCCCTTTGAGCTACTAGAACATTCCGACATTGTCTTTTGTTATGATTCGACCCCTTTGAGCTACTAAGATTTAATGAGGTCATTGTCATTCATTTGAATGTTTGTGTCTATGACTTAGTTTATTTGCTGTGATAATTGGTTTGGTATTGTTAAATAGGTGTCTAAGTAAATTGATATGGAGTTGTGAAGTGTTTGAAAAATGACTATTATAACTGACTCATATATGCCCCTGAACAATTCGAACTAGGTCTAACTTGCCCTCACATATATTCCACGTGGCTTTACGAGTCTTCCGTTAGTGATGGAGGGCATATACAAGCCCATTTGTTGACAGCAAGGGCAGAAAAGAGATCAACTTTTAACGGAGGGCTAGCCTGTCCTATTTCATATAGTAAAGGGGCATTTTAGGCCCTTTTCCGGGGAAAAAAAAGAATCTAGAAAAAAAAATTAAGAGTATTAGTGGGGAGGGGGGTATGCATGTGGAGTTGCAGACTTACTTCAATCTTATCAATTTGAAGTTTCATGTCACTGAGAGGGTTTAATTTTTCCATATTATGCTTTAACCTTTAGTATATTGCCTCAGATGATGGGAAGTTTGGATCAGTTTTGTGCTAGTTTGTGGCTACAATTATATAATGTGGTACTACTATCGAGCTCTAGCATAGCACCTCCATATACTTAAAATCAGCACTTATGTTGGGACCAATGGGATATAACTAGGAAACCAGGTGTATAAACTGGTAGCCTGGAGCGGCGGCTAGTTAGCTATCATGCTGTAAAACTGTGTACGATCAAATATCCGTGTGGGTATGTTTAGTTTTTAGCTAGTTTTCAGTGTGGGTACATTAAGGAAAATGAAGACTCTGTGTAACACAGGTTTGTTATATCCCCGACACCGACATGCTCCCATGGAGTTATGATCTCTTAGTTTCTCATTTACCTCTGTAAGTTAGTGATGTCTGATCTCAAACTTCTCAGGCTCTTGTGCTGTCTCCCACTCTTGTAGTTGCAAACATTCATCCTTTCGACTGTTGTTTTCTCTCTTTATTCTTTTGGTGGTTCAGTATCGCTATTTACTCAGGTATTATCTTTTGCTTTCAGCCCCACACAGAGCGTTGGATTGTTGTCCTACACATTTCTACGAAGCACGGGAATGGAAGACATCGTCGTTCCCATGGTAAGCATGCTGAATTATTTAGAAATTTCCTTTGTATTTGTGATCTTATGGTGTACCGTGTACATGTGGATCTGGTGTCCCTGTCCATGGCAAATTGCTTCTTGAAATGCTTCTATTGCGATTCGCTAGTCAGAATCCAGTTAATCAACTCTTTGCCCCTACTTTCATGTTAGATTCTAAACCTCAAGTAAACAAGCTCGCGCTTTATACGGGGTTCAGTTGTTGATGTAAACTTTATATTATGCATTCTAACTTCCGTTTTGCTCAAACTCTGCTGTAGTTGGACTTCAGTTATTTATGGAGATTTTGTACTAGTCTTTGCGCTCTTCCTCACATTTTGTAAGCTACAGATGCAATAAACTAACATGAGCTTTGTAAGAAAACTTGATAACATGTTTTTGGACTTGCTAATAGGTATGCTGGTCTTACTTTTTGCCTTGATAGTGGTTCTTGCATTTCATTTTGTGGACTTCTATTTATAAGTCCTAGCAAAGAGAGAGCACTAGTTCCCCTCATGAGTATGATTTTTGTAATCCTTCATGGATAATAGTAACTATAGATGTGATGCACAATCCCTTATATTTATTTTGTTTTCTTGCTGGTGTGACAGCTTGACTATGAGAAAAGAGGAGAAGGGTGGGACAAGATAATACGATCATCTACTAGCGACTGGGATAAGAATCTTGAAACCATAATTCAGTGGTCCCCTTTTTCAAGTGAAGCCGATCTTCTTAGACAGGTAAATCTTCCAAATTACTCCCCCTCCCACAATCCCCCGAAAAAGAGAGTTGTATTTTAAATCCTTCCACTACTGTTAAACTAGTTATGAAAGATCTTATAAGGAGTGAATGAGAAGATATAAGCTGTGATGAAATGTTAAATTACAAAGTGCACAGCTGGAAAGATTTGCAAAAAGTTCGTGTATAACCTTGATCCCAGCATTGAATGAACATACAGTTCATCTATAAAAAAAATGAACATACAGTCTCACCCCCAAAATGAATTCAGCTGTCGTAATATTAAATTTAGCATACAGATTCTAGCATCTCAAGTGTTCATCTTGGATCAGCCAGTGTGCAACCTTATTGTGAAGCTTATTTGTGTGGGTTGAACTTAATGAACTATTCCATGCCTATAAAGTTGCATAATTTGTGTTTATCTGCTAACCATTCAACTTTTGTTCTACACATGCTGCAGTTTAATCCGATGAAAGGTCAGGGCACTCGGATTATAGTATACAATTTGTGGGAGGATGATCAAGGACTACTGGAGCTAGATTTTGATGCCGATCCACATGTACCCCTCTAAAATTCTTTTGTTGTTGCTCGTTTCTCTGTCTTACTTTATGTGCTGTCACATGATTCTTAGTTTTTGAGTGACATGTTACTTTCATTTTCTCCTTCTTTACTTGTTGCTCGTTTCTCTGCCTTACTTAACGTGCTGTCACATGATTCTTAAATTTCGAGTGATACTTTCATTCTCTCCTTCAGGATATTCAAATTAGAGGAGTCAACCGTGATGAGAAGAGCATACAGATGGCTAAACAGTATCCAAACTCCAAGCATTTCTTGACGTATAGGCATTCGCTAAGGGTAAGTGAGTTCATACTTGTTTTGCCATGTGTGAGTGGTGACCTTTTTGTTACATGTAACCTGGTTGTTTGAGTTTTCATGTCTTTGAGGTTCTGTGAGGAAATTAATTAGTTCCTGTTGATTCTTTAATTCTATATGAAGGGCGCTTAAATTGATCTCTAGCTATAAAATGTACACTGCTAATACCTAGGTGGATAATATTTGCAAAAAGAGGTTGTCTTGACAGCATTTCTACTTTCCGGCTTGGAATGTGGGGGTTTATGTTCTCCTGGAACTAAGGAGCAGTTGCACTTATCAAGTGGGCATTACGCCTTTCCCCATGTTGATCAAGGCTTTCAAGAGTGACTATGGTCTAACCTAAATATTCCATGTGCGTCTTGGTCGCAAATGTCATCCTAACATTTTGGATCAAAAGTAGTTCTAAACCAGAATTTTCCTCGTATACTCTCAGAACAACCTTTACCAATTATTTTCAAGTTTGATATTGAATGCAGGTACTTAAAGTACGTGTATGATACTTTTCCTTAGAAAGTAATTTTGTTTTTATCACGTGTTCTCTTGGATTTTCAGAGCTATGCATCAATTCTATATCTAAGAATTCCTCCTGCCTTTCGAATTATTCTGCGCGGTAAAGATGTTGAGCACCATAACATAGTAAATGATATGATGATGACCCAAGAGATCACATACCGCCCTATGCCTGGTGCGGATGGAGTACCCAAGGATTCCAACGTAATGTCTTTGAATGCAAACTCTATTTGGATTTTTCTTCAGTCCTCAATCTTGTTCTCATTCATTGTCATTTTGGTGCTTGTAGATGGTGGCTACTGTGAAAATTGGGTTTGTAAAGGATGCAAAAGCTCATATTGATGTTCAGGGGTTTAATGTCTACCATAAAAATCGACTTATTAAGGTTTGTCCTCTTTTCGGAAGTGCAAATGGTTTTAGTGAACTGTGATGATTGTTGTAGTTGTTGATGATGTCTTTTTGACTATATGATGGAATGCTTTCTCCAGTACCTTTGTCTATGTGCGGATCTGCAGTATCAGATTCATTCTTGATGAGATATGTAACTTGATATTTTACCTTATCCTGCAATGAAATAATATCGTTGTTTCCAAAGCCTGCAATCTGCTAATTCACAAAGCACAATTTCTCATTCTTATAGTCCAACTTTGTTAAAAATGGTGTGATTGATTTTATGTAGACTTTCCCTATTGACAATAAAAGATGCATAGTTTGGAGCCATTGCATGGCAGAACATTCTGCATTTTGTGATGTAGTGATCTGTACTAAAGTTTCCTTATGTTATTAGCCATTTTGGAGGCTTTGGCATGCTCCCGGAAGTGACGGTCGTGGTGTTATAGGTCTGCTATTTTATCTCAAGATTCTTTCTTTTTTAGGTTTGCCTGTTTAAAGTGCTTATTGCTTTGTTACATTTGATGGCAGGTGTTTTAGAAGCCAATTTTGTTGAACCAGCTCATGACAAGCAAGGGTTTGAGCGTACAACAGTTCTTTCAAGACTTGAATCTCGATTAGTGCAGATGCAAAAAACTTACTGGTGTGTTCTGTTTGTCTCTGTGTTGTCCTTTTCCAGAGTTTCATATACTTAGTATACTCCTTATTCCTTTCCAGGTCAACTTTATGTCACAAAATTGGCTATGCTCCTAGGCGGAATAAGAAAGCTTTTGAAGGAGGTATGGTTGATGTATTTCTTTCCTATCTTGATTTTTCTTTTTGTTCTTTGTCAATACTTAAGACAACCTTTTATAAGGTTTGGCGCTTTGCCTGGGGACTTGTGTTCATGTTTTTTCATAGTAATCTCTATCTCAAAGAAGATACTGCTTCAGTTAATTAGGTTTAATGCTTTTTGTGGAGATTTTTGTTTACTTTACTTTTGATATCTCAGTTTGAGAATATGATCTTGCTTTCTGATTATATCTAGTTTCTTATTATAACAGATGATAAGTACATAATTATTTTTGTAAACAGAGAATTCTCCTGGTTATCATTCTTCAGCATCTCAATCGAAACATAAAAGTTCAGGAAAGTCATCTGAGAAGAGTAATGGTTTTGGACATCTAAATGGCAAGCATGATAGCAAAGCCAGAAGATCTGGAAATAAACCAAGTTCTTTTGAGCCATCCTCAACTTCTGCCGAAGATGACAGCGATGAAAATGACCTTCCAAATCAACCAGGTGTACATCAGAAGTATAATAATGGAAAAGTTGGCTCTCAGGTTATGCATTCCCCGCCAGGCTTTGGACAAAGAGTTGCTGAGCAAGTATGTTCACCTGGTGGATTCAAGCGAGTTACTAGAAATTCAAGAAAGGTTACACCTGATCTATGTACCCTTTTAAGCTCCAAATGTTGTTCCCGTTGCCTTAGTTTCTGGCACTGCTTAAGCACTCTTTGATGATAGAATTGCCTCCATTTAGCAATATATATGCCAGAGTATTATGTCAATTACTGCAGATATAGACAGTGGCTCTTTAAAACGTTCTCTGATACATTCCCGTATGTCTTGATGAAAGTTTTGAAGCTACTTAGGAGATTCTAACAGTGACTACAATAGACTGTATATGTTTGTACATTTTTTGGGCAGGGATATGGGGTTGGTTTGGCCCAAATTTTTGAGCACCTAATTTCACTCATCAACTTTTGAAGGTTTTCATTGGGGAAAATTACTCTTTTTAGAATTCATTGTCATGGAGAGTTGGAGCAGATAGTGGGATTGATAAATTTGGTTATTTGGTCCTATAGGGAGACGCTGATAAGAATGATGACGTGCTGCCAGATACTCTCACTGAATCTATAGAGCAGTTAAAAGAAGAGAATCGTGAGCTTAAAGAAAGGTGCTGGTCCTACAAGCTTTACATAATTATGAAACCATTTTGTTGTATTTTAGGCTCAAATTCACTGTCAAAATGTTTATTTATTCAACAGGTTGCGAAGGAAAGAGGAAGAGATTCTCGGTGATCTGTTGCGTGATTTGCAGCAAGAAAGAGAGAGATCCAAATCACTTGAAGCTCAGGTTAGATGAGATTTTCATGTTTATTACTTACCAAAATAGCTGCATTTCTCTGCATGAAAGCTGCAGTGTTTTGCCTGCTGGAGTAGCTAGTTATATATAGTAGGTGTTGATGTAAGAAAAACTGGGAATCAATTTTTTTCCTTCCGAGGTGATGTTGTGATAGCATTTCGTTTATGCTCCTTTGTTGTTGTACTGGGAACTGGAAATATGACCTCAAGGTCCTTGGACTTTTCCTTGGTTCCTGCTAGTGAATCTACGAACGTTCAATTTTTTTAGTAATAGTAAGGGTAAAACTCTGACAAGAGGGGTTGCTTTGATGGTAAGCAACCTCCACTTCCAACCAAGAGGTTGTGAGTTCGAGTCTCCCCAAGCGCAAGGTGGGAAGTTCTTGGAGGGAAGGATGCCGGAGGTTTATTTGGAATGCCGGGGGTTTATTTGGAAACAACCTCTCTACCCCAGAGTAGAGGTAAGGTCTGCGTACACACTACCCTCCCCAGACCCCACTAAGTGGGATTATACTGGGTTGTTGTTGTTGTTGTTGTTGTTGTTGTAGTAAGGGTAAAAAAACTCTATTAGACTAGATTTTGATGTATTCATTAATGAAACTGAAATACTTCTGCCCCATGTTCAGCTGCAGGAGGCAAAAACAAAAGTAGAGGAACTTAACAAGGAGCAAGAAAGTTTGATAGACATATTCACGGAGGAGAGACAACGCCGCGACCTAGAGGAGGAGAACTTGAGAAAGAAGTTGAAGGTGAATTTCCTCACTCAACTTTTTGCATCTTTGCTTTAGAAAAGTGAATAGTCAAACAATCTTCTTGGTTTGCTTTCAGGATGCATCAAATACTATGCAAGAGCTTCTTGAGAAGGTGCGGGTTTTGGAGAAGACGAAGTCTGCCAATGGTAGGTAGATTCAATCTAGGAAACGGATGGACCCTATCTTAGTTGCCCAATGCTGTATATATAATGGGTGAGCCTTAGCACCAAAAGTCGTAGAAACATCGCCTTGGTGCAAATGCCTTAGCAATTATAATTGCGCTTCCACGCTCTTGAGCTACTGGTACTGCTCACTTTCCTCCATGTTTTTGTTGTCTTATCTGGTATGATGGTTCACTCTTCAGAGTGAACCGGGATTCTCAACTACCGTTAGAATCTGAACCCTCTCATCTTCTTAGCTTCAGCAAGTTCTAGAATTAGCATTTTGTGTTCCCTTACAAGGTTAGGAGGGAATATCAATGCCAAATTTTGTCACCGGATGATGTGCAATTGGAGTGTAACTATTCTAGAAAATGACAGTCATTGCCCTGTAATTTGATGCGATGTTAGTGGCACTCTTGATTGCTATCCAACAACTTTGTAGGAATTGCCGTTCAAGTCCCTTACCCCTTCTGGCCATCGTTATTGTCGTCAATGATCCGTTTGAGGGCATAATTCGTCTAGAAGCAGACGAAGTTCTAGATTGTTTGATCTTTACCTGAATTGTCACCTTCGCTTTTCGAGACTGATATTCGTTGTACTTTGACCATAGTTTCTAACGTTCGTGTAGTTTTAGGACGAAGACTTTTCATGTTGTAGCGTTATTATTTCTTTGTTCAATTCAAAGGACTAAGTTTTCTTTGTGATATAAATGTACCTTCTTTGCGACTCATGTCTTTTTCTGACATAAATGTACCTTCTTCCTCAAAAAAAAAAAACGGACCTTCTTTTTCTGAGTTCTAAGGCTTATTAAGTTGCTGCTCTGTGCTGCATGCCACATTTGTGCATCATCAATTTGGTAATGTTCCTTGGTGAGGGTTATTTTTTTTTTTAAATTAAAATATTTAGAAACAACGGATAATAAAATGACACTTGCCAATTTTTTCAACTGAAAGAGAATTTCGAAATTATAGTCAAATGGCGACGACTTTTTAAGAAAGGAAGGAAACAGAATGGGGGGACTAAATTATGGAATGGAGGGGAGTATATTGGGAGAAATTCAAAAATAGTTAGATTTACAACTGGTCGTTCAAAAATAGTCCAGTTTTAAAAGTAATCGAAATTTAGTCACTTTTCATGTAAAGATAAATCTGAGCAAAAGCACTGTTTAAAACTCGGAAAATACGCCAGTATATTATGCTGGAGTTCCAGTATGAGTATATTTGAACTCCAGCATATTATACTGGAGTTCCAGGATAAGTATGCTGGAACTCCATCATAATATGCTGGAGTTCCAGCAAGTATATCTATCCAGCATAATATACTGGAGATTGGAGCACCGATGCTCCAGCCTCCAGTATATTATACTGGAGATTGGAGCACCGACGCTCCAGCCTCCAGTATATTATACTGGAGCCAGCAAAGTATACTGGTCCAGCATAATATGCTGGAGTTCATACATAGGTGCACCGAACTCCAGTATATTATGCTGGACCGGTCTCTGTTGTAGCAAAATAGTGACTATTTTTCATTGAGTAAACGCTGGTTATTTTTGAATAACCAGTCTGAAAACTGCCTATACCATGCTATTTTTACGAGTATAATTGTTATTCAGAGCTAAGCTTTTAATTAAAGGTCTGTTGTGCATCAATTTGCTCAAGACTCCAAATGCTCAATAGATGTAGCTCTCGTTTGGCTGTTTTTTATCATTTTTTTTAAAAACACCGTTTAAATATGGAATATGATCAGTTTCTGATGAGTTCTCTAAAAAATTAGTTTTAGGGCATTTTTGGGTAAAGTTTTTTCTTCCACTCACAAAATTTCAAGTTTCTTTCAAATAAAATACATGTCCTAATACAACTTTAATTTTCAAAAAATATTTTTCAATACAAATTCAATTTTTTTTTCCAAGTTTCAACCAAATCTATATCCAAACGCTAGCGTAATCTTTTCTTGCACTAGTTTATTTTGAAGGTTTTAGTTGCAACTGGTTGCCGTCCGGTTGGATCAAATTTGGTCCCATTACATCCAAATTTGAAAGAGATTCCTCGTTCTATATTTTTCGCTTTAGAAAAAGTACTACTCCTATCGTGCTGGTTAATTGTCGTCGCAAAGATTACTTTTCTTTGGCGATTTGCAAATTTTAGAAGTGCTGGTAATTTACTATTGTTATTAATTTCTCAATCGTACTAATCAGTCTGCGTACACTACTTATTGCGCCAACCTCGTCGCATTATCCAGCCTACGATTGGTGGGCGTGCAAGGATATTATTAGAATAAAAGTACGTACTTCATCCAATAATTTTTCATAGATGTAACTTTCATTGGTTAAATTTGACGGTAATCCAATTTAAGGTCGTTATCCCAGATTTTCTACAAGAAAGTTAAAAAAAATGAAGAATATTATAATTGGGATCTTAAAAATTTTCTGAAACTGCAAAACATATTTAGAAGTGCGTCTGCCCCAAATCCAGAATTTAACTTTCAAATTGTCAAAGATGAACAATGAATAAGTGACACCGTCAAAGTAGACAGATAATGTATGTAAGCTGTTTTAAGCTTTGTAAAATGAACCGCACGGTAAAATCCATATTCATCACATAATGTTATGAAATCTTAGGATGTGAACATCGAATTGAAAATCAGTGAATCCTTCAAAAGTGCAGTTGTCAAGCAAAACGAACGAGATTGCAGGACATTCATTTTGCGACATGTTTACTGCTCAAGCACTCAAAAGAGTTGTATACTTTACATTCAAAACCCAGAAATTACTGCTACACTATATTTTCCTCAGTAGGTAACTCTGATATGAACAAAATGTCAGAGCATCCTAGAACAAGATTTCCTATGGAGTCAGAGAAAGACAATTGTTCTTCCTTTTAACACACCCACAATCAGGCAGCACTCAGCATGGCCACGTCCATCAAAAGCAATTGTCTAAAGCCCAAAAAAGAACAATAGGAATCCCCTAAAGGCAATCAGCTCTGTTAAATCATGTTTTTTGCCTTTAAGATGTGTTAGTGTATGTTATTAGACCCAGCAAATATATCAACATATAACGGAGGAAACTGAAAGTGGGTAACGAAAAGTGTTGGCATATTGGAAGGAAATAGTATGTCCATTGATAAGGGGCTTCCCATCATTGACAAGACAATCGTCAAAGTGTAGGCGCTTGAATATCCGAGGGTTAATAAGGCGAGCAGAGCTGAACCAGCCACATTTGAGATGGATACCTGAGATATCACAGCCAGAGACACAGACATTCATAATTTCCACTGTGTATGTTGGTATTCCACTGGGTAGAGGTGCTGTGGGTCCCTGATTTATCACTATATCTGTTTTTGAACACTTGTCACCCCATATTCTGTTAGTTTCCACTTGGTTACCTGCAACAAAAGGCAATTGCGGATACAGACAAGTCAGCAAAATAAACCAGCACCAGCAGACCTATCGTTTGTCCTTTTCCAAGTAGTTGCTTTATTGTTTCCTTTTTTCCTATCAATCCTGGGTCGGGTTTGGCCCATGAACTTGAGTTTTGGAATTTTTGAATGGAGGGGGATTAAAGAGCTGTGAGCGTTAATCGGTGTAATTAATGAAATTTTTAATGATTTTAACTTATATACAATTTTACATAATCCAAAATATATTTACGTGCAACCCTCTATACTAAATGAGATTTTTAATTTTAGAAATTAAATCATGTTACTTGCTTTATTAGGTAAAAAGTGAGTCAATAGTGGTAAAGTTCACTTTTGATGGATAGTACTCCCTCCATTCAAGTTTACTTGTTCACTTTACTAAAAATAAATATTCATTTTTACTTGTCTAATTTGGAAAATAAAAGAATAATTTACCATTTTATACCTGTTTTACCCTTCTTATTAAGTAGTACTCTCTCTATTCCAATTTATGTGAACATGTTTGACTTGGTACAGAGTTTAATAAAAAAATAAAAAATTTTGGAATTTGAGGTCCTAAACAAGTCAAAAAGGGGTTCAGAGTATTTGTGTGGTTATAAAAACTTCCCATTAAGGATAGAATTGGAAGTTTAAACTTAATTGTTTCCAAAATTAGAAAGGGGCCATTTTTTTTTTGAAACGGACAAAAAATGAAATAGATTCACATAAAATGGAACTAAGGGAATATTACTTAATTCCAATGCATTTTCCAACATATAATAAATAATGGTGATATAGTAAAATTATTGTATTATTTATTACTTGCGTGTCAAGTCAACAGTTTAGTTAAGCTCCTTTATAATACACGAGCTCTATTGGGGCCTGAATCATAAATTGTTAAATTTAAGCTATCAATGGGGCATAGGGCATTCTTCTAGACAAATTAAGCTTTTTTTGTGATTTTGATTGAAATCGAACAGGCGGAGAAAGAGACAGCACAATCAAAAAGGCTGAATATAGGGAATTGAGGCATTTGAATTAAGTCTCTTCAAGTATCTTAAATGGCAGGACAGCTATGTGCACGTGAACCACACAGCAAAATGCACCATAATGAGCAAATTTATAGTGCAGGGATAGAAGACAAGAGCTGCCAAATATTCTTTTAATACCATACAGATTGGAAACACTAGCTTACCATTTTTTTATTTTTTCAAACTGAATAAAATAAATGTTGTTTCAACTTTCGAAAGTCAAAAGAATCGTTTGGAAAGTGATATTACATATCTGGCACGAGACATGGACTTTTAACCAGCAGAAAATTAGAAAGATACTGAACTAGTAGTAGTTTCCTAAATTATGAAAATTGCATGCAAATTTTAACATGTAACTACAGCAGAAACTAAAGCAAACGAGTAAAGGATGCTTTCATATACTTTTGTCCTTTCAATTAGAAGTAGTTTAAACCTTTTCTTTAACTTTTGGGCGACTATGAGAAATATTTGTATTTTTAGGGTATAAGACCAATAAAGACATGAGAAAACAAAAACTGACGTGCGCCACCTACACAGCAAAAATTGTACAGTAAACCTGAGCAAACAGGAGGCAGCTGCCTGCTCGCTGGGTTGTCTAGGGTCGTACCTTAAAGCAAAAAAAAATGGCAGATTTTGTAGACCAAAATTAAATTTCAAATTCATTTTTGTTTGTGAGTTATACTACTAGGACTAACCTTGTTTAAGAAGCTTGCGATGAGGACCAAAATTTGTGTTCCCAGTGACAGCTGAATTTGCTTCCGCCATGAAATTAAGACCAATAATTGGTTTTCCTGCTTACAGAATCGTAAAATGAACAGTAAAGAAAAATCAATAACGATAAATAACATAGCCGTCTACAAAACTTAATGTGCATAATTTTACAGTTGAAATGGAGAGATGAAAGGGACGAAAAAGCTATTGAATAATGGGGGAAGAGCCTCGTGTGCTAATAAATAACAGAAAAGCAGACCTAACAAATAATTAAGTGCAACCTCATTCATTGAAAACCGACACCCATACATACACACAACTCGTGCTCTCTCTCTCCACAACGTTATGCATGTGGTTGTTCATATAAGTAACTAATATTTCTCTTCGTAAATTCAATGAATACACACCTGTAAAAAACTCCGGTCCAATGATTAAGAGAAGGAAGAAGAACGCAAACACGGCGGAGGTCAAACCGATTCTGATTCGCCGTTTCAATGATTGAGAGCTCATTATCGTGGAATCGAATCAACAAATATATTTTATATAATCCCTCCCGAACTCAAGCAAAATCAATAGTACTGTTGAATACTTTGCTTCCACGAAATGGAGGAAGTTTCGAGCAGAGTTACTGAGTCGAATCGGCGGTCTAGCTGAGAACGGAATTTTACACGGAGATCCAAAGTTGAACTGTTGAATCAGCTGAAAATCTGTCTTTGACTGAATCACACAGAGAGAAAAGAAAAAAAGTGATATGAGAGATGCGCTGAAATGACTTGATAAACTCTGCTACATAAAAAAAGTACGAGTTGACATAAAGCAAATATATAAACATATTTTCGAGAAGTGAGAATATACATGAAAAGTGCTAATAAAGCCACATATCAAATCAGTAGAAGCGCCGAACAACAGTAAGAAGAAGAAGAGTAGAAAAAAAAGAGAGACAAACAAGGCCGATAAGCATTTGACTAAATAGAAGATGAAAAAAGGCAGACTCACGAGCGTACTTTTAATATTGCAGAAAGCGTAGCCTAAAAATGGCGAAATCGACGGCGATGTGCTTTCCGCTTCCAAAAGGCGAAAATAGAAAAGCTCAGATCAGAGTCATAATGTCTCGAACTCCTCTCCAACTCATCAGTAAAGGAAATTTTCCCGACACTTTGCTATTTTTTCTCCGGGAATCAAACAACTTGCTATTTTCAATATTTTTTCAAAAAACACACACATAGAGATTCAATAAATACATTGACGAGAAGGCAGAAACAAGCAAAATAGCAAAAAAGTTAAGAGCATTCAGATTTAAAAAAACGAAAAGGAAAAAGTGGAATGAACAGAGACAAAATGTGCAGAGTTGCAAAAGCACTGAAGCAGTGAAAGCAAATAAGCTTTTTCTGAAACTCAAGGAGACAAATAACACAGCGAGAAAGAAAAGCCAGAAGTACCAAAACAGTGCAAGCAAAAAAGAAAAGCAACATATATTTATATGTATTGTTGCAATGAATACATTAATGAATGTCATGTGTGCTCGAGATTTCTCACCTCCTTTCGTTGATCACACGTACGGTACTTTGAGAGAGCTCGACGCAGCACACTGCACAGTACTGTAAACTGCAGACAGAGAGATAGTGGAAAGAGGAGCCCTAGAGAGAGAGAGAAGGAGAGAGAGAATTTACGAGTGAAAGAATTGAGAATGAATAAAGGAATCTGGCGTTTTCGATTGTATTGTCGCAAGCGGAATGTTTCTGGATAGAGAAAGAAGATAAATCGGCATTAAATGCCATTGCAGCTCCATGTTTAACTCCGGTTAAATGAAGTTCCCACGCGCAGTTCAGCCCTGGTTAGGACTGACCAACTTCTACCCAAATTTTCCCCCTCCAATTACAAAGATTAAAGACTAATTAATAGTACTAGTTGAATACTTACATATCCTTTTTTAGTTATATTTCCTGTATGGATTTAAGTTATATTAATTGATAGTATAACAAAATTTTATACCCTTGCAATTTAATAGTACCTAATAGTAGTATTAGTTATTATCAGGTTATCAATCATGGTTTAAAATATAGAACATACTAGTAGTTGTTTGAACATAGATTTTAGTTCAAACTTAAAAACAAAGCTTCTGAAGTTGTGTTGAATAGTAATTTTTGAAAGTTGAAATGTGTTTGAACATGCATTTTACTTGAAAAAAAGTTAAAAGTTTTATGAGTGAGAGAAAAAATTTCACACAAAAACTGGTCATGAACAAAGAATATTTTTAAATTATTTTAAAAAAGAAGAAACAAAAATATTTATGTCCAAGCGGAAGCTTCAACTCATTCCATATTTGAAATCCACTAACTCCTAACTTAAGTTTGCCTCACATAAGGTATATAATAGGGGTAAGCACTGTTTTATACCTCACATCTCAAACCTTTAATTAATTGTTCGACCTTTCAAAAATCTCATTCATCCTACTAGTGGCACTAATAGTATCGCATTCATCTTGTTAATAAATAAAAGGCAAATTTCCTTGGACTAATAACATTAAACCATGGCCTCGTTTTCTACTTTTTTTTACATATAAAAGGATATACTTGTGAACAAAATGTTACAGTTGGAACAGTACACTTTCTCCATAGTTTTCACAGTGGTTGATTTTAAAAGGCGATTTCCTGGCGAGGCCTAGGGTGAGGCGCACCAAAAATACCTCGGAGGTGATGGTGAGGGGGGGGGGGAGGCGAAAGTCTCAATAGGCGTTGAGTCGCGTTTTTGAAATGAGGTGTAAGCCCAATAGGCTTTGTCAAATTAAAATAAATTTGCTAAATAAGCCCTTAATATAATACTCAAATTCTCAAAAATCAACTTGTAATTACTCAAAAGTTTTAAAAAATGACTGAAACAATAAATTCAAAAGTCAAGGCATTTTTTTAATTGCTAAAAACCCTAATTTATGGTCTTTTCCAATTCTTTATCTTGTCCATTAGTTTAGTACTACTATCTTCCAAAAGCAATGAATATTCAATTTTTCTTACAAATTCAAAGAATACTTCATTTTTGTTCCTCCACGTTGAAAACTTTATTCTTTTCAACTCAAGTTACTTGTGCAGATAATAAATTGTTTTAATTAGTTTTTTCCAGGGAGGAGCACATTTATTTTAAATTTTTATGCAATTTTACATATTTAAAAATATTTATTATAATTATATTATTTTATGAAATATTTAATTGAATACGTGGGGGGGGAGGGGAGGTGAAAGTCTCAATAGGCGTTGGGTCGCGTTTTTGAAGTGAGGTGTAAGCCCAATAGACTTTGTCAAATTAAAACAAATTTGTTGAATAAGTCCTTAATATAATACTCAAATTCTCAAAAATCACCTTGTAATTACTCAAAAAATTTAAAAAATGACTGAAACAATAAATTCAAAAGTCAAGGTATTTTTTTAATTGCTAAAAACCCTAATTTATGGCCTTTTCCAATTCTTTATCTTGTCCACTAGTCTAGTACTACTATCTTCCAAAAGCAATGAATATTTAATTTTTCTTACAAATTCAAAGAATACTCCATTTTTGTTCCTCTATGTTGAAAACTTTATTCTTTTCAACTCAAGTTACTTGTGCTTGTAAGTAGCAGATAATAGATTGTTTTAACTAGTTTTTTGTAGGGAGGAGTATTGCGGAAGCCAAATGTATATAGTGTGAATGAGTCACAACTACTATACCAAATATTATGACAACCACCAAATAATAAATAAGACAATAAAACAACAATAAAGAAACACCAGAATTTACGAGGTTCGGTCAATTTTGCCTACTTCCTCGGACACAACCAATATTTTATTCCACTCCAAAAATACAAGTGAAATAATACTAAAGAGAGAAGATACAAATGCCTTAAGAAGATAATAAGGCAAATGAGAGGTGTGTTTAAATCCTAAATATTAGGCCTCCTTTTATAGGGTGAAATTCCCACCCAATTCACTCCCCAACCGATGTGGGACAATTTGACACTCAACAAATCTCCACCTTGGCAAAATTCCACATCTTCAATTTTCTCTCAGTAACAAATTTTGGTTGTGTCTTCATCTTCGATCTTCAGTGTTCAACAATGTTGATCAAATCCAAACAATGTTGAAACTTGACCGCAGTCACTACTTTTGTCAGCATATCAGCAGGATTCTCTGTAGTATGAATTTTCTTCACCGTGACTCCACCTTCTTCTATGATTTCTCGTACGAAATGATACCGAACATCAATGTGCTTCGTCCCTACATGATAAACTTGGTTCTTCGCTAATTGAATAGAACTTTGACTATCACAAAAAATTGTGATACTTTTTTGTCCAATACCAAGCTTCTTTAGCAACCCCTGCAGCCAAATTGCCTCCTTCACAGCCTCTGTAATAGCCATGTACTCTGCCTCTGTTGTAGACAAAGCAACCGTCGACTGCAAAGTAGACTTTCAACTAACTGGTGCCTTTGCAAAAGTAAACACATAACCAGTAGTTGATCTTCGTTTGTCCAAATCACCCGCAAAATCTGAGTCACAATATCCAACTACAGACCGATTGCCTTCCTGCTCAAAAACTAACACAACATTTACAGTATTATGAATATACCGTAGAATCCACTTCACAGCTTGTCAATGTTCCTTTCCTGGATTATGCATATATCTGCTAATAACTCCAACAACTTGTGAAATTTCAGGTCTCGTACAGACTATTGCATACATCAAGCTACCAACAGCATTTGCGTATGGTACCTTTGACATATACTCATGTTCAGCTTCATCTTTTGGAGACATAGTAGTACTTAGCTTAAAATGGGGAGCAAGTGGAGTACTAACTGGCTTAGTCTTCTCATCTATGCCAAAGCGCTGTAGTACTCTCTTCAAATATTCTTTCTGAGATAAACAGATTTTCTTTGAACGTCTATCTCTTATTATCTCCTTGCCAAGAATTTTATTTGCCTCACCCAGATCCTTCATCTCGAACTCCTTCTTTAGTTGAATCTTAAACTTATCAATTTCTTCCGAATTCTTGGAAGCTATCAACATATCATCAACATATAGGAGAAGATATACAAAGGAATCATCTTTAAGCTTGCACAAATATACACAATGATCGTATTTGCTTCTCTTGTACCCTTACCGCAACATAAACTTGTCAAATCGCTTGTACCATTGTCTAGAAGATTGTTTCAATCTGTACAACGATTTTTCAAGTTTGCATACCATATTTTCTTTTCCAGCAACTTTGAATCCTTCTGGCTGAGTCATGTAGATTTCCTTCTCCAAGTTTCCATGTAAAAACGCAGTTTTTACATCCATCTAAACTAGTTCTAAATCCAACTGTGCTACCAAAGCCAACATAATTCTAATGGAGGAATATTTTACAACTGGAGAAAACACTTCATTGTAATCAATTTCCTCCTTTTGAGCATATCCTTTGTCTACCAATCTTGCTTTGTAGCGAACATCTTCTTGGTTAGGAAATTCTTCTCTCTTTGCAAATACCCATTTGCACCCAATTGCTTTCTTTCCCTTCGGGAGATTGGCCAATCACCATGTATGATTCTGATGAAGGGAATGTACTTCATCATTCATGGTAATCCTCCACTTATCTTCTTCTGAGCTTTGAACTGCGTCTTTATAAGTGGTAGGAACATCATCAGCTACAATTGAGGCGACACAAACAACCGTCTCTATAAGATGAACATGTTTTATTATTGTCCTTTTTGGCCTGCTAATTGCTATTGATTCAAGTTGTTGTTGAGGTTCCTGAGTTGGAATATCCCTCTCTACTGACTCTCCTTCCAGAGGATAATCTTCATTTGTTTCCTCCTCTGCTTCTTGTGTAGGAAAAATAAATTTTTCCTCAAACTCCGCCTGCTTAGAAGAATCCTCATTTTGTTTGGTATCTTCTGTTACCTTATTTACCATAGCAAATTCATCAAAGGTAACATCCCTGCTGAATATTACTTTGTTTGTCATAGGACACCATAAGCGATATCCTTTGACTCTAGAATTAATCCCCAAAAAATAGCCTTCTTTGACCTTGGATCCAATTTTGACTTTGTCACATGATAATATGCAATTGAGCCAAATACGTGCAAAGAGTCATAATCTACAGCAGGCTTTCCATACCATTTTTCAAATGGTGTCTTTCCATCAATAGCAACAGAGGGTAAGCGATTAAAGAGGTGACATGCATATGTAATTGCCTCAGCCCAAAGTTCTTTGTCCAAGCCAGCATTGGACAATATACACCATACCTTCTCCATCAAGGTCCAGTTCATACATTCTGCCACTCCATTCTGTTGTGGTGTATGTCTGACAATGAAGTGTCGGACGATGCCATCATTTTCACAGACCTTATTGAAATGATCATTTTTGTATTCACCTCCATTGTCTGTGCGAATACACTTGATCCTTCTGCCTGTTTGATTCTCCACCATCGTCTTCCATTTGAGAAAAATTACCAACACTTCATCTTTGCTCTTCATTGTATACACCCACACTCTTCGGAAAAAATCATCAACAAAGGTTACAAAATAGTATTTCCCACCCAATGAAGGTGTTTTGGAAGGACCCCAAACATCAGAGTGTACATAATCCAAAATGCCTTTAGTATTATGGATCGATGTACCAAATTTAACCCTTATCTGTTTCCCTTTGACACAATGCTCGTAAAACTCCAAGTTGCAAACCTTTACTCCCTTTAACAATCCTTGATTTGATAGAGTTTTCAAGGATTTTCCTCCAGCATGTCCCAAGCACATGTGCCATAGTCTGGTTGCTTCTGCCTCTTTTTTGTCACTGGATGTTACTGTCGCTGTCCCAATAACTGTACTACCGTGATAACGGTACATGTTATTGTTCTTCCGATTGGCCTTCATTACCACTAGTGCACCAGAGCATACTCTCATCACTCCATTTTTTGCAATAATTTTGAGCCTTTTTGATTCTAGGGCTCCCACAGAGATGAGATTTTTTCAAACCCGGTACATATCGAACATCTGTTAATGTTCTGATCATTCCATCATGGTTCCTTAATCGTATTGAACCAATGCCATATGAGGTAAGAGGGCTGTTATCCGCTGTGTCAACGACTCCATATTCTCCTTCTTGAAAATCCACGAACCAGTCCCTGTTGGGACACATATGATAGCTACAAGCCGAGTCCATCAACTATATGTCTCATGATATTGATGACTCTGTTGTAACTAATGAGAAGTCTGAATCATCGCAATCAGCTATATTTGAATCCATAATGGGCTTTCCATTGTTATGTTTGGCCTTATTCTTCAACTTTGGACAGTCTTTCTTCCAGTGCCCCTTTTCTCGACAAAAGACACATTCATCTTTGCTGGATCTAGATCTTGACTTGGATCTTCCCTTCCTTGTCCTCGTTTGATTTTGAGGACGACCCCTCACAACCAATGCTTTCTTTCTCTGCCCTTCTGTTTTTCTCTCTTTCTTTGTTCATAGTTGTACAAAGCTGAAAAAACTTCTCTAAGAGAAATTTCGTCGTTCCCATGGAGTAGAGTAGTTTCAAGGTGCTCGTACTCATCAGGAAGTGACCCCAACAACATCAAGGCCAAGTCACCATCATCAAAAGTTGCATCCATATTTTGCAAATCTGTGACCAACTTATTGAAACTAGTGATATGTTCATTCATCGTGGTACCAGGAACATAAGTGAAGCGAAATAGTCTATTCTTCATATACAATTTATTTGACTATTTTTCTTCAAAAATTTATCCTCCAGTGCTTTCCATAATTTACTTGCAGAAGTTTCCTTTGTGTATGGATATTTCTGCTCTCTAGCAAGGTAGGATCGAATGGTACCGCAAGCAACACGGTTGATAATTCTCCAATCTTCTTCTCCAATAACATCTGGTCTTTTTTCTTCAATGGCAAGATCTAGCCCTTGTTGAAAAAGGACATCTAGAACCTCGCCTTGCCACATCCCAAAATGTCCTGACCCGTCAAAAATTTCTACCGCAAATTTCGCATTTGACACAAGTCTTGTCATAAGCGAAGATGTTAATGATGACGTATTGTTGACACTTGATATAGATTCTTCTTGTTTATTGTCTCTCATATTTGACACAAATATTATTTAATAGCCGACGACACAAATCAAGATTATTTCCTTTCTGGTGTGGAAGATCAGACTAAGCTGCAACCACAGAGCATACTCAGATAGAACCTTGACTCAGTTACCAAAATAAATCTTTTCTGATGTGGAAGATCAGACTATACTGCAACCACAAAGCATAGTTAGACAGTACCTTGGCTCTGATATCAACTGTTGCGGAAGCCAAATGTATATAGTGTGAATGAGTCACAACTACTATACCAAAACTTATGACAGCCACCAAATAATAAATAAGACAATAAAACAACAATAAAAGAAACACCAGAATTTACGAGGTTCGGCCAATTTTACTTACTTCCTCGGACACAATCAATATTTTATTCCACTCCAAAACTACAAGTGAAATAATACTAAAGAGAGAAGATACAAATGTCTTAAGAAGATAAGAAGGCAAATGAGATGTGAGTTTAAATCCTAAACATTAGACCTCCTTTTATAGGGTGAAATTCCCACCCAATTCACTCCCCAACCGATGTGGGACAATTTTGACACTCAGCAAGGAGCACATTTATTTTAAATTTTTATGCAATTTTACATATTTAAAAATATTTATTATAATTATATTATTTTATGAAATATTTAATTGAATATACGTGAGGCTTACGCCAGCGCCTCGGGACTTACACCTCACTGAGGTATATGTAAAACGCCTCGTCTTACGCCACGCCAATAAAACATTGAGTTGCAGTATGGTACTTTACCGTTGCAGTGGTAAATTTAAACGAGCTACTAGAGCTTTAGGGACCAGGCAACGTGTTTAATGAGATTTACATTTAGATGCATTGAGTCGCGGTGCAAGTGTTAACTAACTGAAGAAGAAATTAAAAGAGCTAGTAAAATAAGGGATAACGAGACAAGTTTTGAACGGTTTAGAAGCTACTTGGCTGTTAGTTTTGGATGCTACTTTGCCTTTTTGCTTTTACCACAACTCATAAATGTGTTTATATTCTTATTTAACCCAGCTCACGTACCGTTTTAATGGGCGAACAACTCAACTCTTGGAACATACTAAAATCCCAGGTGGCACCTTTCCGTCGATGTGAGCTCTTGAGAAGATCAACATGTTATCCCTAAAGTAACTTTTTTCGTTGAGCGACAACCCTTCCACTCGGCACCATCAGATCACTAAGGCCAAACTTTCCTCCTTGCTCGACGGGTGGGTCATGCAGTCAAGCTCCCTTTTGCCTTTGGTAGTGGTAGTGGTAGTGGAACTCCAAAGGCTTTCATTTGCACTTTTGCATTGAAAATAGTGTTTAAGTTGTATATATAGTTAGTGTAATATTTATACTGTATTAGGTTATTCAAATGAAATTTACTTTAAAGTTTCTTTAATATTTTGGATTTTTATTTTTAATAATAAAGCAGGTTACTTGCTACAACATAAGGGTAACCTAATGATATAATTTTTTTTTTTACACAAACAATATATATAACTTAAATTATGAAAAATAAGATTCATGAGGTTGAAGTTATATATCTGGTCAGATCTATTTATCTGAGAAACCTGAGTACATCTATTGCTATTACTGTTACGAACTACCAACCAGATGTGTAACCTATTTTGACATTTACCTTTATTAATCTACTACGACATGTTTCTAATTTAATGTATCTAATTAATTAAGGCCGATCTTGTAGTAACAGTGAATCATTTTGAGGGTCAAAATATTAGAAAATTATGAATATCTTTATAAAGCATGACAACATGTAATCCAACTATCCTTGTTCAATTCTATTATTGAGAAAGGTATGATTTGAATTAAATCCTTAAAATCCTCATGCTGATATTTCTATAGTGTGTCCTGCTTAGCTACTGTACCATAATGTAACTAATGTCCATTTCCATTCTTGTTCACGCAAGAAAATTATGTCCATCATGACATTTCTCGAATTAAATTGCCTTGCTTTCTTATTTTTTGTTGTCTTGCATTCTTGTTCACGCAAGAAAACTATGTCCATTATGACATACCTCGAATTACATTGTCCCGCTTTCTTATTTTTGGTTATCTTCCATTTTGTTCACACTAAAAACCTTTAGGGATCATTTGGTTGGAGGAATAAGGGGTAAAAAATTCAGGATAAAATATGAGATTTATTTATTCCGTATTTGGTTATGAATATTAATTAGTCTCCAAAATTATTTTATATTAACATGATGGAATTAACTATCCCATAGAGAAGATGTGGTAGCCAAACGACTCATTGCTGAAAAAACTCTTCATACTATATTACAAATTAAACGAGGATGTTACCGAGCCCACTTTGTATTATAGAGGTTCGAATTATTTGATTTGTACACGCTTCCACTTTATCTTCTTTTAAAAACCATGTTTGCTATGGCTCTTGGCTTCAACAGGTTGAGATCCTCCCCAGTACATTGTTTATCTCAAAATTGGGTAACAATTAAATTTGTACGTGATTTTAAGGATACATAGTTTAATTCAACACAAACAATTAAGAATACCAAATAAATGAATTAGGCACGAAATAAATAATCAAACCAATTAAAGTATTGTGCCCAAGCCTAAACTTAGACTGACCAATGATTTCGTCCTCGATTGGACCCCCGGCTCGAGCCCAGTCGCGAATAAAGAACAGAACAAATGAGCAAAGTCTTTAACAGTGACTAAAAGGCATAAAATAAATTTGTATTGCTTTGATTTGCGGGTTACAATGTGTCTTCCAAAAGAAGAAAAAATTTCCCCTTTATATAGTAGGAGAGTTTGAATTTTAGTATTAGTCTAAAAAGGTAAAAATATTCATTTTTCAATAATTGTTGATCCATAATCAACATCGAGCGAGATTTGCGCCATGATATCCGCTTGAGGGCGAGTATTTCGGCCCTCTATTCGTCAGGCATAACCATTTAGTGTGTCTTATGAAGTTTAGAAATTACACAAAACCCGGGACGTGTCGCTTTACCATATCCGATGTCGGAGATACCGCTCATTCTTCCAGGGTTTCGATATGAAGGGTCTCTAACCTCGATTGCAATCTCCCGGATTCGTGCTCCCCCTTTGTTCTCTTACCGGGTAATCGAGGTAGACATTGCCTCCGATTTTACCCGTATACAGATAGTCCCCTTGTTTTTCGGAGGGTAAATTTATCAAAGCGACGGGAAGCAAAAAGTGAACCCCGGTTCCTTCTTTTGTATGCTACGATCGAGTTATTGGGTCAACGCAACGTCCCATCAGTCGCTCGTTCTAACTTTGGACACATGTCAACCGCTGGTTGATTATCCTCGAATGCGAAACATCGTGCATTAATTGTTCTTCCCTTATTAAAACTCCGACCCTTTTTCACTTCTTCACTTTATGATTCCAGAACTCTTCGACTTACCCTCAAATTCTCTACTTACCTTTAACTTCTTCAAATCTTCATACATTGCCCCTTAGACCTTCATATCTTCATCCTCAATCTTCATCCATTCTCTTTGAATCTTCAACCCAGGTCTTTATATCTTCATCACATCTTCAAATCTTCATATTTTTTCTTCAAACCTTCATATTTCCCAAATTCTGATGGCAAAAACTTCCAAGTCATTGCCTTAGAAAATTGCTCATTTATCTTCCAACCCGGCCACAGATGCCGATGTGACCATTCCCGAGGTGGCCCAGGAACCTCCATTGAAGAGCTTCATACCCGAGGGCTGCTCCACCGGAAACGACTTCAATGTCAAGAAGGCCTCCAGTCAATAGGACCGAGGCGAGGGAGCATGGAGATACATATGCTCTATTACCGAGAAAATACTAGCCACAGTCCGGGTGGACTGTAACTGGGAGGGCAAGGAGGTAGTCGTCCCCGGGCCCAACGATGACATCACTACTCACGTGAAGGGGCACTTAAATGTTTATACTTACTCCTTCACGTTCGCCCCAGTGGACCCCATAGTAAAAAGATACGAGGTGTGCCTTGGGCAAATTCACCTGTCCTTTTGGAGGATCGTAATCCTCCTACGACACTTTGCAAACAACACAAAAGCACCTCGGTTTACCTTCGACTATCTGCTTCGTCTATACAATCCTCGAATCTTCTGAGGAGGGTTAATGAAGCTCGTTCTCCGAGCAAGCAAGGCTCCGTTCTCAAACATCGATGAGGACCGAGATCAAGGATGGCATGGGAGGTTCATTCGGGTGAAAATCGAAGACTTCATCCCTTTTCGAATTTTCGTTGTTCCCCGAGAAGTGGAACGCATCCCGTAAGTATTGTCCGTCTCGAGTATATGTCATTTCCTTTTATTCTTTCTCTAATTGCCTATGTTTGTTGCCGTGCATGTGTTGCCCAAGTTCCTAACGTAGTTCTCCCGCTTCAAGGAGTGGATCGAGGAGATCTGCAAATAGATGTCGTACTCCGAGCGCACATGGTGCAAGCTCTCGAAGGCCAAATGTGAGGCACGTTCCCATAGTGAGGTGCTTTCACGAATGATTACCTTCATACTTTTAGCTTGCACATTGCTAAGCCTTCTTTTTTCCTACAGGTTTGCCGAAGACCACTAAACTCAAGCCGTTGGATGAGGACGAGGATCCGTCCTCGCTTGCCGAACCCTCCGCTACGGGACAACTGGGGGTTGCTGCAAAGGAGGAGAAAAAGAAGAATAAAAGGAATTCCTCGGTCTCACCGGATGCCTAGGCAAAGAAGAAGAAGGTGACCACCAAGGTCCAGAAGATCAAAAAGAGTACCAAGTCCAAGGTACAAGACTCTGATTCCCTCTATCGACTCAAGGATTATCTTGAGGATGACGACTTTGAGTTCATTGCTCATGGGTCGACCTTCAACGAGGGGGAGTAGGCGGCGATCGGGAAAAGTGACCACGAGGTCGATCCCTTTCTAGCTCGGGAACCAGAGGGAGAGATGGAGCTGCGACTTCCCGAGAAGCTGATCCTATACCGAAGGAGGCAACTGGTATCATTGACATAGTGGAGATGTCGTCCTATTCTGAGTCATGCTCGAGGAGGCTCAAGCGGGTAAAGAGAAATCAAGCGAGATGACACCAGCCCTAGATGATGCTCTCAACACGTTCTTCAATGGAATGGATATGGCCGTGCTAGAGGACTTTTTCTAACATGGTCACTTGGAGGTCCCGAAAAAAGATGTGCCATCAGGATCGGGTGAGCCGAGCTCGAGCCCAGAACTAGTGAAACAATTCCCTGCTCTGAACGTAGACCTTGAGCACAAGAGAATGGTCATTCTTACTATCCCAGTAAACACTCGAGCCCTGTCCGCTCTGATAGGCATAACCAGCTACCTTCGATGCTTAGTGACCGAGGAAGACCACGCAAAGATGAACGAAGTGGTCACATTGAGCCTCTTCAAAGAGGCACAACAGGTGCTGAACCGGGTAAGGCGTTTACCTTTCTTACCCGGCTATAAATCTTGCTTAGTTTTAGACTTGTTCTAATATCTTCATTGTTTTTCAAGCTTCCGTGCTTTATTATGAAAGCTTCCTTTGGCCCCGCTTGGATATCAGTGAGCTCGAGTTCGAGCTCAAAGAGCTAGTCCTGAAGAAGGACATGTATATGGCTCTTAGTGAGAACAAGACGAGGCCCTCAAGGAACTTTTGATTCTCCAAGCCGAGCTGGAAAAGGCCCAAAAGGAAGCCTCGACCTTAAAGCGAGAGCACACTCGACCTGGTCAAGAAGGTAAAGATCTTTAAGGCTAAAAACGAGAAGCTACTCATGGTGACTAACAATGCAACTTCGCAAGTCCAAGAGAAGATAGACCTAATCAACCAGATTCGGGCTGAGATGGACGAGGTCAAGGCCACGACCGAGGCGTGGAAGGGCAGGATGGACATGCTGGCTTCGAAGAAAGAAGCTGCAAAGGAGGAGCTGGCATCGGCCAAGGACCAACATCGGGTGGATAAGGACAAGGCGGATAAGTGGTCTCAGCTAAATAATGACCTCTAGGAACAACTGAACTCGATTATCACATAACGGATGCCCCAGACAAGAATATGCCGTACTAAGGTCCAAATTGGATGCAACATCTACTGATGTCGAGTAAATGTTGGCCCAGTATAAGGCTGATGTAGAGGTAGCCGAGGCCCGCTTAAAGACGAAGATTGAGTACATAAGCGACTATGCCGAAGGGAGACCCTCGAAGAGATCCATGCCCAAGGTTTTGACCTATCAACCGAGATTGAAGAAGCCAAGATACTTAAGGCCAAGGCAAAGGAGCTCTACGAGCCTGAGGGTCCCAAAGGCTCCGAAGGTTCCGACGGTTCCGGTGACGAGTCGAGCTCCGGGAAAGACCAGGCATAAACACCTTAGTTCTTCTTCTTTTTTTTATAGTTTTTCCTTGTATATTTTCATTTTTTTATTTCGAGGCCTTTATATCGTGCCTTTATAAATATATTTTGGAATATATAAAACTTTCCCTTTTTGGAATATATTTACTTTCTAGCATCTATTTGTAATTTTTTATTTGCGTATCGTTTTTAATGCCTTAGCATAGAATGAAATTTAGACTAGAGTATCCATTCTTCAGAGGAACAAATGATTTTGATGGCGACTCTAGATTACTTGTGGCTTTGAGTCTTCAATAAAATTGAAGGCCTTTAAGATGCTTAAGTATCTTGGACGATGTCTTTGCCGAGGGTAACCTTTAAACAGGTTTTGATTTGCAACGACCTTACTTTCTGAGTAAGGGCCCCTGACGTCTTTGAGCCATTTTTGGAGTGGTTGTAACCTTTCATATTCGGGCACTGCCCAATAGGCTTGGTGCCTCCCGGATTTGGTAGCCCGGGTCGTCCGAATTTTTATCGGACGATAGTCCCCGAGTAGGGGTAGCCCGTGGGCTTTAGGATCCAGGATTGAAGAAGCAAATGCGCAGTAATAAAGTGTAAGGAAAGTAGAAATTTCTTTTATTGCTTAATATGTAAAGTACATGATCGGAGGCACAAAAACCTTGTGTCGTGGCTAGAGTGGACTATGTGGGCACGATTCGCATGACCGTTTGATCCTTACAATGAATCCTAACCACCAAGTCTTAGCTTTTGACACATAAATTTTTTCCCCTTGCTAACGATCTTACTCTAGGGATAATGGCCCCTAGTATTCGAAGCTGAATATTGTTGATCTGATGCAAATGATCATTGATTCCGATTTAGAGCCGGTCTTTAAATCTAAGGTAGCACGTTTTACAGTTGCCTCGTTAAAAACCTTGCCGAAAAACTCACTTCGGTACAAAACCGGTTCAAGAGAAAAAGAGTGCAACTCGTGCTTTCAGACCTAATAGGCACATCCGCCCCTGGCCGAGTACTTGCATATGTTAGTCCGTAATATAACAAAATTAAAAGGGAATTAAGTTCGTACCTTAGTATTAGTACTAATTTAGGTGTGCCATGTTCTAGTTGTTTGGTAGTTGTACACCATTTCCTGCTTCGAGTTTATATGAGACTTTTCCGGTTATTCCTACAACTCGGTACGGTCCTTCTCAATTCGGGCCCAATTTCCCTTCGTTTGGGTTCCTGATGTGTAGTGTTACCTTTCTTAATACCAAGTCCCCGACATGAAAATGTCGGAGGTTGGATCTTCGGTTGTAGTACCTTCCTAGTCGCTACTTCTGGACAGCCAACCGGACCATGGCAGCCTCCCGCCTCTCGTGCAATAGCTCCAAGCTCGTGATCATAGCCTCATTGTTTTACTCTTCGGTTGTATACTGGAACTTGAGGCTCATTTTAACCACCTCGACTAGTTTTAGGGATCCAGTTCCGTAGACCAAAGAAAATAGAGTGGCCCCGATGCTCGATTTTGAAGTTGTACAGTATGCCCACAGGACTTCTGGCAAGATTTCTGCATTTTCCTTTCGAACGGGTCAACCTTTTTTTAGGTTTTGGAGTATAGTATTGTTCATTGATTCCGCCTGCCCATTCCCTCTAGGGTGGTAAGGCATCGATAGTATCGTCTTGATCTTGTGATCTTCGAAAAATTTACTCACCTTGCTACCGACAAATTATTTCCAGTTGTCATAAACGATCTCGTCTGGTATCCCAAATCTACATATTATATGATCCCAAACAAAGTCAATAACTTCTTTCTCTCAGACCTTCTCGAACTCCTGAGCCTCGAGCCATTTGGAAAAATAATCGGTCATAAATATAATGCATTGAACCTTACCGGGGGCCCATCACAAGGGACCGACGATAACCATTCCCCACTTTATAAACGGCCACAGAGACAGGACCGAGTGGAGCATCTTCCCCAGTTGATGGATTATCGGGGCGTGTCTTTAGCACTTGTCGCATTTTCGCACGAAGTCTTTCACATCTTTTTCCATTTCATTCCAGTAGTAGCCGGTTCTGATTAGCATCCGAGCTAAGGATTCTGCCCCCGAATAGTTCTCGCAAGTGCCCTCTTGAACTTCTCTCATGGCATATTCGGTCTCTCCCGGCCATAAACATCTGGCCAGTGGACCGAAGAACGATCTTCTAAATAATATCCCTTCGACTAAGCAAAATCTGGCAGCCTTGGTGCGCATGGCTCTGGATTTTTTGAGATCTGAAGGCATTTTTCTTGTTTTCAGGTAATCTATGTATTTGTTTCTCCAATCCCAAGTCAAACTTGTCGATATTACATTAGCGTGACCTTCTTCTACCATCGAGTTCATCAGTTGTACCACTGCCACCGAGCCGAATTAATCGGAGTTGACAGATGACCCCAAGTTGGCCAATGCACCGGCCTCACTATTTTGATCTCGGGGAATATGTTATAGAATCAATTCCTTGAATTGGTGCAGGGTCACTTGCAATTTGTCCAAGTACCTTTGCACCCGTTCTTCTTTTACTTCGAACGTTTCGTTGACTTGATTTATGACGAGGAAGGAGTCGCATTTGGATTTGATCACTTCGGCCCCAAGATTCTTAGCTAGTTCTAGACCTGCAATCATGGACTCATACTCGGTTTCATTGTTAGTCAACTTTACAGTTCTAATAGTTTGCTTGATTACGCTTCCCGTAGGTAGTTTTAACACGATACTAAGCCCGGACCCGTTCGTGTTAGAGGCACCGTCTATGAATATGGTTTAGATTCCCGAATTACTCTCCGATGAGAGCAACAATTCCTTTTCGACTTTGGGTATTAAGGCCGGTGTAAAGTCGGCCACAAAGTCTGCCAAAATCTAAGATATTATGGCAGTTCAGGGTTGGTACTCGATATTGTACCCGCTAATCTCTACGACCCATTTGGCTAATCGGCCCGAGAGCTCGGGCTTATGCATGATATTCCTCAGTAGTAGGAGGTAATGACACATATATGCTAGCATTGAAAGTACGATTTTAGCTTCCTGGAAGCGCTTAGCAAAGCGAGTGCTAACTTTTCCAGGCGAGGGTGCATTGATTCTGTCACACCTCCTTTTTCTACCCTGAAAGGGGTATAAGGGAGTTTTTTCAATTAAAGTGACAATAATCAAAACGAGATTATTTATTCAAATTCAGAGTCGTCACTTAGAATAAATTATGGTGTCCCAAGTCACCGGTTTAAAATTCTGAATCGAGGAAAGGTTTGACTCTATTTATGGTCTTCGAACACAGAAATTCAGGTAAGGAATGCTGTTAACCTAGGAGAAGGTGTTAGGAATTCCCGGGTTCCATGGTTTTAGCACGATCGCTCAACTATTATTATTGGCCTAATTATCTGATTAATTACATATTTAAAACCTATATGCATTTTTAACCTTTGACCACTTTTAATTATTTATGGAATTATTCTGGAACAAGTTACGATTGTTGTACACTTGTTTGTTTGATACACATTACGAATCGTGTCACGAGAACCGTACCCATGATTTACAACATATTTAAATTATTAACATTATTAGTTGTTGTGGCCGAGTCACATAAATGTACCCCCGGATTTGGAAATTGTGTATCACAACTACGTCACGTGAACCGTACCCGTAGCTATGATAATTTTATTATAACGCACCTAAAGCAAACTACGAATGTTCGTGTTTAATATAAGTTAAAGTTCAATTCAAAACTACTAATTGTAAGCATGCGTTGGATAATACACTAGGCTTTTTAATTATTTTGAGAAGAAATGGGCCTGCAACATGCCCAATTTTTTTATCTGCAAGAGTCTTTAAGAGAAAACATGGTTGGTAAGCACTGGGCTCGAAATGGAGCCCAAGAATGAGGACAAAAAGGGTAAAATAGGCCTGGTCTAACCCGGCAGATTCGATTGGGCCAGTACCAGACCCAACTTTCAAAGACAAGCTTTTAATGTTACATTCCATTTAATATATTAACAGAAAATTTAAGAAAAATGCTGAAGATACTTGGGCCGAAATTGAGCCCAGAAAGTGAAAGAAAAACAGAAGCAAGTCACATGGAGCCTGGTTCGAACCCAGCTGCCTCATCTGGGCCAAGGCTAATGGGCCAGGCAGATTCTAGTAGATGAAATCCAAAGTCCAAACTGGACGGCTCGCATTGCTCCCTTGCTGAAATTCAATCTCTTCTAATACACAAATAACTACACCATTACTCAATTTTGAAATCGAATATGCTGAACTACTTTAAACTACTGATTAATCACATTAACATCACATGCATAAGTACTTTATCAATACTGAATCCTAAGATAAAAAATACACACATCATTCAGCAATTGAATAATAATTTTCCTTTTGGAAAGTGTATGAACTTGGTCCTTGGACTTACCATGGCCAGCAAAATACTCAACATGCCCTTTCAATGAAACAAACGAAAGAAAAGGGCTAAATCATTATGCAGTTATCTTGGATTTCCCAGCAAGTCCAATACATTAAAATAAAACTACTTAAAGCATTCAATTCTGAACCTCCCAATATATTTATACATCACATCTATTTACATAGAAATTCCATATCTATTTAACAGTAACCACAAACTTTGAACCATTGATGAACAATTAACGATTAATTAAAAGAACGAACACGACTCAACCTATGAAATAGTAAACAGACTCAACCTAAACTATCAAAACCAAATATCCTAATGTCTACAATTGAAAATTTGGGAAATAATCTTTCATAAGACTGCCAGCTTTTTCATATATGAGTAAAATTCTATTTAAGCTTTGAACTCACATGGATCTAACCATGTCGAGATCATATCCACCAAGAGCATGGCTACACACATGTTGACTACTGTATTATTACACAAACTCAACCAACAAAACAAGAATATTAGACAAGAATGAACAAGTGAAACAGTATATATAACCCAAAGCCAACAGATAACAAATACTGCATTTAACACACAAGAAACAGGTTTTTATAGCATAAGAAACACTAAATTAACGGAGATTTACATGGTCAAGAAAACTCAAATGTTATTGCACTTATGAAGATGAATTGCATCATAACAACCTATCATTCAAATAAAATTTCTTCCATTCATGTTAAGTCAGATTTACAGAGACTTTAGCACAAGGCAAGGTGTATACCTTGTTGCTTAAGAACTGCTCCAAAAGTGCTAAATAGATGCAAAAATTCAACAGCAAAGAGATGGATTTTCAGCAAGAAATCAGTAGAAAGCAAGTAGCAAGAAACAGCCAACCACAACCTCAAACTTAATCCATTTTCGACTTGTAGAAACCAGAAATCCCAAAGAAGTTCTTAAAATTTTGCTTAAATCAGAGGAAAGGAGGATCAGCTCTAACGAAACAGTGTTGAACCTTTAGGAGTGTTTTAGGGTTCTGAAATCTCTCCCCAAAAATGAGTGAAGGAAGGTTCTATATATAGCTATAAAGAATGCCATGTGCTGAAAAGGATAAGAGAATTATTCCCTTCAGCCATAAAAGCATATTTTAACAGAATTTGAACAGCTGTCAACCTCTAATTGGTTCCAGTATTTTGTACTGGCCAAATAAGACCAGCTGCCCATATTCTAGAAGCTTCCTAAATGGCTTTATCTGAATTTCTATTTGTCCAACCCTCAAAATGACTCCTTAAGTTACTGTTTGATTCCTTTAACCCCCACATATTTCAATTAATGCTGAAACGTTTAAAAACACAAACACTGAATGAAGTACACTAATTAATTAAACTACCCTAATTAGTCGATTATGCATACTAACCAAATAATTCACACAACAAAGTAGCTAAACACTATTAATATTAAACTAAACAAATTTAAGAATTAAGCTAAAATAGGCATGTATTAAACCAAATTAACAACCTAATCGAACAACTGACAAACTGATGATTCTGAAGCGAAAATACATAGATTAATGAACCCTAAAACCTACTGACTAACCATGAGAAAAACCTAACAATCTATAGATTATGGCTACCTAAACTTTTTCATTTTTCGGTAAAAAAAAAAGGAAAATAAAAGAAAACAGAGTAAAGAAGGAGAAAAGAAAAGAAAGGAAAAGAAAAAGAAAAAGAAACAAGGAAAGAGGAAGAGGAAAAGAGGAGTAGAGATACCTATACTAGGCGGACGGGCAGTTGGCTCAGGAAAACCTCCGGCCTTCTCCGATTTAAACCGAAATAAGTGTTAATCGAATGTTCTTGTTGATAACAAACGATTAACACCAGTTTCAGGCCAAATCGTCTTTGGAAACTTAAAGGCATAGGACTTAGGGTTTTTTGCATGTCACTAGATCTGAAATTGGCAGGATTTGACCGAGCTTTTGGGGAAATTGATATGGGATCGAGGCTTAGGAGTGCGAGGGGAGTGTAGAACAGGAATTTAGGGTTGTTTGGACATGGTTGAGTGGTGGCCACCGGCTAATATGGTGGGAGCATTTTGGGGCGGCTAGGGTTTCTAGTTTTTGGGAGGGAGAAGGAATGAGGGGGGGTTTGAGGGGGTTGAGGAGTGTTAGGACAGTTATATAGCAGGTGGGTGGTGAGTTCCCAACCGTTTGATCAAAGGAGATCAACGGTCGGGATTTAGGTAAACAAAACGGCGTCGTTTGGTTAATGAGGGGTGCTGGACCGGGCATGGAGGTTGGGCTTGGGCGGAATTGGGTTAAAAGGAATTTTGGGCCACTGAATTTAGTCTTTTGGGTGGCCCAAATCAAGACCACTCTTTTTTTTTGCTTTTCTTTCCTTTTTTTTCTTTAATAAAAATCCTAACTAAATTAATTAAACCCTAAAATTAATCCTAAATTATAAAATTAAGTTGATTATCTTTTTTGTAATACTTACAAAATTGATTAACCCTAGCTACCGAAGAGAAAATTACTCCTCTAATGTTAAGAGCTAAAATGAACCATATTTATGATTTTCATTTTAATAATAATTAATTAACCAAATTAATCCTAAAATACGAACACAAAACCTAATATGCAATGCATGAAATTTGATATTTTTTTGGGGTATTTTGTTTGTTTTTTAAGGTATACGAAAATGCAACTAAAATGCAAACACTTGAACAGATATTCCTAAAAAAATAAAATTAAAATTACCTACAAAAATCTATTGTGTGATTCTGTAAGAGTATTTTGGGTCGGGCAAAAATCACCTGCTTACAACTGCCCCTCTTTGTTCGGAAACACGAAGAGTTTTCGGGAAAAGATGAAGTGAGCAAATACAAGCGATTTTTGCCCGTTTGGATACTCCATGGGAAGCATTTTTGAAAAGTCTGACCGAACCCTACTTTCGAGGTTGACTACATATCCTTGGCTATAAAGGAATCAGGTTAGTGTTGTTCTGAAAGTGTTGGTAGCTGGGACTATCGGGAAGCTGTGATTTCACTGCTGCTGCCGCTACTACTACTTGTTGAACTCCTTATTACACCGAAATGAAAAATGAAAAGAATCTAGGCTAATCTATGATTTATGAGTTACAAGATTTCTATCTATATATCTTCAAACTTGATCTTGAAACTTCTTCAGTTCTGTCGTGCATCTTGAACTGTTGACTTGTACTCTCGAGGCGAGCTTCTATTATTTCTAACTCGAATTGAATTCTGAAATGACTTCCCTTGTTCTCCAGGTGGGTGCCTTCTACTGACTTTCAACTTGAAATAATTCTGAAACAAATTTGAAATGACTTCCCTTATTCTCTATGTGGGTGTCTGCAACTGACTTTAAAACTTGAATGAATTCCTTTGTTCTCCAGGTGGGCGCCTAATGCTTAAACTTGAAATGAATTCCCTTGTTTTCCAGGTGGGCGCCTACAACTTAAACTTGAAATGAATTCCCTTATTCTCCAGGTGGGCGCCTGATGCTTAAACATTGAAACGGATTCCCTTATTTTCCAGGTGGGCGCCTGTAGCTTAAACTCGAAATGAACTCCCTTATTTTCCAGGTGGGCGCCTGACACTTAAACTTTGAAATGAATTCCCTTGTTTTTCAGATGGGGGCCTGATGCTTAAACTTGAAATGAATTCCCTTGTTTTCCAGGTGGGCGCCTGCAACTTAGACTCGTAATGAATTCCCTTGTTCTCTAGGTGGGCGCCTGATGCTTAAACTCGCAATGAACTCCCTTGTTTTCCAGGTGGGCGCCTGCGACTTAAACTTGAAATGAATTCCCTTGTTTTCCAGGTTGGCGCCTGATGCTTAAGATTGAAACGAATTTCCTTGTTTTCCAGGTGGGCGCCTACAACTTAGCCTCGCAGTGAATTCCCTTGTTTTCCAGGTGGGCGCCTGCAACTTAAACATGAAATGAATTCCCTTGTTCTCCAGGTGGGTGCCTGATGCTTAAACTCGTAATGAACTCCCTTGTTTTCCAGGTGGGCGCCTGCAACTTAAACTTGAAATGAATTCACTTGTTTTCCAGGTGGGCGCCTAATGCTTAAGCTTGAAAAGAATTCCCTTGTTTTCCAGGTGGGTGCCTGCAACTTAGACTCGCAATGAATTTCCTTGTTCTTTAGGTGGGCGCCTGATACTTAAACTCGCAATAAACTCCCTTGTTTTCCAGGTGGGCGCCTGCAACTTAAAACTTTAAATGAATTCCCTTATTTTCTAGGTGGGCGCCTGCAACTTAGACTCGTAATGAATTCCCTTATTTTCCGGGTGGGCGCCTGCAACTTAAACTTGAAATGAATCCCTTGTTTTCAAGGTAGGCGCCTGATGTTTAAACTTTGAGATGAGTTCCCTTGTCTTCTAGGTAGGCACCTGCATTGTGACAAAACAAACAAACAAAACAAAGGAAACTTTTCTGCCCCAGTTTGGTACCAGGAACATCTGTGAGTATTAATCGAATCCTGTTATCCAAAAGAGTTATAAGAATTTAAAAGCTAAATCCCATTATCTAGGAGGGCCCTGGAAATTTAAAATTAAACCTCATCTTAAGAGTAAAACTTCAAAGCTAAATTCTACTTTCTAAAGGTAAAACTTACGCTAAATTTTTATTATCTATGAAGGTATTAAAAAACTTAAAACTAAATCCCATTATCCAGGAGGGTCTTGAGAACTTTAAATTAAATCCCATTATCTAGGAGGGTCCTGAAAACTTGAAATTAAATCCCATTGTCCAGGCGGGTCCTGAGAACTTACGGTTGAACCTATCTGGCGCACGCTTTCTTCACGGAGGGTTCCTCTAGAACACGAAACTTCCTGCCCATGTTTCAATCAAAGAAAATCTTATTAGTTTGAAAATGTGGTGGTTAGTTTGCGGCATTGTTGCTGAAGGTGGCCTTTCCACTGCCATGCTTTGTTCCGATTAGCTGCCTTGCGCTAGCAAAGAATTGTTTGACCTTATGATCGAACCTCAAACACAGAACCCTGAATGACCCGAGTGCCTCAGACTCATCATGTTGTTTTACATTTCTGTCCTTCCAATTTGAACCTCTATATTTCCTCAAAGTTCACGAAACCACTTGACTACTTGAACTCCCACTAACACCTTATTTCTCATTTTGAATCATGCTATTTCTGGTATGCTTTGGCCGCACTTTGCTTTGTGCAATTGAAAGTTGGTAATAAGCTTTGAAATCCTTTCTTTCTTGCTTAACAAGGCTATAATTGAAAAAGACTTAGAGAAGTAGACCCAAAAGAAAATGAAGCAAAGTGACTTCGAGAAACAAAGACAAAGAGGGAATTTTAGACAGAGATGACTATTTGAGGAAGAGTGAAAAAGAGACTTATATGAGTGAATCAGCTGGCTCCAATTATCATGACATGTATTTCGGATTAATCAGACCAGACTGTTCACCTAATCATATTTCATTTTGCCTTGTCTTCATACTTCGAAACCAGGATTTTCCATAATCCAATCTCTCTGCAAAGTTGCGAGCCTCATTTGGCTTGTAGTGCCCTGACGAGGTTTTCACCAATAATCCTCTCTCATTTTAATTTTCTCTCAACCTTCCGTCGCCTTACGGTGCCCATGAAGGTTTTCACCAATAAGACTCTCTCATTTATTCATTTTTCCTTGTGCTCCCGAATAGAAGTGTTGCCCATGACATAGATCATACTTCTAGCTTGCTTGACTTAGAATATTTCAAAGATTGATCGGAAAGTCTTTCTTTGGAGTGTGGTGTAGGCTTTTGGACAGGGTTAAAAAGAAAAGGTGGCGTGCAAGCTCAAAACAGTTTTAAATAACAAGGTTCAAAAATTACAACTTTTGGAATCAGACCGTTTTGCAAAACCATAATTTCTGCCCCAGTTACTTCGAGTCTTGGGAATTTTGGATTTTTGTTTTGATGGGACCGAACCGTGAGGCTGCCTACATATCCTTAAAAGGAATCAGGTCGAACGTAGTTCAAGATATACGAGTTGCTTTGTTTTTGTTACTTTTTTTCTGTTCTTTTCTTTCCTTTTCTTTTTTTTTCTTTTACTTTACTTTTTTTTCATTTTTCTCTTCTCTTTTTCCTCTTTTCCCTTTTTTTTTATTTTTTTATTTGAACTTTTGTATCTGTATTTCCTAAACTCTGCTTCTGATTCCAAAAGAGGGTATGAAATAAAATAAGTACGGGTTAAAAGGGGTAACAAAGGATAAAGTGTTTAGATAGCAGAATAAAATGTCTTCGTCATTCCAATCTTCAAAACATGCCAAGTACAAACAATAAAATTAGACAAACCAAAGAAATCATACATAATATCTTTTGACTACATCAGAATTGATAGCCATATATACATATTTACTTTCTATATCTGTTAAATACAAAGCACCATTGGACAACACTCTTGTTATAATGAATGGCCCCTTCCAATTTGGGGTAAACTTGCCTTTAGCTTCAGCCTGATGTGGAAGGATGTGTTTCAATACTTGCTGACCCACTTCAAATTTTCGGGGACGCATCTTTTTATTGTATGATCTTGCCATTCTCTTTTGATACAATTGACCATGACATACTGCCGCCAGTCTTTTCTCATCGATCAGACTTAACTACTCTAAACGGGTTTTGACCCACTCATCATCATCAATTTCAGCTTCAGCAACAATCTGAAGGGACGTAATCTCAACTTCCGGAGGTGTAACTGCTTTAGTACCATATACCAACAAATAAGGAGTTGCACCTACTAAAGTGCAAATAGTAGTGCGGTAACCCAGCAAAGCAAAAGACAACTTTTCATGCCACTGCCTAGAACCTTGCACCATCTTTCAAAGTATCTTCTTTATATTCTTGTTGGCCGCCTCAACAGCTTCATTTGCCTTGGGGAGATACGGGGTGGAGTTTCGATGCGTAATCTTGAACTGTTGGGATACCTCTTTCATCAGATGGCTGTTAAGATTAGCACCATTGTCCGTAATGATTACCTTGGGGATTTCGAACTAGCAAATGAGATTTGAATGAACAAAATCTACCACTGCCTTCTTGGTCATAGATTTGAAAGTCATCGCTTCAACCCACTTAGTAAAATAATCGATGGCCACTAGAATAAACATGTGCCCATTTGATGCTGCTGGCTCAATTGGTCCGATGACATCCATGCCCCAAGCAACGAAGAGCCAAGGTGTGTACATTGTTTGCAACTCAGATGGCGGAGAATGAATCAAATCACCATGTACATGGCATTGATGACACCTGTGCACGAAGCTGATGCAATCTCATTCCATGGTGAGCCAGTAATACCCTGCTCGAAGAATTGTTTTTGCCAAAACATACCCACTCATATGCGGCCCGCAAACTCTGGAATGCACTTCGGTCATGATAGTCATGGCTTGTTTAGCATCTATGCACCTCAGCAGTCCAAGATCTGGAGTCCTCTTGTACAAGACTCCCCTGCTCAAGAAAAATCCACTAGCCAAACGTCGAATTGTCCTCTTTTGATCACTTGTGGCATGTACCGGATACACCCCCATCTTGATGTATTCTTGGATATCATGGAACCATGGTTCACCATCAAGTTCCTCCTCAACCACATTACAGTAAGCATATTGATCACGAACTTGAATATGCATAGGGTCAACATAAGCTTTATCTGGATGGTGTAACATTGACGCCAGAGTAGCCAGGGCATCGACAACCTCATTATGGATCCTAGGAATATGACTGAATTCTACTGATCTGAACCGTTGACAAAGATCATGCAAACATTGTCGATACGGTATGAGCTTTAAATTTCGAGTCTCTTATTCTCCCTGAATCTGGTGCACCAACAGATCTGAATCTCCCAAAACCAAGACTTCCTGGACTTCCATGTCTATAGCTAGCCTCAAACCCAAAATACATGCCTCGTACTCAGCCATGTTGTTGGTATAATAGAAACGAAGCTGGGCCGTAACAGGGTAGAGATGCCCTATTTCAGAAATGAGCACAACCCCTATTCCAACACCTTTCATGTTAGCGACTCCATCAAAGAAAAGTTTCCAACCCGGCTTTTCATCTTGCTCCACCTTGTCAATATGCATAACCTCTTCATTAGGAAAATAAGTCCTCAATGGCTCATACTCTTCATCCACTGAATTCTCGGTCAATGATTGGGCTTTCATCGCGGTCCGAGTCACATAGATGATGTCAAAGTCTGTGAGCAAAATCTGCCACTTTGCAAGTCTTCCTGTGGGCATAGGCTTCTGAAAGATATACTTTAGAGGATCCAGGTGAGAAATGAGGTAAGTAATGTATGACGACATATAATGCTTAAACTTTTGTGCCACCCAAGTCAGGGCGCAACATGTCCTTTCAAGGGGAGTATACTTAACCTCATAGGATGTGAACTTCTTGCTGAGATAATAGATGGCTTGCTCCTTCTTTCCAGTGATGTCGTGTTGACCCAACACACAACCGAATGAATTATCCAAGACTGTCAAATATAGAATTAAAGGTCTCTCGGGTTCCGGTGGGACCAACACCGGTGGGTTTAACAAGTACCCCTTGATCTTATCAAATGCCTCCTAGGACTCATCAGTCCATTTGACCGCATCATCCTTCTTCAACAACTTAAAGATGGGCTCACAGGTTGTCGTGAGTTGAGAAATAAACCTGTTGATGTAGTTTAAATGCCCGAGCAAACTCATCACCTCAGTCTTATTCCTTGGCAGTGGCAATTCTTGGATAGCTTTGATCTTTGACGGATCTAACTCAATACCTTGTCGACTGACTATAAACCCCAACAGTTTTCCAGACGGAACACCAAATGCACATTTTGTAGGGTTGAGCTTAAGATTGTACCTGCAGAGCCTCTGGAAGAACTTTCTCAAGTCCTCGACATGGTCGGACTGTTGCTTTGACTTTATGATCACATTATCTACATAAACCTCAATTTCCTTGTGTATAATGTCATGAAATACAGTAGTCATTGCCCTCATGTAAGTTGCCACAGCGTTTTTCAAACCAAATGGTATTACCTGGTAGCAATATGTTCCCCATGACATGATGAACACTGTTTTTTATGTATCTTCCTTATCCATCAAGATCTGGTGGTACCTCGCATAGCAATCCACAAAAGACCCGATCTCATATTTGGCACAGTTGTCAATCAAAATATGGATATTTGGTAATGGAAAATTATCATTTGGACTTGCTTTGTTGAGATCACGGTAATCAACGCACACCCTAGTCTTACCATCCTTCTTTGGTACTGGCACAACATTAGCCAACCAAGTGGGGTATCGCATGACCCGAATAACCCTTGCATCCAACTGTTTTGTGATTTCTTCCTTGATCTTCACACTCATGTCAGTCTTGAACTTTCTTAACTTCTGCTTGACAGGAGGGCATGCCAGATCAGTTGGAAATTTGTGATTTACCAAGTCAGTACTCAAACCCGGCATGTCGTCATATGAGCATGTGAAAATGTCTTTATATTCAAATAGTGCTTTGATTATTTCTTCCTTAATTTGTGGTTCCAAATGTACACTTATCTTGGTTTCCCTGATATTATTTGGATCTCCTAAATTGATTGCTTCAGTTTCATTAAAATTAGGCTTGGGTTTCTCTTCAAAATGATTTAGTTCTTTACTAATTTCCTCAAATGCTGCTTTTCATCATATTCTGTTTCATCATCACACTCTATTTCTTGGATTATTATTTCAGAGTTAGATTGGCTTTTAAGACTTGGCCGAAAATTCCTCATCCATGTCACACCATTGAAACCAGCATAAAAAGAACTATACAAAGAAAGACAAATATGACACTATCAGGAGTAATGGACAAGGGAAATTGCATCTCATTGAAAATAAATGATAGAAGGGTTTGTACATCAAACAAGAGAAAAATAAAAATTTGATTACAACCCTGGAATAATCCAGATAACAGAAAGGAAAACAAAGCGAACTACCAAAACTCCTTCCGAGTAGGGAGAGTAGTAGCATTCCAATTGTTAAGCTTCACTTTTGTCCCAATAAACTGCATGTCTGCTTTGCTGGAACCTTCCCCAATTTCTACCATGTTCACCTCATCAAATAGACTCTGGAACCTTTCAATCAACTCTTCATCAAAGTCAACCACAGGCTTTGGAACTGCTGACACCGGACGCTTCACTACCCCTGACTTGATGAAAGACCTGGAGAGGCGTGGGATAGGCTTAGGGAGCGACCATGCCTTCTTTCTCAACTTTTTAGCCTTCTTCACACCATCCCCAGTGGGCTTGAACCCCATGCCAAATGCACCCAGGTTTTCACGTTGAGACATCGGCTACACGATACCTTGCAAAGATGTGCCCAGACCCTTGCTCGGCACAAAACCATTCTTTAACATTTCATTTGCTACCATGATGGTCGCAGAAGCTAGCTTTAAACCTGGAATATATTTCCATTCCGGAACCTTCTCAACTGACATTGTTTCGGAAACTTGGTAAACCCAAGGCCCCTTATCATCTTCAACCTCAATAAACGGGACGGATGTATCATTGTAAGCACATAAGTTCTCATCACCATGCACAACGATTTCATGTCTGTACTACTCGAACTTCACCATCTGGTGCAAAGAAGACGGGACTTCTTTGGCAACATGTATCCAGGACCTACCCAACAACAAATTGTAAGAGACGGCCACATCCAGCACCTGGAACTCTATGGTAAATTCAACTGGTCCTATAGTTAGTTCAAGCACGATATCGCCAACAGAATCTTTTCCCCCTTCGTCAAAACCTCGGACACATATACTATTCTTGTGGATTCTTTCAGTATCAATTTTCAACTTGTGCAGAGTGGAGAGAGGGCAAATGTTCACACTAGAACCATTGTCAACCAGCACCCTCGTGATCATAGAATCTTTGCATTTCACTGTGAGATAAAGAGCCCGATTATGTTCTGTACCCTCTAGAGGCAGCTCATTATCCGAGAAGGTGATCCTGTTTGCCTCAAATATCTTGTTGGCAATCTTCTCCAAATGGTTCACTGTGATCTTGTCAGGGACATGAGCTTCATTCAGAATCTTCATAAGGGCTCGGCGGTGCTCGTCCGAATATATCAACTATGATAGAAGAGAAATCTAAGCGGGTGTCTTTCTCAATTGTTCCACTATGGAGTAATCCTGCACCTTCATTTTTCTCAAAAATTCTTCCGCCTCCTCTTCGATGATTGGTTTCTTCACTAGAATTGGACTATCTTTCAATGGCTTAGCTTTCCTTAATTCCTTTGGGTCAAAGCATCTCCCAGAACGAGTTAAACCCTGGGTTTCACTAACTTTCTCTTTCAATTGTTTCCCTTTATAAGTTACTATCACTCGCTTGTAATTCCATGGAACAACCTTGGTGTTATCTATCGGCATCTGGGTCATAGGTTTAATAATAATAGGGGTAATGCGAGCCCCTTCCACGATAATGACCGGCTTACTTGCTACCCCTGGCATGACCACTTTCGACTTTCCTTGATTTGTTTTAACATCATTTAGGAACCCCTTCGCGACTACCACATGCGGCTTATCATTGGGCGTGCTTAGCCCTTCAGCTATCGAAGATGTTGCCTTTGTAACAATTGGAGTTTTGACTGGCTTACTTTCACTAGCACGGATCATCATAACAAACTTTGAAGGCTTCATGGGCTCCCCATCCTTATGCACTATCTCAATCATGTGCATTTCGGCATGGGTTGGCAATGGATTTTGATTTATATTTGGGGCTCTGGACCATAATTTGGTTTGTATCAATAAGCTCCTGGATGACGCTCTTCAAATGCCAATACTTTTCTGTGTCGTGCCCCGGAGCATCAGAACAATATACACATCTGAGGGAATAATCTAGGTTTTTCGGAGGGGGATTTGGCAACTTTGACTCAATCGGCCTTAGAGCGTCCAATTGCCTCAACCTCTGGAACAGACTGGCGTAAGACTCTTCAAGCGGGGTGAAAGTTTATTTCCGCTGATGTCTTTCCCTTTTGTACTTTGGCCTGGGTCAAAAGCTGGGGCCAGTAGGGTTTTAATATGTTTGTGGAGGTGGGTAAGGGTTTTATGGATCTGGGGCATGCCATTGCGGGTAATGAGGGGGTTGAGCATATGACTGTGCGTGATGGAGATGGTATTGGGGTGGCATGACCGAATACTGATGTTCTGGTGGTGGGAAATAATGTTGGGGTGGATTATATGGAGTTTGGGTGTAGGTTTGAGGCTGGGGTCGAGGCTGGGTGTAATGGTGAGGGGAGCCCCTTGGGCTATGCCCCGATCCTAAGATGACCATAGCAATATCTTTTTTCTTCTTTTTCCCTAACATGCCCCCAGTGCCATTCCGGATCGCTTGTGTAGTTGCTTTGACGGCAGAGTACTCATGATCTTGCTTGATTTGAGTCCCTCTACTATTCTTCCCATTTTTACCACTTCATTGAAAAACTTACCTATGGCCGAGATCAGATGACCAAAGTAAGTAGGCTCCAAGGCCTGGAGAAAGTATTCTACCATTTCATCTTCCTCCATTGGAGGGTTGACTGGTGTTGCCTGTTCTCTCCAACGGAAACCATACTCCTTAAAACTCTCACTGGGCTTTTTCTTTATCTTAGTCAAGGACAGACAATTTGGGACAATCTCTATGTTGTACTGGAAATGCCAAGCGAAAGCCTGGGCTAAGTCATCCCAAGTGTACCACTTGCTGTTGTCCTGGCGGGTGTACCACTCCAATGCTGCACCACTCGACTTTGGCTAAAATATGCCATCAACAGTTCATCTTTCCTACCGGTTCCCCTCATTTTGCTGCAAAATCCTCTCAAGTGGGCCACGGGGTCTCTGTGCCTGGCATACAAGTCAAACTTGGGAATTTTGAATCCGACAAGTAGTCGGACATCAGGAAACAAGCACAGATCCTTATAAGCCACACTCACTTGGCCTCCTAACCTTTGCATATTTCTCAACGTCTACTCCAAGCTTTCTAGCTTCCTAAATATCTCCTCTTGCTCCGTGTTTTTGGGTAGCTTCTCATTTTCGACAGGAAGTTCAAAGTGGGGAGTGTAGGAGTAGTGATCTGGGACCTTGAAGGTGGGCTTTGGGGCATAATACTGGTTATCTTGGGCTTGGAATACCGGTTCACTAGAAGATCGATGGAGTGTAGCTGGTAGAGGTGCTACAAAGATAGAGGTAGCTAGTAAAGCGGGGTATGTGGCTGCTTTGGCTGGTGGAGCTTGGATGGTTTGGGAAGTGGTGCCATGATAGTGGTGGTAAGGGGTTAAGCTCGATGCGTGTTGTGGGGATAGATCGACAATGGGGGGCTCTTGAGATTGAGCCAGTGGTGGGACGAAAGCAGGGTTGGCGGGATATGATGGTGGAGGATGCCCTTTCATCCATGCCTGGTACACTTTGGCCATTTGGTGTTTCAGTTTACGTAACTCCTCTTTCAGACCTGGCTCAGATTCCTCCTCCTCTCTCGGCGGGTCAATAACACTTGCGTCCAATTCTTTACCAGCCATGATCGCCTTGTGTTTAGACCTAGTATTGTATGGGTGGCTTGCCAGAATGCCGAATGAACTAACCACCTTCATGTGCTCAATGACAACAACAAACTTGTTAGCATTTAAGATTTTAACAGATAGGCAACCGCATGTTTGGGATGCAATGCACCTGAATAATTAAAAGTTTCTACTATGTATTTGAATGGTTGCATGTTTTATCCTGGCCTTAACCAACTCTTTTCACATTGAACTTTCTCTTCTTCTTTTTTTCTTCTTTCACTACTGCCCTTTTCAGTCACTATTGATTTTCCCACTTGGTTCTTGTCGCTCCCTTTTTTTTTGTTCTCGCTTTTGTTCTCTTGTTTTGCCATTCTTTCTTTCCACTCAATTTCTTTTTCTTTTTATTTTCTCTCTTTTTTTTCTTTTTCATTTTATGGTTATGATCGAATACTATGGGAATTTTCTATGTATCATGATGCCGCATGAATCAGATCATTACGTAGTTCAGGAGATAAATGCGAAATCAAATAATGACATATTTTTTGGATTTTCAAATTTTCATTAAAGAAAAACATTCTGATTTTCCTCTATTGCAACGACTCTGTCCTGCAGAATTAAGCATTAAAAAAACAAGACTCAAAGTGGATTAACAGACTCTAAAAGAAACTACAATACAGACTAAAAAAATAAAATCAGAAATACATAAGTGCCTCCAATACTGCTCCAGGGGCCCGTGGGACATCAGTCGGTCTCGCCGCGGGTCTACGTGCCATATCTTCTTGGAGGCGATATAGGTCGTCCATTATCTGATGGACAAAAATCATAATTGCAGCGAAGAACATGGACCCAGTCATGTCCTCGCGTTCGTTGCACTTCATCACAATATAGTTAGCAATTATTCTAACCTTCTCCTTGATGACGCCCTTCTCTTATAGCAAACGTCCAATTTGTTGAGATCTAGCCTCCAAAACTTGTGTGGTTTGCCCATGCAATTATTGCAGGTCCTCTTCTAGTTACTACATTAAGGCGTAGCAGTGTTCTCTTTCTACTTTGAAGTTCTTTGCTTGCTTGGTCATTTCGCTCTCAAGGGTATTGATCTTTTTCTCCAGACCCATGATTCCTGTGTCGTATTTTTCCTTCAAATGTTGAACGAAACTTGCCCGTTCCTCCGCATTCTTGGATAACTTTGCTCGGGCCTTTGCTAGTTCACCCTCAGTCTTTTCCAAATCAATCCCATAGTCACATACTTTCCGCCTAAGGCTGTTTATAAGTTTCTCATCCTTTCCACTTCTGGCAGGGTTCTCAGCTGCTATTTTCATCTTCTGGATTTAGGCTCGGAGGGCTTCATTTTCTTGGGCTAAGCTTTCTTTTCACCCTCATCCGCAACGGCTTGCAAACCATTATTAAATTTAAGATCTCTGATTTGCCTTTCCAACTTGCTTATGGTGGCCTTGTATTCATTTTCTTTGGCCAGCCAATCCCATTGGTCTTGTGATGCTTCAACAAATTCTTAAAGGTGGGGTCTTTAGGCTGGTCTTCCAAACTCAAGACTCCTTTTGTACCATGCAAGGTAACCAGACGAGACTTCACCCTTGGATAAATCACGTACTCGGGTGTTCGCCGTCAGGTATTGGTACTCACTCCAAATCTGGTGGATCACTGCTTCGTGAAATTGGCAATCAGAGCGGATCTCGACTGTATGAAGGCTAAGGTCTTTGTCCTTGAGGATTATTTGGCATCTTCCTAGCTGTCTCAAAACTCGGTATGGGGCGTAAGGCTAGATACTTTTGAGACCCATCAGGAGGAAGTGAGGATCGGTGGCAGGTATGTATACAATCTCATTAACAGGAAGCCAACCCAATGTCCATTCTATTTGGTCTGCAGTTACGGAACAAAGACGGGATATCCAATCCCCGACCCCTTCTGGCATCTCGAACCCACTGACCCTTGTACCGAACTCCTCTATGCATCTTTTCCCTGTAGATCCTTAATTCATGTACCATGGATGATGACACAGATGCTCAATCATCCACATTTGTAGTAACAAATTGCACCCTTCAAAAAAATCTACTCTTGCTTTGCAAGCTGTGAGAGCTCGGAATATTTCAAACACTATCATAGGCGCAAGGGTGCTCTTGGCATTGGTAATCAAAATATTGACGACTCCGGCTACCCGTAGATCGATATTCCCATCCTTCCTAGGAAACACTAGAAGACCCTAAGAATGCCACCATGAAAGCGAAGCATCTATGCTCTTCCCATTTTGGTCGGTTCCATTTACTATAGATTCTGCTTTCCGGGTTTTCAAATCCCCCTATATGTCTGTACTGCTGGTATATGAAGTATAGAGTGTAAAACCCACCCGCCAAATCTGTATACTGGACCTGCCTACTTATTTTTAGCAAATCCAGAAACTTGTGAGGAGTGACGACCCTTAGAGCAACCAGGTATTTATGTCTTAGACCCTCGGTACTCCCAGCATAACCCGTTATCTCCTCCAAAGTAGGTGTGAGTTCGAAGTCCGAGAAATGCAGAACGTTGTGAGCTAGGTCCCAAAATGTCACTAGTGCTTTTATTATGTCTCCCCTAGGCCTGATCTTTAGTAATCTGGTGAACGCCCCCAAATAATGGTTGACCATGTCTCGTCCTTGCCCACCCAAATCTTCCCACCACATGTGTAGTTCTAACGGAATCTTGGTCATGACCTTCATTGGTAAATTTTGACTCGTGATCATTCTGCACATTTAGATTAAGGTGATTGGTTTAAAGACAAAGTGAGTTTTTATTCAAAAGCTAATAAAAAAGAAAGTTTCATTTTGCGAAAATTCAAATAGATCAAGGCTACTTTTGCAAATACGACCCTTCAGCACTTCAAAAGGGAAGATTTTAGGGGTGTGTTTGCTAGGTGACCCAGAACTGTCAAATAAATCGTCGATGGCTATTCTTGCAAAAATGGCCTTCTGGCGTCCCGTTGGGACACTTGGCTATTTAGACAAAAACGGCATCGCCCACTTTATTTACGACAAAAATGACGCCATTTCTTCTTTTTTTTTCAAAATTTTTCAAAAGCGGGGCTGGACCCGATGAGGGTTCCCTATATATCCCGCATCCGGTGAGAATCAATCCCGTGTAGTTCGGCCAGTTTTGATGCAACAGAAAAATATAAACAATTTGAAATAACTTTTCTCCCTTTTTTTCTTTTCTTTTTTTCAATAATTTCGGTAGAGTTCGGTATATTTTGGATACCAGATTTTCGGAAACGGATGAAATTCTCTCTCATATACCGAACTTGGTTTTTCTTTTGATTTTCCTTACTTAATCTAGAAGCCGGTCAACATGAAAGTTGAAACAAATAAATGCACAGGTTGCACGTAAAAATACATCAGATTGGTCTTTTTTTTTTCGGGTACACCTGTCCTAGATGGACCCAACCCCTGTGTTGAGTCCCCAAAGTCAAATGCACATGATGCAAACAAGCATTCCTACTAGGGATCCGGCATGAGGCTGTGTTATTCTAGGTTTAAAACCTGGGTGTATTGTTCTAGACCTGGCTTACCCGAGCGGACAACTCGAGCCGGGGGGGGGGGGCTACGTATCGGGAACCAAAATATCATCCAGCTTTGTAACTTGTCCGAACCTCGTTCTAAATTAGGGTATGACACTAACAGAAAAGAAGTCACGCCAGTGTGCACTTCCCAGAAGATTAGAAGAGAAAGGTTTCGTATCAGTTTATATACAGTTCAAATAATATCAAAGCGATATTTAGCACATTAGGCCTAAGCGTGTAACAAAAATCGGATAATAAATAAAAACCAAATATAACAATTATTCTAAGCTCGAATTCTGAACCCTAAACCATAAGTTCTGGGTTCTGATCTCCAGTAGAGTCGCCAGAGCTGTCACACCTTTTTTTCTACCCTGAAAGGGGTATAGGGGAGTTTTTCCAATTAAAGTGACAATAATCGAAACAGAATTATTTATTAAAATTCAGAGTTGCCGCTTGGAATAAATTATGTTGTCCCAAGTCACCAGTTTAAAATCTTGAATCGAGAAAAGTTTTGACTCTATTTATGGTCTGCGAACACATAAATTCAGGTAAAAAATTTTGTTAACCTGGGGGAAGGTGTTAGGCATTCCTGGGTTCCGTGGTTTTAGCACGATCGCTCAACTATTATTATTGGCCTAATTATCTAATTAGTTACATATTTAAAACCTATGTGCATTTTTAACCTTTGACCACTTTTAATTATTTATGGAATTATTCTGGAACAAGTTAAGATTGTCGTACACTTGTTTGTTTGATACACATTGCGAATCATGTTATGGGAACCGTACCCACGATTTACAACATGTTTAAATTATTAACATTATTAGTTGTTGTGGCTGGGTCACATAAATGTACCCCCGAATTTGAAAATTGTGTATCACAACTACGTCACGGGAACCGTACCCGTAGCTATGATAATTTTCTTATAATGCGCCTAAAGCAAACTACGAATGTTCGTGTTTAATCTAAGTTAAAGTTCAATCCAAAACTACTAATTATAATCATGTGTTGGATAATACACTAGACTTTTTAATTATTTTGAGACGAAATGGGCCAGCAATAGGCCCAATTTGTTATCTACATGAGTTTTAAAGAGAAAACCTGGTTGTTAAGCACTGGGCTTGAAATGGAGCACAAGAGTGAGGACAAAAGGGGCAAAATAGGCCTGGTCCAACTCGGCAAATTCGATTGGGCCAGTACCAGGCACAACTTTCAAAGACAAGCTTTCAATGTTACAATCCATTTAGTATATTAAGAAAAAATTTAAGAAAAATGCTGAAGATACTTGGGCCGAAATTGAGCCCAGAAAGTGAAAGAAAAACAGAAGCAAGTCACACGGAGACTGGTTTGAACCCAGCTGCCTCATCTGAGCCAAAGCTAATGGGCCAGGCGGATTCCAGTAGATGAAATCCAAAGTCCAAACTAGACGACCCGCATGGATCCCTTACTAAAATTCAATCTCTTCTAATACACAAATAACTATACCATTACTCAATTTTGAAATCGAATATGCTGAACTACTTTAAACCATTGATTAATCATGTTAACATCACATGCATAAGCACTTTATCAATGCTGAATCCTAAAATAACAAATACACACATCATTCAGCAATTGAACAATGATTTTTCGTTTGGAAAGTGTATGAACTTGGGCCTTGGACTTACCATGGCCAGCAAAATACTCAACATGCCTTTTCAATGAAACAGACGAAAGAAAAGGGCTAAATAATTATGCAGCTATCTTGGATTTCCCAGTAAGTCCAATACATTAAAATAAAACTACTTAAAGCATTCAATTCTGAACCTCTCAATATCTTTATACATCACATCTGTTTACATAGAAATTCCATATCTATTTAACAGTAACCACAGATTTTGAACCATTGATGAACAATTAATGATTAATCAAAAGAACGAACACGATTCAACCTATGAAATATTAAACAGACTCAATCTAAACTATCAAAACCAAATATCCTAGTGTCTAATATTGAAAATTTGGGCCATAGTCTTTCATAAGGCTGCCAGCTTTTTCATACATGAGTAAAATTCTATTTCAGCTTCGAACTCACATGGATCTGACCATGTCAAGATCAGATCCACCAAGAGCATGGCTACACACATATTGACTACTGTATTATTACACAAACTCAACCAACAAAACAAGAATATTAGACAATAATGAACAAGTGAAACAGTATATATAACCCAATTCCAATAGATAACAAATATTGCATTTAACACACAAGAAACGGGTCTTTATAGCATAAGAAACACTAAATTAACAGAGATTTACATGGTCAAGAAAACTCAAATGTTATTGCACTTATGAAGATGAATTACATCACAACAACCTATCATTCAAACAAAATTTCTTGCATTCATGTTAAGTCAGATTTATAGAGACTTTAGCACAAGGTAAGGTACGTACCTAGCTGCTTAAGAACTTCTCCAAAAGTTCTAAATATATGCAAAAATTCAACATCAAAGAGATGGATTTTCAGCAAGAAATCAGTAGAAAGCAAGCAGCAAGAAACAACCAACCACAACCTCAAACTTAATCCATTTTCGACTTGTAGAAGCCAGAAATCCCAAAGAAATGCTTAAAATTTTGTTCAAATCTAAGGAAAAGAGGATCAGCTCTAATGAAACAGTGTTGAACCTTTAGGAGTGTTTTAGGGTTCTGAAATCTCTCCCAAAAAATGAGTGAAGGAAGGTTCTATATATAGCTATAAAGAATGTCATGTGCTGAAAAGGATAAGGGAATTATTCTCTTCAGCCATAAAATCATCTTTTAACAGAATTTGGACAGCTGGCAACCCCTAATTGGTTCCAGTATTTTGTACTGGCCAAATAGGGCCAGCTGCCCATATTCTAGAAGCTTCTTAAATAGCTTTATCTGAATTTCTATTTGTCCAATCCTCAAAATTACCCCTTACGTTACTGTTTGATTTCTTTAACCCCCCCCCCCCCCCATAGATTTCAATTAATGCTGAAACGTTTAAAAACACAAACACTGAATGATGTACACTAATTAATTAAACCACCCTAATTAGTCGATTATGCATACTAACCAAATAATTCACACAACAAAGTAGCTAAACATTGATTAACATTAAACTAAACAAATTTAAGAATTAAGCTAAATTAGGCATGAATTAAACCAAATTAACAACCTAATCGAACAACTGGCAAGATGATCCTGAAGCGAAAATACATAGATTAATAAACCCTAAAACCTACTGACTAAGCATGAGAAAAAACTAACAATCTATAGATTATGGCTACCTAAACTTTTTTATTTTTCGATCAAAAGAAAAGGAAAATAAAAGAAAACAGAGTAAAGAAGGAGAGAAGAAAAGAAAGGGAAAGAAGAAGAAAAAGAAACAAGGAAACAGAAAGAGGAAAAGAGGAGTAGAGATACCTATACTAGGTGGACGGGCAGTTGGCTCAGGCGAACCTCCGGCCTTCTCCGATTTATACCAAAATAAGTGTTAATCAAATATTCTTGTTGAGAACAAACAATTAACACCAGTTTCGGGCCAAATCGTCTTTGGAAATTTGAAGGCATGAGACTTTTTTTTTGCATGTCACCAGATCTGAAATTGGCCGGATTTGGCGGAGCTTTTGGGGAAATTGATATGGGATCGAGGCTTAGGAGTGCGAGGGGAGTGTAGAACATGAATTTTAGGGTTGTTTGGACATGGTTGAGTGGTGGCCGCCGACTAATATGGTAGGAGCGTTTTGGGGCGGCTATGGTTTCTAGTTTTTGGGAGGGAGACAGAATGAGGGGGGGTTTGAGGGGGTTGGGGTGTGTTAGGACAGTTATATAGCGGGTGGGTGGTGAGTTCTCAATCATTTGATCAAAGGAGATCAACGGTTGGGATTTAGGTAAATAAAACGACGTCGTTTGGTTAATGAGGGGTGCTGGACCAGGCAGGGAGGTTGGGCTTGGGCGGAATTGGGTTAAAAGGGATTTTGGGCCATTGAATTTAGTCTTTTCGGTGGTCCAAATCAAGACCATCCTTTTGTTTTACTTTTCTTTCTTTCCTTTCTTTCTTTTTTTTCTTTAATAAAACCCTAACTAAATTTATTAAACCCTAAATTTAATCCTAAATTATAAAATCAAACTGATTATCTTTTTTGTAATACTTACAAAATTGATTAACCCTAAGCTACCGAAGAGAAAATTACTCATCTAATGTTAAGAGCTAAAATGAACCATATTTGTAATTTTTATTTTAATAACAATTAATTAACCAAATTAATCCTAAAATACGACCATAAAACCTAATATGTAATGCATTAAATTTGATATTTTTTGGTGTATTTTTGATGTTTTTTAAGGATGCGAAAATGCAAACACTTGAACAAATATTCCTAAAAATTCTATCAAATTTAAATGACCTAAAAAAATATATTTTGTGATTCTGTAAGAGTATTTTGGGTCAGGTAAAAATCACGTGCTCACAAATTTGGCATCACCTAGAGTTCTACTAACATAGTAAATAGGAAATTGCGTACCCTCTTCCTCTCGGACCAAGACACCACTTACCGCCACTTCAGAAACTGCCAAGTAGAGGTACAAATGTCCATCTGCCTTCGGAGTGTATAGCAGAGGGGGGCTCGATAGGTACTGTTTGATTTCTTCCAAAGCTTGCTGGCATTCCAAAGTTAGGAAAAATTCTTCTTCTTCTTCAATAGTGATAAAAATTAGTGGCTCTTGTTTGAGGACCTCAAGATGAACCGGATCAATGAGTCTATGCGCCAGGTCAGTCTTTGAACTGTCCTGGCATTGTCTACTATGGTGATGTCCTCTATGGACTTTATTTTGTCGGGGTTGATGTCTATGCCCCGATTGGATACCATAAAACCGAGAAATTTGCCCGAACCAACCCCGAATGCGCACTTCTCCAGGTTTAGCTTCATGTTGTATTTCCTTAGTATGTCGAAGGTTTCCTACAAATGTTTCAAATGGTCCTTTGCTCGCAAGGACTTGACCAACATGTCGTCAATATAAACTTCCATTGATTTCCCTATTTGTTCCTCGAACATCCAATTTTCTAGGCATTGGTAGGTGGCACCAGTGTTCTTTAACCTAAATGGCATCACATTATAGCAGTAGGTGCCAAATTTGGTAATGAAAGAAGTCTATTCTTGATCATCCGGGTCCATCCGAATTTGGTTGTACACAAAGTAGGCATCGAGAAACCTGAGTTTCTCGTGCCTGGCCGTTGCGTCGATCATTTGATCAATGTTAGACAAAAGGAAAGAATTTTTAGAGCATGCTTTGTTTAGGTCTTTATAATCTACATACGTCCTTAATTTATTTCCCTTTTTAGGTACTACCGCTACGTTAGCTAACTAATCGGGGTATTTAACTACTCGGATGGATCCTATTTTTAGAAGTTTGGATACCTCATCCTTGATGACCACGTGTTTGATCTCGTGCTGTGGCCTCCTCTTCTGCTTAATTGGATGGAACTTCGGGTCCAAACTCAGCTTATGAGTGGTTACTTTCAATGGGATCCATGTCATGTCAAGATGGGACCAAGTGAAACAATCAACGTTAGCTTTAAGAAAATCAATAAGTTTTTTCTTGAGCTTGGGGGTTAACTCCATGTCCAAGTATACCTTTCAATCTGGTAGGTGCTCGATTAAAAGGACTTTCTCTAACTCCTCAACCATAGGGGTGGGCATATCTCGGGTAAACCGATAACCCGAACCGTTAATTAGATATTGGGTTATCGGTATTGGGTTATTAGGTTAACGGTTCAGTGACTGTTAAAATTTTTTTTTATTGGGTTATCGGTTCGGGCTCGATTTGGCAATTCTGTTATTGGGTAAAACCGATAACCCAATAAGGATTAACTAATTTACTAGTTTACCCCTAAGTATATACATACTAGGGTTTCATAATTCATAGTTCACTCTTTGATTTCCCTATTCTTTCACAGTTTCTCCGCCTCACGAACCTCACCAGTCAGCCCGTGAAGACTCAAGCCGGCATCAGTCGCATCACGCCCTCACCAGTTAGCCCGTCAAGACTCAGGCCGACGTCTGTCGCATTTCTCAGCTTCTTTCTTTCACTCTTTAGTCGCATCTTCACTTCATTTCTCAGATCCATCTAATTTTTCAATCGCATCTTCACTTCACTCTTCAGTCACATTTCTCAGCCACATTCTTTAGCTTCATCTTGATTCTTCGTGTAAGTTTTTAGTTGCTTCATCTTTATCTTTTTCTTAGTTTGTTTGAAAGCATTCTGGCTCTGGATTTTTCTTAGTTTGTTTGAAAGCTGAAGTGAGATTTGTCGTGTGCTTTAATTGTTGAGCTATTACAAAGTTATCTTGTTTCAGTTATTATAAAATTTGTATTTCATAACTATTTTATGAAGTTGTTCAGTCTTCAAAGCAGTCGAAGGGTAGTGACTCAACTTCTCACTTTTTCTTTTGACATTTACAAAAATTGCATCACAAACATGTGCATTGTGGCTGACACTTGTATTTGTTATTCATTTAGATCCTTTGTATTTGCAGAATGTGTCGAAGTGAAAATATGACTGATATTCTATTTTTCGTCACTGACTGATATTGGAATTTTTGTTTATATTTTTTGTTTGAAGAATGATAGATAGAAACTTTGGTTAGTGTTTATTTTATTGGATGTTGCAGTAAATTTAAATTCTTGTGAAATAGAATAGTTTTGAAAAGAGTTTTAGCAAAAATAATTTTTAGCAAAAATGTTCTTAAAATCTTATAAAACTGTTTTAGCAAAACAATTTTATGCCGAAACTGTTTTATGCATTGCGAAACAGTTTTATACATTGCGAAAATATTTTAGTTATTTTATCTTATCGGGTAAACCAATAACCGAACCGATAATGATTGATAACCAATATCTTATCAGTTTGGTTATCGGGTTATGATATTTGTAAATCGATAACCGATAGGCAAAATCGATAATATTCATAACCGAACTGAACTGACCGATGCCCACCCCTACTCAACCGTCGATTTGGTGGCATTAGTGTCATCAGGAGCTATGAAGGATCTCAGGATGCCTCAATCATCCTCCTCGTTTGCTCCTCATTTATACCATTTCTCCAGTGTGGCCAAGGCCAGTATCGGTGATTGCTATTTAATCTTTTCCTTTTTGGTCGATTTTGCATTCCTTGATGTCGAAATTGCGGGCACCGGGGCTATCTCATCGACAAAAAACATCTCCTTTGCTACCGGCTGTTTTCCGTAGATCATTTTGACTCCCCTCAGTGTGGGAAATTTCAACGCCTGGTGCAAGGTCGAGGGCACCGCCCTCATTTTGTGAACCCATGTCCTTCCGAATAGAGCATTATACCTCATGTCCCTCTCGATCGCGTAGAACTTTATTTCTTGGATTGTCCCGCAGTGTTACTGACAAGGTCATCTCTCATTTAGTGGTATCATATGCCATGTTAAATCCGTTTATTACCCAGACTATTGGCACGATTTGGTCATGTAACCCAATTGTTCTACGACCCTTGATCTGATGATGTTGGTCGAGCTACCAGGATCAATTAGCACACGTTTAACTCGAGACTTATTGAGAAGTATATATATTACCAGTGCATCATTGTGACACTATACAATGCCATCTGTATCTTCATTGTTGAACGAAATGGCTCCCTTTGGAACATAGTCCCGATGCATTTTTCCCTTGTGATAGATACTTTAGTGCGTTTTATCATTGGTTCTTGTGGAACGTCGACTCCTCTGATGATCATATTGATCACAAGCTGAGGCTCCTCTTGTTCTACCTGTTTGTTGGCGTCCTTGTTTCTAAAGTGGTTTTTGGCTCGCTCGGTCAAGAATTCTCAAAGGTTCCCGTTGTTGAATAATCGGGCAACTTCTTCTCTTAACTGCCGGCAATCTTCGGTCTTGTGGCCATGAGTGCCATGTCAAATTAGGATCTCTCTGGGTAGGATCGGACTGCAATGGTCAGGGCTATTCTCATTGATGTGCCCTATGGCTGACACGATGTTGGTAACGTCCATATTGAAGTTGTAATCTGACAATCTCGATGCTTACCTACTCCCAAGCGGCCTGCTAAACCCATTATTTCTCATTAGACCTCGGTCACTGGGCCCTCGATCGCTTCTCTTCTCATTTTTGGTCTATGCTGAATGGTTGATACCTATCTCGGATCTGCCTTGGATCTTGATCAATGGCTCTCTTAGAACTATCATCGGCCCTGATAGGATAAACTAACCTAGAAGGGGTCTCGAGATGGTCATCCTCGACCCTGATCTTTGATTAGTACATGTTGTGGACATCGGCCCAGGTTACCGCTAAGTACTCCACCAAATTTTGTTTTAGTTTTTGAGAAGCCACAAAACTTTAGGGATTGAGCCCCTAGGTGAATGGAACGACCCAATCATCTGCAACTGGTGATAGGTCCATTCGTTCTATCTAGAACCTTGGGCATCTTGTTGTCCCTCTCTTTGACCTTGAAAAGGTCTGATTTTCTGGTCTCCACCTTGATGGCCTTAGCATGGGCCTTTACAAAAGCATCCACAAGCATAGTAATCAAATCAATGGAATTTGGGGGCAAGTTGTGATACCATATTATTGCTCCCATAGACAAAGTCTCCCCAAACTTCTTTAGTAACACCGACTCGCTCTCATTGTCTTCCAGATTGTTCCCTTTGATTGTATATATGTAGGAGGTCACATGCTCATTTGGATCCATGGTACCGTTATATTTGGGGATGTCGGGCATAGAAACCTCTTTGGAATCGGCTTTGGTTCCGCGCTCGGAGGAAAGGACTTATGGATAAATTTTTTAGAGTCCGGTCCCTTCAATATCGGGGGTGCCCTTAGGATCTGATCGACCATGGAGTTGTATGTTTCTACCTTCTTGTCATTAGCCTCAATCTTTTTCTCACCCGACTCTACCTATTTTATCAACTCTTCGAGCATTTTCATCACCTCGGGATTTACCCTAGGCTCGACTTCACCCGGTATCTCGGTAATCTACTCGTCTCTTCGAGTGCTTTCCCAAGATCTTTTGGGCTCGACCCTATTGGGGACGTGGCTTTGATTATATAGCTACGCAATTGTCGCTTGTTGATCCTATAACATTTCGAAAATTAGTCATAGGCTTACCCCATCACCTTCGCCTTCCACCGCTTCTCGAGTTGTTGGTCGGGGTCCTCTATAAATATTGTTTTCGGGATCAGTTGGCAAATTGATGTTGATGGCCACCTATGAGTTAGCATCGATCGGGTCGGCAACTGGGACACCTTTGGGATCACCAGGGGGCACATCATTGCTAGGCACCAAATTATTATTTTCGTCGTGATGGTCAGACTCTACGTCAATGTTTAAGTGAGCAAACTGAGAGTTTGATTATTTTACGCTGACCTAAAATTAAGATTTCGAAGAACAAGCATAAAATAGGGTATGTTATGGAGATTCGTATCAAATCATTGTAAGCACGTGATTTTTGCCCTATATGAGAAATACTCCCAAAAATGCAAAATAAAATGATTTTCCTTGGTGTGCAATTTTGAGTATTTTTGTGACATTTTTGGATTATTATTTGTATTTGTCTGTGTTTGTTTATTTGCTAAATTAATAAAAAATACAAAAATATGTCGCATTTGCATGTAGGATTTAATTCTATAATTGTTAGTAATTAAATTAGTTTTATCAAAATTAAAAAATTTACAAAAAAAATTTACAAAAAATATGCATCTTTTGCATTTTTAGCATTTAATGTCCAAATGAACAATTTTATGCTTAATTATTACTTAATTGTGCGTTAATTGTTATTGGTAGTTAATTTGCGCTTTTATAACTTAATTTAGTTCTTAATAATAATTTAAGTATTCTTATAATTTAGTTTTAGAAAATAAAAGAAGAAAAGATAACAAAAATACAAATAAAAATCGGATTGGGCCACTTCTTCAATTATAAGCCAAAGGCCCAAAAAAATTGCCCAATCTTCTCCGTGACCCAGTCCACTTCAGACCGGGTCGACCCGGTCCGCCCCATTAACCCAATACCCAACCCCATTCTTCATTTTTTTTGGTCCAAACACAAGAACAAAACAAAAATAACAAAAACAAAAAAAAACCCTAAACCAAACATCCGCCCCCTTCCTTACTTTCATCTCCTCCAAACTCCAAAAACACCCCATCCATGGCTGCTTTCCATGGCTGCCCCTTTACCTTCTTCTTCGCTCACCCATACCACCCTCATCACCCCCACGACCTAGCGGCCCAGCTTTCCGTCCAAACACCACCGAACTACACAGCCCCTTCGCACGGACGAACGACCATTATCATGGTCGCTACAGCTGCATCTTCGTCGTCCTCGTCAACCCCTTTTCAGTTGCTTCGACTGCATCTGCTGCCTCAACGATGTCCTTGAGTCGATGACCATAGCTGCTGCCTGTTCCGCCATTGTTGTTCGCTGCAGTTTTCTTCGCCGCAGCTGCTACTGCTTAAGCAGAAGCCTAAGCAAACAACCCGGGCAGCTGATGTTTCTGCTTTCGTTGAGGCTCGTCGTCCAGTCCGTTCCCCAGTGCGTCGTTGACGCTGCTTCACCTTCTACCATGGCAGTCGTTGCCGCAGCCGCTCGTCGTCCAGTTCGACGCCAAACAAACCCATCACTGCTGCTCGCGCCAGCTTCTTCACGTGACCATACACGCCCCAGCTGATTCACAGTCCATCTTCTTGTGACGGGCGGCCATCTTCTTTAGTCATCCGTTCGTGGTCGTCTTCGGCGACAAATTATCTTGGTGCTATACTCGTTTCTGGTCAGTTTGTTTTCATCGTCATTTGTTCTAAGTTTGGGTCGACAAAACAGCCCGTACATATTTCATTTCAATCCGGTTAGTGATTTTTGAGTTTTATGTTTGTTCGTATTTTGTTTTGATATTTTCGAATCTAAAATCGGCAAATGTTTGTTTTGCTTATCGTTTTATTTTGGTTTTGTTCATGTTCATGTGTTGTTTGTTAAATTAATTTTTCAGATTTTAAATGAAAGATTAATTAGTTATTTTTTATGTTTATTTCATGTTTGTATTATTGTTTAAGTGAATATTTGTTAGTTTAATGTTTGTTAGATTCAAATTGGAATTTAATTAATTATCTCTTCAATTTGTCTCATGTGCTATGTATTTTCCAGAAAATATTAATGTTGTTTGAATCGTTAGAATCCGTCATGTTTGTTGCTAAAAATAGATTTAATTCATGTTCATCTTTGTTTGAAGTTCATGTTTAAATCCAGTGATTTAATGTGAGTTTATGTTTGTCTTTGATTTGTTAGTTTAATTTGAATCATGCATATTGTTGTTTGTATTATTGTCTCTTTGTTCATCCATTAATGGTCTAAATTAACCAGGATTGGTTCCCGATATGGTTGATTTATTTCCATTAATTTGGAGTTTGTGTTGTTCATCATGTTCATGTAAATTGTTGTTGAAGATTGTTGAGAAATTGGTCATCTTGACTATATTTTGGTTGAGTTATGATTAATTGATTGTTTAGAGCAGAAGGGTAATTTGGTAAATTGCATTGCATTCGGGGGTAGATTTGTAATTGCAATAAGGTCGGAGGGGTAGTTTGGTAATTGAACATTATTTTGATTCTTTATGTTAAGCATGGGGGACAAATATAATGGGGTGGGGTTTTTGATGTACTTGTTTAATATAATGGGGAACAAGACAAAACATAATGGGGAGGAATCTTGTATTTTTTTAATATAGGCATGGGGGACATATGGTAATGGGTTGGGAATGTGGTATTTATTTAATGTAGGCATGGGGGATAAAGTTTAAAATAAAGAAAATATTATGTAGTGGGACAAAGCATGCCATTGGGGGAATAATATTGGGGTTGAGAATTGAAGACTTGTCTTGCTATATATAGAGGACTATTCTTGACATTAAGGGACTAAAACTTGAACCTTGAGAGGATTTTTTTGGGAGAGAAAAAAGAAGAGAATTTTTAGAACTTGAATATTAAGAGATACTTGAGAGAGTTTGTGAGAGTAAAAGAGAAATCCAATTTGAACTTCACTCGAATAATTTCTGTTTGCTTTTCTTCGAGTGTTATTCAAAAATCCGAAGCTACTGCATCTCGTGTCTTTTCTCTCTTCTGCTTTGACTGCGATTGTACTTTTTTCACTGTTGAGTTTACAATCTATCACTGGGTTATTCTACTGGTTGTTACTGGTTTTGCGGTGTTGCGGAACCTGCTGTTGCTGCGTTATTACTGTTGCTGACTCCTACTTCTTTGTTCTTGTACTGCTGTTTCCAGGTACACATTTGTACACTCTTGGCTTGAAGCGAAAAATGAAATATTAATCAGGCTCCTGTTCCTGTTGAATTCTTTTGTTTGGATCTGTGTTTGAATATTAATTTTCCTCTCTTCGTATAAAAATGTAGTCGATTAATTAATGAGTAATGAGGTTGCATATGTATGATTTCTTCATCTAATAATGCTAGTTTAAATTATTTGAAGAATAGTTAATCGGCTTTGATATTATTGTGTATTTATCTCATGTTCTAGCAAATAATAAAATGTGGAATGAAAGCAGTTTTTCCTTATACAAACGCGATCGCAATTTTCCGTTCACATAAGCCGTAACTTAATAACTAATAAGTTGCGTTTTTCAGCATGTAAATAATTAGGAGATTTTTCTTTTATTTTAGAGACGAACTTAATAGAAAATGTAGTCGCTATAGGTTTATCCTTTTAAAATAAAAATGAGACGAGCCTCGCCAAATAAATCACAAACCGCCGGGGCCCTCAATAAAATACATAACCATTGACTAGACTTTGGATTTGGCCGTTTAATGAACCTTCACGGCCTCTTCCCAAAATAACAATACGTTAGACTCTTTAGGACGCGCCTTAATAAATTTTACCTTCTTAAACTCGGGTGCACATTTATGTGACCCAAATCCAATTCTCAACGGAGTCGAAATGTGTTTCTAATCACGGGTACATTGATTGTGACGTGGTTCGAGATGCGTGTCCATGACGTTGCAATTTCATTTTAAAAAAAAATAAGAATGAGATGAGCCTCGCCAAATAAAATACAAATTGCGGGGCCCTCAGTAAATATTTGCTTTAAAAATTGTTTAGACTTCGGGATGGACCGTTTAGTAAAATTTCACGGTCCTACCCAAAATAAATACGCTAGTCGCTTTAGGCGCGCCTTTAATAATTTAATTTCCTTAAACTTGGGTGCACATTGATGTGACCCAAATCTAAATCTCAACGGAGTCAAAGTGTGTCGACGACCACGGGTACATTGATTGTAACGCGGTTCGAGATACATTTTCACAACGTTGCAATTCTTGATAAAAACAGTAAATGATAAAAGCGGTTAAAAGTTAAATTTTGCACATAAGTTCACACTTGTATAAAATCAGATAATCAAGCCGAATATAACAGTTGAGCGACCGTGCTAGAACCACGGAACTCGGGAATGCCTAACACCTTCTCCCGGGTTAACAGAATTCCTTATCCGGATTTCTGGTACGCAGACTGTAATATGGAGTCATTCTTTTCCTCGATTCGGGATTAAAATTGATGACTTGGGACACCCTAAATCTCCCAAGTGGCGACTCTGAAATAAATAAACCAATCCCGTCTCGATTGTCCTTTAATTGGAAAAAACTCCTGCGCCCCCTCGGGTGCGGAAAAAGTAGGTGTGACAGCTCTGGCGACTCTGCTGGGGAAATGTGACCCAGAACCACTGGTTCAGGGTTAAGAATTCGAGCTTAAAATAATTGTTATTATTTGGCTCTATTTATTATCTGATTTTTTTACATGTTTCAGCCTAAGGTGCTAAATGTTGCTTTTACCGCTTTGATATTGTTTGGACTGTATATATAAACTGTGCCGAAACCTCTCTCTTCTCTCTCTTGAGGAGTGCACGCTGGTCGTGGCTTCTTTCTGTTAGTGTCATATACCAAAATAGAACGAGGATTCGGCGGAGTTGCAAAATCGGATGGCCTTTTGGTTACCGGTACACAGCTCTCATCCTCGGCTCGAGTTGTCCGCTCGGGTAAGCCAGGTCTAGAACAAACACCTAGGCTTTAAAAACTTAGTATAACAAAGCCTCATTCCGGATCCCTAGTAGGAACGCTTATTTGCATCATGTGCATTTGACTTAGGGGACTCAACACAGGGGTTGGGTCCGTCTAGGACTAGCAACCTGATATGAAAAGACCATCCTGATGCATCCTATTTGTTTTCCGCGCATTTATTTTGTCTCACTGACCGGTGTATGAATATTATGAATATTGTGAAATTAAAAAAAAAAAAGAAATAGTGGTTAGGGAATTGATTGTTTATTGTTGAAAAAATCCAATACTCAAATACTGTAAAAACTCTGTCGAAATTTTGAGAAAAAAAAAACGTCTTATTAGTTTGTTTTATTAAAAGCAAAGGAAAAAATAGAAGGAAAAAAAATCGTTGTTTTGTCTCGGTTGTTCAAAAAAAATAGAATAAATAAATAAAATAGTTTGTTTGCTAAAAAATATTTTGTTTTGAAAGCGGTTTTATTATTAGTTGCAAATATATATATTATTAATTGCAAATATATATATATAAAAATCCAAAAGTTTTTCTTTATTTCCAAAAATGTATATATATCTTTATTTGTTGCAAAAATATTTGTCTTGCAAAGTCTAGAAAAGTTCTTTTAGACTCCCAGTTTTCGAAACAAAAATCCAAAAATATTTTCCATTATTGACTTCTTTAGAAAGTTGTTTTTGTTTAATTATTAAAAAAAACGTATATATATAATAAAAAAAACCGAAAATATTTTCCCTCTTCTTTAATTATTGAAAATAAAATTCAAAATTCAAAAAAAAATATTTTTTTTAGAAAGCATTTCTTTTATTAAAGGTAAAATTTAAAAAAAATATATATTTTCTTTCTTCTTTAGAATAAGAGAAAATCAATCAAAAATCCAAGAAAAATATAATACTTCCTTTATTCTGTTAAGCAGTTCTTTCAAAAATTCAAAAAAAATAATTTATTTACTTTATTCTTGATTGCCCGAACTACGCGGGTTTGATTCTCACCGGATGTGAGATACGTAGGCAACCCTCATCGGGTCCAACCCCCTTTTTGCTAAAAAGCCAAAAACAAATAATAATGAAAAAAAAACATGTCAAGTTTTTATTCATAAATAAGTCGGGTGATGTCCAACTTCCCCTTTTACAAAAAAAAATAGCAAAAATATATATGTCAAATTTCATAAAGAAGCCAGGTGATTCTGCGTTGTCATAAATAGCCGAGTGTTCCCGAAAGGGACGCCGGAAGGCTGACTTTGCATAAACAGCTACCTTTGGGTCATGATTAGCATTGTTGGTCCAGTTGACCCACACAGCCTTAAAAAGCTTTGTCCCCGAGACGTCGAAAGGCCGTGTTTGCAATACAAGGTTTTTATCATAATTTGAAAAAAAAAACAAAGAGTCAATGGTCAGGTGAATACCGTTTGAATTTTGTCATAATAAGCCGAGCCAGCTTCGGCCGCGTCTTAAACCGTTCTTGCCGAAATAGCCTTAGAGTATCTTTCAGTTGTCGAAAGGTTATTTTCGTAAAAGAATGGACAAGTTTGTAAAGTGTCAAAATAATCCTCCCCGGCCTCAAAATTCATGTGAGAGTTGGAAAGGGCCACGTTTGCAAAAACAACCATTTGGTTAAAATTAGCAAATGGAAGAAGGAAGTTGGCCATTTGTTTTTGAAATTTGTAAACCTTTTGATTAAAATAGGCGGGTTGTTTGATTTTCAAGTTGGTAGGTCATCTTTAAACTTTTGAAACCCAGTTTGTTTTAATATGAAAAGTGAAAAGAAAAAATGTTCATTATTGTTTATTGGTCCGAACTACGCAAGGTCTGATTCATGCGGGGTCATGATACGTAGGCAATCTCCATAAGATTCGACCACAACAAAAAGAAAATGGAAAAAATCAAAAAAAAAAAGGAAAAATGAAAAAATCAAAAAAGAGAAAAGAAAAAATGATCGAAAGAAAAAGGAAATACAAAATAAATACAGGGGTTCCCAAAGTACTTCAAAGGGGCAAATAAGCAAGTCGGGGTGACGCATGTTGTTTAAAGCAAAGCATGTTAGAAACGGTTAACTGCCTAGGGGCATTGCATCCTCAATGTGTTGTTGTCAAATCTGTTAAACTCTAAACGCTAACAAGTTTGTTGTTTTCCGAATCTCAAACAGTTAGTTGTTAAAGAATTCTGGCAACACACCCTTACCAAACTATATCCAAAGGACCGATAACAACAAGCATGACTACTTCAGAGAATAGTACCGAGGAAGAAAGGCCGGTGAGCCAGTTGTTAAAGGAAGCAATGGAAAAGATAGAAAGGATGGGATTAGAGATGAATGCAATGCAGCTAGCTCTAGCCAAATCACAAAAGAGCCCTGAGCCGTTGGGGCACATGCCGGAATACCCTCACTCCGGCCCTTCAACAAGCCATCCGAATCCCCGTTATCATCAAGAAAGAAGCCCTCATGATTCCCAAGCTCCACCGCCCCATCAACCTCTCCCAATACCAAATGTTCCGACTTATATGGGACCCACATCAGCCACCCTGCAAAGATCAAACAGCGAGCCATTACTTCAGGCTCCCGATACGCAATACTATCCCCCTGAGCCTACATTCCATGCCCCCGAACCACATGCCTACAATCCACATTTGGAGGCATCGGCCGAAATTGAAAAGCCGGTTAAAGCCCCAGAACAAGATGAGGTATTGAGGAAATTCAAAAGCCTGGAGCAGTCCTTCAGGAACCTGCATGGATTGGGCAACCAGGTCAGCATGGCCTACAAAGATCTATGCCCTTTCCCGGATGTCCAACTCCCGGCCGGGTTCAAGATGCCTAAGTTTGATTTATATGAAGGGCACGGTGATCCCATGGCACATTTGCGGGGATTCTGTAGTAAAATGAGAGGGGCAGGCGGTAAAGATGAACTGCTGATAGCCTATTTTGGCCAAAGTCTGAGCGGATCGGCACTCGAATGGTATACCAAACAGGATTCCAGCAGATGGTACACTTGGGATGATCTGGCGCAGGCTTTTGCAGGTCATTTCCAATACAATCTCGAGATAGTCCCTGACCGTCTCACGTTGTTGAGGACCGGGAAGAAGCCCGGGGAAAGTTTTCGCGAGTTCGGGTTCCGCTGGAGAGAGCAAGCAGCCAGAGTCGATCCTCCCATGAGAGAGGGAGAGATGGTGGACTACTTCTTACAAACCTTGGAGCCAACTTACTTTGGTCATCTAGTGACGACAGTTGGTAAATCTTTCAATGAAGTAGTTAAAATGGGCGGTATGATCGAAGAGGGACTCAGGTCCAACAAAATCCTGAGCTATTCGGCAATCAAAGCAACCACTCAGGCCATCCAGAGCGGCACTAAGGGTGTACTGGGGAAGGAGAATAAAGAAGATGTCACGACTGTTGAGTCGGGAGCATGGTTCGGATCTAGAGGCCCGTCACCCTACTATAGCCAACCACGACCCTACCATCAAAATTACCCCCGCACTCTATATAGCCCTCCACAACATTATTACCCACTGCCAGATCCCCATTTTTCCGTTCATCATGCACAAACCTATACCCACTCTCCAGCACACGCACAATGGCGTGCGCCGGCTCCCAAAAATACATACCCACCTCCACCAAACATATATCCACTTCCGAGGGCCTATAGAAATCCTCCAGGGTCAGGTTTCCGGGGGAATCAAGCTTTTAAGAATGAGAGGAAGCAGAAATATACTCCGCTGGGAGAATCCTATACTACCGTGTTCCACAAATTGAGGCAGTTAGGCCTATTGAATCCTATTGAGCCCAAATTACCAAATCCCCTTCCTGAAAATCTTGACCCTTTAGCAAGTTGTGAATATTGTTCGGGGGCTCCCGGACACGATACTGAGAGATGTTGGAAGTTGAAGAATGCCGTGCAAGAGCTCATCAACACAAATAGGATCGAGGTTCAGGTTCCAGAGCCGCCAAACATTAATGACGATCCGTGCCGGTGAAAATAAAAATAAAAAAATAAAAAATAAAAAAAAATCAACAATTGAACGGCTACTCCTCTTCCTATCCGAAGGGAGTCTTGGTAGTGGGCTCTGATTTTTCTTTCTTGTTTTGGATTATTGCAGAGTTGTAATCCAGTTTTGTTTTAGTGTGAAACTCTGTTATCCCGTATTTCTATAAAGCGAAAGCTTTTCTCTTCTTATTTTGTTTTAAGTCTGTTTTCTTCCTTTTCTCTTTCTAAACAAAGCTCTTTATACTGATTCCAATGACGTGGCATGCATAACGGATCTTCAACTTAGTCTAAAAATCAATCTGATTCCGAACTGATTATACAAAAGGTCAATCACAATGACGAATCGGGATACGATGATAATAAAGCCTTCAAAGAGACAAACAGAGAGTTAAGCTAGTTGGAAGAGAAATCCAAGCCCAACTTAGATGACGCATAAGACATCAATTTAGGGGATGCAGACGATATCAGGAAATTTGAAGAGGGACAGCAAGTGTTGAAACAGATCCTCCCACATCAGGCCAAAGCAAAAATGGCAAATTTGTCCAGAATTGGCAGTGGTCATCTATTGTGACCAAGATGTTATCCAGTTGCGCTTTATGTCAGACAAATGTCGAGGGAAGATGCATCGACATTGCTATTAATTGTTGTTTGTTTGTTTATACTTGGCATTCATCGGAGAATGAAATGACGGAGGCATTTTTTCTTCTATCCAAACATTTTAACCTTTACTTCCCCTTTTGAGCCTTATCTATTCTTTCATACCCCTCTTTTGGAATCAGTAATGAAAATGAGAAAAAAAGAGAGAAGAAAAATATAATAAAAACAAAATAAAAAAAGAAAGAAAAAAAAGAGAAAAAAGAAAAAAAGGAGTTGTGAACTACGTTTGACCTGATTCCTCAAAGAAGGATACGTAGGCGCCTCACGGCTCGGTCATAGTATAACCAAAAAATAAGAATCCCCAAGCAAGAAACTGGGGCAGAAGTTATGTTTGTAATGTTGGGAAAGAAGTTCGATTCCAAGAGTTGTAATGGTTTTTACCCATCAGAATTATTTTGAACCCTTTTTGATGCCCTCTTTTTCTTTTAGCCATAAACAAAAAAAAAACCCATGTTGATGTCCAAAAAAGACCTCCCGATCAGAATCCGAGGAAAGCCAAGTTAAGCAAATAAAAGCAGAGAAAGTCGGCAACGAATTGATAACCTAAAGAATCCCCAGCAAAGAGTCATATCGGCACCATAAGGCGACGAGAATTGAGAGAAATGAGAGAGTCTCATCAGTGAAAACCCCTCGAAGGGCACTATGAGGCGACAAGGATATAAAGGGGGCTAGCAAGATAAGATTGGCAAAAAATGGGCCGCATCCGGCGAAAGTTGGACTTCTGCACATCCCCAACAAAGAGTCATGTCGGTAACACTCCAATATCCAGCTTAGAAAATAAATGAGAAGAGTCTTATCAGTGAAAACCTTCACAGGCACCATAAGGCGACGAGAATTGAGAGAAATGAGAGAGTCTCATCAGTGAAAACCCCTCGAAGGGCACTATGAGGCGACAATGATATAAAGGGGGCTAGCAAGATAAGATCCACATCCGGCGAAAGTTGGGCTTCTGCACATCCCCAGCAAAGTAAGGCCGTCAGAAAAATTGATCGATATGAATAGACTGAGTTGGTTAATCCAGAAATGCATGACATGATCATTGGGATTGATTGTACCATTCAGATAAGTTCTTTATTTTTTCTTTCTCCAACATTTGTTCAGAAAGACTTTTTCTTTCATCTTTTTAAAGTCATCACTTTTTATTTTGGGTGTATAGTGTTTTTCTCCAGTAGTTTGTTTTTTTAGCAGGATTTTGTTTTTCAGAGCTTACTACTAATTGCCAAAATGCTGCGAAGCAAAAGGCGAACAGGACATGCCAAAGATAATACAATGAAACGGAAAAGACATTTGTTGCAAGACCGAATGATGAGTTAGCCTAAATGTCAAGGGGGTATAGTGAAAAAGGGGTCGAGATGCAAGAGCATCCTTGGCCGATCATCGACCAAATTCCAAAAAAGGTCGGACAATGTGGAGCAAGGAAAGAAGAGGAAAAACCACCCCCAACGGGAATGTGTTCACCAACAGGGACATGATCCCCAACAGTAATATCATCCCCAATAAATAGGATCATCCCCAGCAAGTTCTGATAGTGTAATGGAACGCCGAAAAAAAAAGAAAAAAAAAGAAAAAAAAGAAAAAAAAAAGAGAAAAAAAGGGAAAGCAACCATGTTTTTTCTTCTTTTAAAACTAACAAAATTTTTCTTTGATTTGAAGCAGGGAAAAGAAATGTTACAGATGGCGGAAGAACATGCCATAAAGAAGATCATCAAACCGGGGCAGAAAATTTTCTCATCGCGAAAATTTTCTCAAAAAAAGACAGGCACCCACCTGAATAACGAGAGGAATACTTTTTGTCTGTGCATTTCATATTTCAGGCACCCACCTGTATAACAAGGGAATACATCTCATGTCTTTACCATCAGGCGCCCACATGTATAACAAGGGAATACATTCCATGCCTTTACCAATAGGAGATACACTTCCTAGGTCTAAGTTTTACCCATAGGAGATGCATTTCCTCCTAAGTTTAATTTTACCCATAGGAGACGCATTTCCTCCTAAGTTTAATTTTACCTATAGGAGACGCATTTCCTCTTAAGTTTAGTTTTACCAGTCCTAAGTTGTTGTTGAAATCAGGAGCTCACCTGAAGAGAGGAATGACGTTTATTTTAAAAGTTGAAGTTGTGAGCCCGCCCGAATAACAGAGGCATACATTTCAGTCTTTACTTTCCAGTATTGAAGTTGGGAGCCCGCCCAGATAACAGAGGAATACATTTCAGTCTTTACATTTCAAGCGTTGAAGTTGGGAGCCCGCCCATAATAACAGAGGAATACATTCAGTCTTTACTTTCAAGTGTTGAAATTGGGAGCCCGCCCATAATAACAGAGGAATACATTTCAGTCTTTATTTTCAAGCGTTGAAGTTGGGAGCCCGCCCATAATAACAGAGGAATACATTCAGTCTTTATTTTCAAGCATTGAAGTTGGGAGCCCGCCCAGATAACAGAGGCATAAATTCAGTCTTTTCATTTCAGTCTTTTCATTTTAGGTGTTGAAATTGGGAGCCCGCCCAGATAACAGAGGCATACAATTCAGTGAAGTTGGGAGCCCACCCATAATAACAGAGGCATACATTTAGTCTTTACTTTTCAAGAGTTGAAGTTGGGAGCCCGCCCATAATAACAGAGGAATACATTCAGTCTTTACTTTCAAGCGTTGAAGTTGGGAGCCCGCCCAGATAATAGAGGCATAAATTCAGTCTTTCATTTCAAGTGTTGAAATTGGGAGCCCGCCCATAATAACAGAGGAATACATTCAGTCTTTATTTTCGAGCATTGAAGTTGGGAGCCCGCCCATAATAACAGAGGAATACATTCAGTCTTTACTTTCAAGCATTGAAGTTGGGAGCCCGCCCAGATAACAGAGGCATAAATTCAGTCTTTATTTTCAAGTGTTGAAGTTGGGAGCCCGCCCATAATAACAGAGGCATATATTTCAGTCTTTATATTTCCAGAGTTGAAGTTGGGAGCCCGCCCAGATAACAGAGGCATACATTCAGTCTTTATTTTCAAGTGTTGAAGTTGGGAGCCCGCCCAGATAACAGAGGCATACATTCAGTTTTTACTTTCAAGTGTTGAAATTGGGAGCCCGCCCAGATAACAGAGGCATACATTTCCAGTCTTTATTTTCAAGCATTGAAGTGGGGAGCCCGCCCATAATAACAGAGGCATACATTCAGTCTTTATATTTCAAGCGTTGAAGTTGGGAGCCCGCCCATAATAACAGAGGCATACATTCAGTCTTTATACTTCAAGCGTTGAAGTTGGGAGCCCGCCCAGATAACAGAGGCATACATTCAGCATTAATTTTCAAGTATTAAAGTTGGGTGCCCGCCCATACAACAGAGGCATAGGTTTCAAGATCAAGTCAGAGGACAATAAAACAGAGGGTTACAGCAGGAATACCCAACAGGAAACAATAAAGTCCCAGCACATACTCAAGAGCATGGGTCAAAAGGAAGAAAAGCATCAGAAGAAAAGCACCGGAGGAAACACAAGCCGACGAGAAAGCCAGACAACAAGAACAAATTTCAGTCTAGCCTAGCTTCTTGTTTTTATTTTAAGTACGGTGTAATAAGGAGATCGGTAAGCAGTGATAACAACATGCAACAACAGTAACATTGCAATCCCACGGTAGTCCCAGCTACCAAAATTTCCCGAACTACATTAACCTGATTCCCCTTTAGCCAGGGATATGTAGGAAACCTTTGAAGCAAAGGTTCGGTTAAATCTTTTTCAAAAATGCTTCACCCGGAGTACTCGGATGGGCAAAAATCGCTCGCTTTATCTTTGCACGAAAACCCTTCGTGTCTCCGGGCAAAGAGGGGCAGCTGTAAGCACGTGATTTTTGCCCTATATGAGAAATACTCCCAAAAAATGCAAAATAAAATGATTTTCCTTGGTGTGCAATTTTGAGTATTTTTGTGACATTTTTGGATTATTATTTGTATTTGTCTGTGTTTGTTTATTTGCTAAATTAATAAAAAATACAAAAATATGTCGCATTTGCATGTAGGATTTAATTCTATAATTGTTAGTAATTAAATTAGTTTTATCAAAATTAAAAAATTAAAAAGTTACAAAAAATATGCATCTTTTGCATTTTTAGCATTTAATGTCCAAATGAACAATTTTATGCTTAATTATTACTTAATTGTGCGTTAATTGTTATTGGTAGTTAATTTGCGCTTTTATAACTTAATTTAGTTCTTAATAATAATTTAAGTATTCTTATAATTTAGTTTTAGAAAATAAAAGAAGAAAAGATAACAAAAATACAAATAAAAATCGGATTGGGCCACTTCTTCAATTATAAGCCAAAGGCCCAAAAAAATTGCCCAATCTTCTCCGTGACCCAGTCCACTTCAGACCGGGTCGACCCGGTCCACCCCATTAACCCAATACCCAACCCCATTCTTCATTTTTTTTGGTCCAAACACAAGAACAAAACAAAAATAACAAAAACAAAAAAAAACCCTAAACCAAACATCCGCCCCCTTCCTTACTTTCATCTCCTCCAAACTCCAAAAACACCCCATCCATGGCTGCTTTCCATGGCTGCCCCTTTACCTTCTTCTTCGCTCACCCATACCACCCTCATCACCCCCACGACCTAGCGGCCCAGCTTTCCGTCCAAACACCACCGAACTACACAGCCCCTTCGCACGGACGAACGACCATTATCATGGTCGCTACAGCTGCATCTTCGTCGTCCTCGTCAACCCCTTTTCAGTTGCTTCGACTGCATCTGCTGCCTCAACAATGTCCTTGAGTCGATGACCATAGCTGCTGCCTGTTCCGCCATTGTTGTTCGCTGCAGTTTTCTTCGCCGCAGCTGCTACTGCTTAAGCAGAAGCCTAAGCAAACAACCCGGGCAGCTGATGTTTCTGCTTTCGTTGAGGCTCGTCGTCTAGTCCGTTCCCCAGTGCGTCGTTGACGCTGCTTCACCTTCTACCATGGCAGTCGTTGCCGCAGCCGCTCGTCGTCCAGTTCGACGCCAAACAAACCCATCACTGCTGCTCGCGCCAGCTTCTTCACGTGACCATACACGCCCCAGCTGATTCACAGTCCATCTTCTTGTGACGGGCGGCCATCTTCTTTAGTCATCCGTTCGTGGTCGTCTTCGGCGACAAATTATCTTGGTGCTATACTCGTTTCCGGACAGTTTGTTTTCATCGTCATTTGTTCTAAGTTTGGGTCGACAAAACAGTCCGTACATATTTCATTTCAATCCGGTTAGTGATTTTTGAGTTTTATGTTTGTTCGTATTATGTTTTGATATTTTCGAATCTAAAATCGGCAAATGTTTGTTTTGCTTATCGTTTTATTTTGGTTTTGTTCATGTTCATGTGTTGTTTGTTAAATTAATTTTTCAGATTTTAAATGAAAGATTAATTAGTTATTTTTTATGTTTATTTCATGTTTGTATTATTGTTTAAGTGAATATTTGTTAGATTCAAATTGGAATTTAATTAATTATCTCTTCAATTTGTCTCATGTGCTATGTATTTTCCAGAAAATATTAATGTTGTTTGAATCGTTAGAATCCGTCATGTTTGTTGCTAAAAATAGATTTAATTCATGTTCATCTTTGTTTGAAGTTCATGTTTAAATCCAGTGATTTAATGTGAGTTTATGTTTGTCTTTGATTTGTTAGTTTAATTTGAATCATGCATATTGTTGTTTGTATTATTGTCTCTTTGTTCATCCATTAATGGTCTAAATTAACCAGGATTGGTTCCCGATATGGTTGATTTATTTCCATTAATTTGGAGTTTGTGTTGTTCATCATGTTCATGTAAATTGTTGTTGAAGATTGTTGAGAAATTGGTCATCTTGACTATATTTTGGTTGAGTTATGATTAATTGATTGTTTAGAGCAGAAGGGTAATTTGGTAAATTGCATTGCATTCGGGGGTAGATTTGTAATTGCAATAAGGTCGGAGGGGTAGTTTGGTAATTGAACATTATTTTGATTCTTTATGTTAAGCATGGGGGACAAATATAATGGGGTGGGGTTTTTGATGTACTTGTTTAATATAATGGGGAACAAGACAAAACATAATGGGGAGGAATCTTGTACTTTTTTTAATATAGGCATGGGGGACATATGGTAATGGGTTGGGAATGTGGTATTTATTTAATGTAGGCATGGGGGACAAAGTTTAAAATAAAGAAAACATTATGTAGTGGGACAAAGCATGCCATTGGGGGAATAATTTTGGGGTTGGGAATTGAAGACTTGTCTTGCTATATATAGAGGACTATTCTTGACATTAAGGGACTAGAACTTGAACCTTGAGAGGATTTTTTTGGGAGAGAAAAAAGAAGAGAATTTTTAGAACTTGAATATTAAGAGATACTTGAGAGAGTTTGTGAGAGTAAAAGAGAAATCCAATTTGAACTTCACTCGAATAATTTCTGTTTGCTTTTCTTCGAGTGTTATTCAAAAATCCGAAGCTACTGCATCTCGTGTCTTTTCTCTCTTCTGCTTTGACTGCGATTGTACTTTTTTCACTGCTGAGTTTACAATCTATCACTGGGTTATTCTACTGGTTGTTACTGGTTTTGCGGTGTTGCGGAACCTGCTGTTGCTGCGTTATTACTGTTGCTGACTCCTACTTCTTTGTTCTTGTACTGCTGTTTCCAGGTACACATTTGTACACTCTTGGCTTGAAGCGAAAAATGAAATATTAATCAGGCTCCTGTTCCTGTTGAATTCTTTTGTTTGGATCTGTGTTTGAATATTAATTTTCCTCTCTTCGTATAAAAATGTAGTCGATTAATTAATGAGTAATGAGGTTGCATATGTATGATTTCTTCATCTAATAATGCTAGTTTAAATTATTTGAAGAATAGTTAATCGGCTTTGATATTATTGTGTATTTATCTCATGTTCTAGCAAATAATAAAATGTGGAATGAAAGCAGTTTTTCCTTATACAAACGCGATCGCAATTTTCCGTTCACATAAGCCGTAACTTAATAACTAATAAGTTGCGTTTTTCAGCATGTAAATAATTAGGAGATTTTTCTTTTATTTTAGAGACGAACTTAATAGAAAATGTAGTCGCTATAGGTTTATCCTTTTAAAATAAAAATGAGACGAGCCTCGCCAAATAAATCACAAACCGCCGGGGCCCTCAATAAAATACATAACCATTGACTAGACTTTGGATTTGGCCGTTTAATGAACCTTCACGGCCTCTTCCCAAAATAACAATACGTTAGACTCTTTAGGACGCGCCTTAATAAATTTTACCTTCTTAAACTCGGGTGCACATTTATGTGACCCAAATCCAATTCTCAACGGAGTCGAAATGTGTTTCTAATCACGGGTACATTGATTGTGACGTGGTTCGAGATGCGTGTCCATGATGTTGCAATTTCATTTTAAAAAAAATAAGAATGAGATGAGCCTCGCCAAATAAAATACAAATTGCGGGGCCCTCAGTAAATATTTGCTTTAAAAATTGTTTAGACTTCGGGATGGACTGTTTAGTAAAATTTCACGGTCCTACCCAAAATAAATACGCTAGTCGCTTTAGGCGCGCCTTTAATAATTTAATTTCCTTAAACTCGGGTGCACATTGATGTGACCCAAATCCAAATCTCAACGGAGTCAAAGTGTGTCGACGACCACGGGTACATTGATTGTAACGCGGTTCGAGATACATTTTCACAACGTTGCAATTCTTGATAAAAACAGTAAATGATAAAAGCGGTTAAAAGTTAAATTTTGCACATAAGTTCACACTTGTATAAAATCAGATAATCAAGCCGAATATAACAGTTGAGCGACCGTGCTAGAACCACGGAACTCGGGAATGCCTAACACCTTCTCCCGGGTTAACAGAATTCCTTATCCGGATTTCTGGTACGCAGACTGTAATATGGAGTCATTCTTTTCCTCGATTCGGGATTAAAATTGGTGACTTGGGACACCCTAAATCTCCCAAGTGGCGACTCTGAAATAAATAAACCAATCCCGTCTCGATTGTCCTTTAATTGGAAAAACTCCTGCGCCCCCTCGGATGCGGAAAAAGTAGGTGTGACAATCATCACTATTATCCTTATCCCCACGTGGGTACCAAACTGTTTACCCTAAAATTGGGTAACAAATAAATTTGTATTTGGTTTTAAAGACACGTAGTTTTATTCAACACGAACAATTAGGAATACCAAATAAATGAATTAGACATGAAATAAACGATCAATAAGTATTGCGCCCAAGCCTGAACTTAGACTGACCAATGACCTAGTCCTCGATTGGACCCTCGGTTCGAGCCTAATCGTGAATAAAGAACAAAACAAATGAACAAAGTCTTACAGTGTCTAAAACGTAGAAAATAAATTTGTATTTCTTTAATTTGCGGGTTAAAATATGTCTTCCAAAAGAAAAAAACTTCTCATTTATATAGTAAGAGAGTTTCAATCTTAGTATAAGTCTAAAAAAGATAAAAATCTTCATTTGCAGGTAATTTTTGATCCATAATCGACATCGAGCGAGATTTGCACTGAGATATCCGGTTGAAGGTGAGTATTCTGGCACTTTATTCGTCAGTCATAACCGCTCACCGTGTCTCTTGTAAGGCCCCGAAAAAAATTTGATGTGTAATTTAAGGTTTTGTGATGCCGAGATAGGCTAAAGTGTTCAGAAGTAGGCACATACTATTTGGGCTAAAGAATGCACTAAGGTGTTGAGGAAACTTCTTGGCAAAAGAATGCAATTCTGCGGTCCGATTTGCGGCTGCAGAATCGATATGCGGACCGCACTCCCGTCGCAAAGTGAATCAGAAGTCGAGCTTAGTTGAGTACCCTTATGCGGTGCATTATGCGACTGCAAAATAAGTCCGTGGTGCATTTTGTGAAAGACCTGCCGCATACCCAACCCGAAATATCTCAGTTATAAGCATCAATTGTGTGACCATTTTGTGGGCCGCACATTTGTTGTGCGGCCACTTCTGCGATCGCAAACCCCGAGTCGGAGGGTCCATTTTTCTATTCTTTTTAACCCGACTCTATTTTGATAAATAGCATTTGGGGCTTTGGGACGATTTTCTGGAGAGTTTAGAGAGTGGTAAGAGCATTTTAGAGAGATGAGGATGGAACCTGGCATTCTAATCATCCAATCTTGCCCAAGTCTTCAAGAATCAAGGAAGCTAGCCACTAGATTATCATCTATTCGGGTAAGTCCTACTCCTAAGCTTTTATGCAAGAGGTTATAAGTCAAAATATATTGTGGGATTGGAAATAGGTCATGCATGTGTCACTAAATTGTGGTATGTGGGATTAATGAACTATTTTGGGTAGTTTCTTGTTGAAATTGGTTGAGAGGAGAAGGGATTTCCATTATAGAACCTTGTAGTCTATTTCACATGTTAGGTGTTTGAAAAAAATTCCTAAGAAAGTTACGCCATGGGAATCTTTCTAATTATTAATTGATCTTTGCTATCTTCCCATAGATTATTATTGCTAGAGGTGGTAGTGCGTTGTAGTAACTTAAGAAAAGCTTAACAAGGTATGTTGGCTAAACTTTCTCTCTCGGAATTGAATTACATAACATTTCTGTAAGTTTAAGTATGGTCGGCTCAAAATCCCTAATTTCTATATTCCGGATTATCCCCTATAAACTTGATTATTCCAAAATGAGCCTTATATCGAAAGATAGATGTTCAAAGTATGGTTTGCTTATTAAAATGGTATGGCTTTGAGTCGTATTTTTAAATGAAAACTAGTATACCAATTGAGTGAGGAAAACTTGATATGTTTAGTACTCCTAATCGCTCCTACGTGTGCCTAATATCTTGATTGAGTATGTCTTACTGTTGATAATCTATAAAGATGTTTTAAAATGAAATAAGAGAATTGGGGAAATAGAATGTGGCCAGCGTGCCAATAATACAAGTTATAATTATGGCTAGTGGTACCAAGGAAATGCGTAGATGTAATAAGGATTATTAAATGAGTCTCCACTCAACTGTGTTAAAATGACTTCGAAAACAGAATTTCCTAAAAGCTTTTGGTACTCAATTCATGCCAACAAGTGGCTGATTTTAACTAATGCTTTGCCTTATAAATACATCTAATGTGACTCGAGTTCATACATACTCCGATGTTAAAATTGTACATTATCGTGATTGGAAAAGAGTAATTCAAGAATAATTGGTGTATTTTCTTGTTTATGACTTTGATGTGTGTTTCTATTGTTGGTTCATATGTCCCCTCCTTTGGGGAGAATCGTTTGTGTTTAAAGTTCCATTACTAATGAACTTGAGGTATATGATTTCTGAAATACTCTATATGCTGGTAATTGGTGATGATCCTTGAAATTAAATAAAGTGAAAGTATGGAATATGAAATGCCGCTATCGTGCCATGAATAAAGAACCTTGTGAAAGGCCCAAAGAGCCAAGGATATATTGTTAATATGAATGGTTGAAAATATAAATAAAGATCTATACAATGTGAAAGATTATGAGATGAATACATTTCTATCTATATTACTTTGTGTGCAAATCAAACTAAAAATATTTTTGGGAGTATCATTAGCAAAATCGAGGAAGGGGGGAAGGGGGGTCATAAGGCCCACACCTGAAACTATACGTGTCGATGTTGGGGTGAATTGTGATTATTCCCCTCATTTGGGATGAAATTGAAATATTGATAAAATTGTGGTTTTTCCCCTAAATTGGGATGAAACTGGTACCTGTGAATCGGAAAAGGAAAAAAATGCCAACCCACATGGCATATGTGGGAAGGCGGCCTAGGTGATCGGGTGGAGATCAGACGCCATGTTGTGCACATGGTGGTACTACTCTTGTAACAACTTTCTTTCGTATCACCACGTCAAACCACATTGTCCGTGGGGAGATGGCCTAGCCGATCGGGCGTGATCGGACTTTATGCTAATAAAGACGGTGGTATATCGGTGCTAATGATCTTCCAACCAAATATATATATATATATATATATATATATATAATTTCGTACCTTAAAAATCGTTATGTTTCAAGTGGACATTTGGATATTGTTGACTATGACTTGTTATTTCTATGGTTTCTTTTCTTATGTGGTTATTCTATTTTGAAAGAGAACTTTTAGCTACACATACTAGTGTTATTCAATGGCACTAACATTCCTTTTTGCCAGGGGCGCTATATCTTTAATTGATATAGGTGGTTCCACAGCAGGCGGCATCGATCGGTGATAGCGGTATCCTCTTTTCAGCTGACTTGGTGAGCCCCACCTCATTTTGGGGTCATGTACCTTTTATTTCTCATGTATCTTTTGTTCATTTTCTCATCATGTTTTGAGGTATAGCCAGAGCCTTATTGTCGGCATTTTCTTATTACTCTTCAGTTGTACGTAGATGCTCCATAGACAATTTGTAGGTGGTGCTTGATGTTTGGAATGGAACCAGAAATGTTGGTATTTGGCAAAATGTGTTTTTCATCAAATCTATAAACTTCTAATATTTTGAAAATTATGAATGAAGTTGCTAATAAAAATGAAACGGAAGTTGTAATGAAATACTTTCAGAATTTGATTAATGGAGTACATATCCTCTTTATTCATGAATTAATTTGGGTAAAATAAAATCTAACAAGCTTTCTCAGCCGGGTTTACTCGGTTGAGCACCGGTTGCGCTCCTTGATTTTGGGGCGTGACATCTCCCAAGGTCTAGAACTTACACTCAGCCCGGGACATATCGCTTTACCATGTCCGATGCCGGAGATACTATTCACTCTTCCAGGGTCTCGGACCTCGATTGTAATCTCCCGGATCAGTGCTCCCCCTTCGTTTTCTCACCGGGGAATCAGGGTAGACATTGCCCCGATTTTAATCGTATAGATACATTATTCTCTAGATGCTTCAGTACCCCTCCAAATCTTTGACAAGTCTCAACGATTACACATAGTGCATTCCTGCAAAACAGTGTACCAACTTAGTGAGACTGAAGCCCTAAAGGGGTTGCATTGGGTTCTGAAATTTAGTACTTCGGTCCTTGAGTGTGGTGTGTAGAGGGAGAGAAAATGTGAAATAATGTAGTCCGCTAATCTAGTGAGTTATACTGGTTAAAGAACTAAATGGGTACGATTTGAACAATTAACTCATACTCCCTTCTTTATGGTTTAATATTTTCACAAACCTCCCTTATTTTATATAATAAAGTATGTTTTAATACACAAAGTGACAAGTTTACAATCATGTGTCAATTTTATACTTTATTTTATTATATTATTCTTATATGTTTTTATTTGATGTTGCACGCAATATAAATTTATTACATAATAGATACATTTTTATTTGAGTTTAAGTATTCAATCAATACAAAATCAACCTTGCAAAGTCAAGGGTGCTCTTCTCCTCCAATACATCCCAGGATACATTGGAAAACCTCACCAACACTCTGTCTATTCAAGCTATCACATCCTTTGGTAAATACTTTTGTTTCCCCATCTTCCACAAGAAAGCCACTAGTGCAGACTTTCAATTCATAATTGATAATATACAATCCAAACTGGCTGACTGGAAAACCAATTGTCTCAACATGGCTGGAAGATCTGTCCTGGCCAAGTCTTCCTTAAACAATATCCCCAGCCATATCATGAAATACATCAATCTGCCCACTAAAGTAACCAAACAAATTGATAAAATCTAAAGGAACTTCATCTGGGGAACCACTCCAAACAAGAAAAAACTGCACCTGATTAACTGGGATAAGGTTACAAAAATAAGGCTGATGGAGGTTTAGGACTCCAAAAAGCAGGTCTAAAAATAAAGCAACTCTTACTAATCTTGCCTGGAGGACTTACCACAACACCAATAGCTTATGGGCAAGAGTCCTCATTTATAAACATTGCAACCTGAGCCAAATACCTAGGGCCACTGAAGCCATTAGATACCCTAGATACCCAAAATCCCCTACATGGCAATGCATCCTCAAGGGATGGAACACTTGTAGTAAGGCAAGCAGATGGGTAGTCCACAAAGGAAATAGGGTCAACTTTCTGACTGATGCTTGGATCCCTAATAAACTAGCGATTAGGGATATTATCGAAAGCCTTTTTCCCCTGAATGGTTTAAATGCCAAAGTAGACACTATCTACAAGTCAGGGGCTTGGGATCTCTCCACCATATCCATGGATCTTCCCCCCAGCATTTTCATCTTGATAAATTCAGTCTTCATCCCCCCAAATCCCACAAAAGATGATAATCTTATTTGGGGATTAACTGCTAGTGGTTCTTTCACTAACAGTTCTGCTTACTCCTTTATTAGCAAAACTAAAAACAGTGTTGGAATAGAAGAGGAAGGAACTTTCAATTGGATCTGGAAGTTCCAGGCACCCAACAAAATAAATAACTTCATCTGGCTACTTACCCACAAAAGGCTCCCTACTAGGGGCTACCTCCACAGAATCGGGGTCAACTGTGACCCCCAATACTTTTACTGCCATAATTGTGAAGAAACAGTCGACCACATCTTCTTTGAGTGCACAAATGCAGTCCACTTCTGGAATGAATTAATGTCAAAAGCATCCATTGAAAGCAGACAATAGAACTCCATCTTTTCAGCCCAACAATAGCCATCAACTTTGAATACAATTAGAAAAAAACCCTTCAATGGCCACATTCTCTGGGAAAACATCACCCCCTTTTGTTTATGGCATATCTGGCTATGCAGGAACAACAATCTCTTCAATAGCAAAAAAGACCATCTCTAAAGCTACTGAATATTTTGTGTTGACAAAAAACGCCTTCACCAAAATGACCCATCAAATCACCACCAAATGGGAGCCACCCAGAAGAGGCTCCTACAAGCTGAATACGGATAGAGCAGCTAAGGGCAACCAACCAATGACTTATCCGCGTAATGTCTTTTATATGCTAGTTATATATAAATATCTTCTTAACCAAAAAAAGTGTCTAAATGAAAAATGTCACGACCCCAGTTCGCCCTCTGTGAATTATCGTGATGACACCTAGTCTCTAAGACTAGGTAAGCCTAACAAATGCAGAAAAGAAAATAATTAAAACTAAGATAACAAAATGAAACAGTGTTTAAGATGCCGCCTGGCATATAACAGTACAAAATCTCAACCTAACACTCCCAAAATTCGGAACCCCATGAATCAAAAGCTAAGAGTTTACATAAAAATCTCTAACTCCAGAAATACCTATCAAAAAGGAAAATACAGAAGGGCTATACTAGTACTGAGAATAGAAAGGGACTCTTCGATCTGCGGATGAGGCAGATATACCTCAAAGTCTCTATGAAAGCGCCTCGCCTCATGAAAGTACCTGGATCTGTACATGAAAAACATGTGCAGAAAGGGCATGAGTACACCACAGCGGTACTCAGTAAGTACCAAGCCTAACCTCGGTCGGGTAGTGATGAGAAAAGTCAGAGCCCTACTAAGATTAATGAAATATAAGGTGTAACAGTATAGAATAAGATAGTACAATTAAGTGCAATAGTAAGAAATAACATAGAATAGAAAGAACAACATCAACTATAACAGAGGCAAACCAATCACGGAAAGGAGTACAGCTCAACACAGAAGTAACAACCGGGGATCTCCCAGGATACCATCCTGGAGTCCCAAATATACATATCCAGTAGATCTCCCGGGATACCGTCCCTTAGTCCAACTCATAGTGTGCAGGGATCTACCAGAATCCTGATCCGTAGTCCACAAGTAAACATGCAGGGAGATCTCCCGGGATATTGTCCCGTAGTCCCAAAGTAAACACACAGCAACAACACGAAGAATACACAATTTATTTCAAATTCCATAACAAGGTAAAACAGGTATTTCTAGCCTAACATGTTGTACATAATCTAAATAAAGCAGTTTGAGCAAGTAATGCAATTAAGTCAATTAGACATGTTTCCCTAAGCTAACAATAGGTTTAAATTGCAAGTAGTATTAATAGGAAAAGAAACACAGTTAAATTACTTAAAGAAAATCGGATTTTCAACAATTAGCACAAGTACACACTCGTCACCTCACGTACAAGGCATTTCAATTATCAATAATACCAAATTCTAAAGGGAATTCGCCCACACAAGGTTAAACAAGTCACTTACCTCGAATTGGCTCAATAATCAACCTGAAACCACGTTCTTGCCACGAGTACTCGACTCCAAATGGCCCAAATCTATTCAATTCAATTGCATAATGTAAATAACACTTCAAGTAATTGATTCCACTAATAAATTCTAAGCTAATACGTGAATTTAGGTAAAATGACCAAAATTCCCTCCGGCCCACGTCTCGGAATCGGGTAAAATTTACATTTTCAGAATTGTCATACTCTCACGAGTCTAACCATACCAAAATTATCCAAATCCAATGACAAATACCCAATCAAAACTCGAAATTTAGGTCTAAGAACTTTTCTCTAATTTTCCACCATAATTCGAAATTAAAGGATGAATTTAAGTGTAGATTCATGGAATTTAGTCTAAACCGAGTAGGAATAACTTATCCAAATCGCCCAGGTGTCTCTTAAAAAAATCGCAATTTCCCGAGCTCCCAAGTCCAAAATATGAATTATGGCTTAAACCCTCGATTTTGGGTTTTTTAAAATCTGCCTAGTATTTCCTTCTTCGCGAACGCGGAAGGACCCTCGCATTCGCGAAGTACAACTCCGCTTGGGTCCAGCTTTCCTTCATCGCGAACGTGATGCCCCTGGTCACGAACGCGGTGACCAATTTCCTCCTCCTACGCGAATGCGAGACCATCATCGTGAACGCATAGGTATAAGACCTCCCAGCTTCGCGAACGCGGGAGCACCTTCACTAATGTGGAGCATTAAACCTCCCCCAACCCCAACTCCTCTTTGCGAACCGAGACCCCACTCACGAACTAGAAGAAGGAAACCAAAACTGGGCTGCTGCAATTTCTCTAAGTCCAAAAAATGACCGTTGAGCATCTTAAACACACCAGAGGCCCCCGGGACCTCAACCAAACATACCAACCAATCCTAAAACATCATTCAAACTTGTTCCAATCTTCGGAACACTTAAAACAACATCAAAACACCAATTTAACATCGGATTCAAGCCTAAGAACTCCAAAAACTCTCAAATTATGCTTTCGATCAAAAAGTCTATCAAACCTCGTCCGAATGACCTGAAATTTTGCAAGCATGTCACATTCAACACTACGGAGCTACTCCAACTTCCGAAATTCCATTCTGACCCCGATATCAAATCTCACTATCGAACCAGAAACTTCAAAAATTCAACTTTCGGCATTCCAAGCCTAGATAATCTACGGACCTCCAAAACACAATCTGAACACGCCCCTAAGCCCGAAATCACCCAACGGAGCTAATGGAACTGACAAAATTCCATTCCGAGGCCGTCTTCACACTGCTTTGACTATGATCCAAATTCTAAAGCTTAAGCTCTCATTTAGGGACTAAGTGTCCTAAAACACTCCGAAACTCAAAACCAAACATCCCGGCGAATCAAAATAGCAGAAACAAACTTGGGGAAAGCAGTTAATAGGGGATCACGGCGTAAATTCTAAAAACGACCAGTCGTGTCGTTACATCCTCCTACACTTAAACATTCGTTCGTCCTCGAACGAGCATAGAGACATACCTGAAGTAGTGAAAAGATGAGGGTACTGGATGCACATATCCTGCATGGTCTCCCAGGTCGCCTACTCAACTAGTTGACCCTGCCATTGAACCTTCATTGATGCAATGTTCTTTGACCTCAGCTTTCGAACCTGCTTGTCCAATATTACCACTGACTCCTCAACATAAGATAGATCCTTGTCCAACTGAACTGAGCTGAAATCCAACACGTGCGACGAATCACCGTGATACCTTCAGAGCATCAAAACATGAAATACCGGATGAACTCCTACCAAGCTGGGATGTAAAGCAAGCTCATAAGCAACCTCCCCAACATGCTGCAGTACATTAAAAGTACCAATAAACCTCGGACTAAACTTCCCTTTCTTCCTGAATCTCATAACGCCCTTCATAGGCGAAACCCGAAGCAGAACCCGCTCTCCAACCATATAGGAAACATCACGAACCTTCCGGTCTGCATAACCCTTTTGTCTGGACTGGGCTGTACGGAGTCTATCCTGAATCACCTTAACCTTCTCTAAAGCATCCTGAACCAAGTTTGTGCCCAATAATCTAGCCTCACCCGGCTCAAACCAATCCACCGGGGATCTATACCGCCTATAATATAAAGCCTCATACGGTGCCATTTGAATGCTGGACTGATAGTTGTTGTTATAGGCAAACTCCGCCAATGGCAAGAACTGATCCCAAGACCCTCCAAACTCAATCACACACACACGAAGCATATCCTCAAGAATCTGAATAGTGCGCTCGGACTGTCCATTCATCTGAGGGTGAAATGTTGTACTCAACTCCACCTGAGTACCCAACTCATGTTGTACGACCCTCTAGAATCGTGATGTGAACTGGGTACCTCTATCTGAAATGATGGAAACTAGAATACCATGCAGACGAACAATCTCCCGGATGTAAATCTCCGCCAATCGCTCCGAAGAATAGGTAGTGCACAGAGGAATGAAATGCGCAAACTTGGTCAGCCAATCCACAATCACCCAAATAGCATAGAACTTCCTTAAAGTCCGTGGGAGCCCAACTACAAAGTCCATAGTGATCCGCTCCCACTTCCACTTCAGAATCTCTATCTGCTGAAGCAGCCCACCCAGTATCTGATGCTCATACTTCACCTATTGGCAATTGAGGCACCGAGGTACAAACCCAACTATATATTTCTTCATCCGCCTCCACCAATAGTGTTGCCTCAAATCCTGGTACATCTTTGCGGTACCCGGATGAATGGAATACCGCGAACTATGGGCCTCCTCTAGGATCAACTCCCGAAGCCCCTCAACAATGGGTACACAAATCTGACCCTGCATCCTCAATACCCCATCATCACCAATAGTCACATCTCTGGCATCACCGTGCTAAACCTTATCCTTGAGGACAAGAAAATGAGGGTCATCAAACTGACGCACCCTGATACGATAAAATAAGGAAGACCGAGAAACCATGCAAGCTAAAACCCGACTGGGCTCCAAAAGATCCAATCCCACAAACTGGCTGACTAAGGCCTGAACATCAATCGTCATGGGCCTCTCCGCTACTGGTAAATAAGCCAAACTCCCCAAACTCTTTGCCCGGTGACTTAAAGCATCGGCCACCACATTGGTCTTGCCCGGGTGATACAAAATAGTGATATCATGGTCCTTCAGCAGCTCTAACCACCTCCTCTGGTGCAAATTAAGATCATTCTACTTGAATAGATGCTGCAAACTCTAGTGATCAGTATAAATCTCACAAAGCACACCGTATAAATAATGACGCTAGATCTTCAAGGCATGAACAATAGCAACTAGCTCGAGATCATGGACAGGGTAATTCTTCTCATGTACCTTCAACTGTCTGGACGCGTAGGCAATCACCCTACCGTCCTGCATCAATACCGCTCCAAGGCCAATCCTCAAGGCATCACAATAGATAGTATAAGACCCTGAACTTGTAGGCAATATCAAAACTAGGGCTATAGTCAAAGCTGTCTTGAGCTTCTGAAAGCTCGCCTCACTCTCTTCCGTCTACTGGAACGGAGCACCCTTCTGGGTCAGCCTAGTCATAGGGGCTGCAATCGATGAAAATCCCTCAACAAAACGATGGTAATAACCCGCCAAGCCAAGAAAACTGCGGATCTCTATAGCTGAGGATGGTCTAGGCCAACTTTGCACTGCTTCCACTTTCTTTGGATCCACCTGAATACCGTCACTCGATACCACGTGGCCTAAGAATGCCACAGAATCCAACCAAAACTCACATTTTGAGAACTTAGCATATAACTTCTTTTCCCTCAAAGTCTGGAGCACTGTCCTCAGGTGTTGCTCATGATATTCTCGACTCCGAGAATACACCAGAATATCATCAATAAAGACAATGACGAACGAGCCAAGATATGGCTGAAACACACTGTGCATCAAATGCATAAAGGCTACTAGGGCATTGGTCAACCCAAATGACATAACAAGGAACTCGTAATGACCGTACCGAGTCCTAAAAGCAGTCTTCGGGATATCTGGCTCCCGAATCTTCAACTGATGGTAACATGAGTGCAAGTCAATCTTAGAAAACACTCGTGCGCACTGAAGCTGGTCAAAAGATCATCAATACGAGGCAAAGGATAACAGTTCTTCACTGTAACTTTGTTCAACTAGCAATAATTAATGCACATACGCATAGAACCATCCTTCTTCTTCACAAATAAGACAGGAGCACCCCAAGGTGATACACTAGGCCTAATAAAACCCTTATCAATCAATTCCTGTAACTGATCCTTTAACTCCTTCAACTCAGGAGGGGCCATACGATACTGATGAATAGAAATAGGATGAGTGCACGGCAACAAATCAATGCCAAAATCAATATCTCTATCGGACAGCATGCCTGGAAGGTCAGCTGGAAACACATCAGAAAAATCATGTACTACTAGGACTGAATCAACTGAAGGGGTATCAATACTGACATCTCTCACATAATCTAGATACGTGTCACATCCCTTCTCAACCATTCGCTGAGCCTTAAGGAAAAAATTAACTCTACTGGGAGTGTGATCTAAAGCACCCCTCCACTCAACATGTGGTACACCTAGCATAGCCAGCATCACGGTTTTGGATTGACAATCAAGAATAGCATAATGGGGCGACAACCAGTCCATGCCCAAGATAATATCAAAATCTACCATGGTGAGCAACAATAAATCGGCTCTAGTCTCAAAACTACTAAGAGCAACCAAACACGACCGATAAACGCTGTCTATAACAAGAGAATCTCCCACATTAGTAGAAACTTATATAGGGGAACTCAAAGAATCCCGAGGTACACCCAAATGCGGAGCAAAATAAGAAGACACATAACAATAAGTGGAGCCTGGATCGAATAAAACCGATGCATCTTTGTGACAAACTAGTACAATACTTGTGATGATAGAATCGGAGGCAATAGCCTCGGCACGGGCAGGAAGGGCATAGTATCGGGCCTGGCCTCCCCCTCTAGGGTGACCTCTACCTCCCCGACCTCCACCTCTAGCTGGCTAAGCATGTGGGGTAGAAACTGGAGCTGTAACCATAGTCTGAGAACTCTACGGGGCACGTTGTGGTTGAGAAGTCTGTGGAGGTGCACCCCTCTTAAGTCTGGGGCGATCCCTCACCATATGGCGTGTGTCACCACACTAAAAACAAGCTCTGGGAGGACGTGGCGGCTGTGACCGGATCGGGCCAGGTCTTCTGGACTGACCACTAAAAGCACCACGCGCAGGAGGCACACTAGATACTAGAGGTGCATAATCAGGCTCCTGAGGCCTAGGAGGAGCTGGAATACCACTAGCTGCTGGAAGAGCTGAATGAATGAGGCAACTTACATAACCCCTATAATGACGACCTACAACTGGGGCACGAGCACCAGATTAATGGCTCGACTCTCGAGACCTCTTGGCCTCTCTCTCATCTCTATCCCTAACATGCATACCCTCAATCTTCCTAGCAATGCTCACCACCTGCTGATAAGAAATATACATCTCCAACTCACGAGCCATGCTAGACCGAATGCTAGGAATAAGCCCCTTAATAAACTGGCAAACCCTCTCATTAACAGTAGAAACCAAGGTTGGGGCATGTCTAGCCAAGCTAGTATAACGGACATCATACTCTGAGACAGTCATAGTACCCTAGCGCAAATTCTCAAACTCTACACGCCATGCGTCCCTGAGGCTCTGAGGAACATACTCCCCCAAGAACATATCTGAAAACTGAGTCCAAGTCAGGGAAGCATCCTCATCCGGACTGTCTAACTCATAGGTGCACCACCACTCATAGGCGGCTCCTCGAAGCTGGAAAACAGTGAAGGAAACCCCGCTCGATCCTGATATACCTATGGTACAGAGAATACGGTAGCACTCATTTAGAAATCCCAAAGCATCATCCGATGCTAGACCACTGAATACAGGAGGCTTGTACTTCTTGAACCTCGCAAGCCTCAGCTGCTCATCCTCGAAAACCGCTGCCCTGTCCTCGGGCTGATCTCGTACTGCAGGTTGTACAAGAATAATCTCTAGGACCTACTCAACATGCACTCGCTGCTCAAGAGTGCGGGCGGCTGGAGTCTGTGCTCCTCCCCCAGCCTGAGATGTAGCTGCAGCAAGGGGAAGCAACCATGCCTGAGCCATAGTGGTGTACATGCTCATGAACTGCCCAAGAGTCTACTGGAGCGCTGGAGTAGTAGTAGTAGTAGTAGGCGTATCAAGTGCCTGAACTCCGGTTGGAACTGCTGGTGGTACCTCGATGGCAGCTTACGCAGGTGCTCTAGCTGCACCACGTGCGCGTCCTCGACCTTTACCCGGGCCCGGCCTTTGACGGCTGCAGTAGGGGGCGCAGGTGCTTAATCATCTTGGGTAGCAGGTTTCCTCACCATCTGTGAGAGAATAGAAGACAAAAGTTTAGAATTGTGATATCAAAATATCGCACGACAAGGAAATCAAATGAAGTGGAATTTTCCTAATAGTTACATAGCCTCTCGCAGATAAGTACAGACGTCTTCGTACCGATCCGTGAGACTCTAATAAACTGGCTTGTGATTCATAACTCCTATAAACCTAGAGCTCTGATACCAACTTGTCACGACCCCAGTTCGCCCTCCGTGAACTATCGTGATGGCACCTAGTCTCTACGATTAGGTAAGCCTAACAAATACGGAAAAAAACAATTGTGGAAAGAAAATAATTAAAAACTGAGATAACAAAATGAAACAGTGTTTAAGATGCCGCCTGGCATATAACAGTACAAAATCTCAACTTAACACTCCCAAAATCCGGAACCCCATGAATCACAAGCTAAAAGTTTACATAAAAAGCTCTAACTCCAGAAATACTTATCAAAAAGGAAAATACAGAAGGGCTATACTAGTACTGAGAATAGAAAGGGACTCTTCGGTCTGCGGACGTGGCAGATATACCTCGAAGTCTCTATGAAAGCGCCTCGCCTCAAGTGTGATAAGACTGAGTGGAAGTACCTGGATCTGCACATGAAAAACATGCGCAGAAAGGGCATGAGTACACTACATCGGTACTCAGTAAATGCCAAGCCTAACCTCGGTCGGGTAGTAACGAGGAAAGTCAGGGCCTTACTAAGATTAATGAAATATAAGGTGTAACCGTATAGAATAAGACAATACAATTAAGTGTAATAGTAAGAAATAACATAGAATAGAAAGAACAACAACAACTATAACAGAGGCAAACCAATCACGGAAAGGAGTACAGCTCAACAAAGAAGTAACAACCGGGGATCTCCCAGGATACCGTCCTAGAGTACCAAATATACATATTTAGTGGATCTCCCGGGATACCGTCCCTTAGTCCAACTTATAGTGTGCAGGGATCTACCGAAATCCCGATCAGCAATCCCAAATATAAATACCCAGTACTAGGGGAATCTACCGGGTGCAGTCCCCTAGTTCCAATATAAAAGTGCAGGGGATCTCCCGGAATACTAATCTGTAGTCCCAAAGTAAACATGCAAGGAGATCTCCCGGATACCGTTCCGTAGTCCACAAAGTAAACACACAGCAACAACATGAAGAATACACAATTCATTTCAAATTCCATAATAAGGTAAAACAGATATTTCTAGCCTAGCATGTTGTACATAATCCAAATAAAACAGTTTGAGAAAGTAACGTAATTAAGTCAATTAGACATGCTTCTCTAAGCTAACAATAGGTTTAAATTGCAAGTAGTATAAACAGGAAAAGAAACACAGTTAAAATTACTTAAAGAAAACCGGATTTTTAACAATTAGCACAAGTACGCACTCGTCACCTTACATACAAGGCATTTCAATTATCAATAATACCAAATCCTAAGGGGAGTTCCCCCACACAAGGTTAGACAAACCACTTACCTCGAACCTGCTCAATAATCAACCCGAAACCACGTTCTTGCCACGAGTACTCGACTCCAAATGACCCAAATCTATTCAATTCAATTGTATAATGTAAATAACACTTCAAGTAACTAATTCCACTAATAAATTCTAAGCTAATACACGAATTTAGGTAAAATAATCAAAATGCCCTCCAAGCCCATGTCTCGGAATCGGGTAAGATTTACATTTTCAGAATTCTCATACTCTCACGAGTCTAACCATACCAAAATTATCCAAATCCAATGACAAATCCCCAATCAAAACTCAAAATTTATGTTTAAGAACTTTCCCCCAATTTTCCACCATAAATTCGAAATTAAAGGATGGATTTAAGTGTAGATTCATGGAATTTAGTCTAAACCGAGTAGGAATTACTTACCCAAATCACCCAGGCGAAAATCTTTTCAAAAAATTGCCATTCCCCGAGCTCCCAAGTCCAAAATATGAATTATGGCTTAAACCCTCGATTTTGGATTTTTTAAAATCTGCCCAGGTATTTCCTTCTTCATGAACGTGGAAGGACCCTCGCGTTCGTGAAGTACAACTCCACTTGGGTCTAGCTTTCCTTCATCCCGAACGTGATGCCCTGGTCGCGAACGCGATGACCAATTTCCTCCTCATACGCGAATACGGGACCATCATCACGAACGCATAGGTATAAGACCTCTCAGCTTCGCGAACGCGAAGCATTAAACCTCCCCCATCCCCAGCTCCTCTTCGCGAATGTGAGACCCCACTCGCGAACGCAAAGAAGGAAACCAGAACTAGGCTGCTGCAATTTCTCTAAGTCCAAAAATGACCCGTTTAGCATCTGAAACACACCCGAGGCCCTTGGGATCTCAACCAAACATATCATTCAAACTTATTCCAATCTTTTAAACGCTCAAAACAATATCAAAACACCAATTTAACATCGGATTCAAGCCTAAGAACTCTAAAAACTCTCAAATTACGCTTTCGATCAAAAAGTCTATCAAACCTCGTTCGAATGAACTGAAATTGTGCAAGCACGTCACATTCAACACTAGGGAGCTACTCCAACTTCCAGAATTCCATTCCGACCCCGATATCAAAATCTCACTATCGAACCAAAAACTTCAAAAATTCAACTTTCGGCATTTCAAGCCTAAATAAGCTACGGACCTCCAAAACACAATCCGAACACGCTCCTAAGCCCGAAATCACCCAACGGAGCTAACAGAACCGAAGGAATTCCATTCCGAGGCCGTCTTCACACTACTCCAACTACAGTCCAAATTCTAAAGCTTAAGCTCTCATTTAGGGACTAAGTGTCCCAAAACACTCCGAAACTCAAAACCAAACATCCCGCGAATCAAAATAGCATAAACAAACTTGGGGAAAGCAGTTAATAGGGATCGAAGTGTATATTCTGAAAATGATCGGCCGGGTCGTTACAAAAAATGGCCAAGTTAAAGGGACTGCATTGGTATCCCGTGAATAATAAAATTGGGGGAAGGTGAGTTGTATGATATAAGAAGTTACAGGAAAGGAACGTCGATAATTTAAATTCCATGAGAAGTTGTTTAATTAGGGTGTTCACGGTTTGGTTTGGTCGGTTTTTGATTAAAACCAAAACCAAACCAATTTAATCGGTTTTTAAAATTTTAAAACCAAAACCAAACCAAATTAAATACAAACCATCGGTTTGGTTGTTGTTGGTTTGGTTCAGTTTTTCGGTTCTTAGTAAGCTAATGATAAGTCGATAATAGTAAAACAACGCTAGATAACAATCTGAAAATAATTTGCTAAATTTATGCTTTTTTATATATTTCTTTCACAACTGAAAGTTTATTTACCTGTTTATATGAAAAGAATGAACAAAAAACAAACTAAAAGTTTGCTTTCTCAAGCTTTAGCCATTGTTGTCTTGCAATTTGAATTTGCTTTCTTTACTCTTGTGGTGTTTTTTTTAACTATTCTGTTAGGAGGGGTTGTTGTGATGTTAAGCAACCTCCACTTCCAACCAAGAGGTTGTGAGTTCGAGTCTCCCCAAGAGCAAGGTGAGAAGTTCTTGGAGGGAAGGATGTCGGGGGTCTATTTGGAAACAGCCTCTCTACCCCAGGGTAGGGGTAAGGTCTGCGTACATACTACCCTCCCCAGACTCTACTAAGTGGGATTATATACTGGGTTGTTGTTGTTGTTGTTAGGCAAAAGTATGTGCGGAGGGTTATAGAATTAGAGTCTTTTTTTTTAATAATAGGGATAATTATATTATATAAATATTAGACATTGTTCATAGTACATAAACTTTCAGAATGTAAGTTGTCACGGCTTGGTAGTCCAATATTTGTGACATTTTTGTTGCCTAAAAGCCTTAGTCTATTACATGCCGTAATGTCTAGTGAATTCTTGGATAAGTAGCCAACATCCAGATCTTTAGCAACTTGTTCGATTACAAAAAAAGGAGTTGCTGGATGTAGTTTAGCCGATTCCTTGCAAGCTTGCCAAAATGTCTCCTTGCATGCATCTTTTGCCAACAGGTGAGCCGTTTGGTTTCCTTCCCGAAAGTTATGCCATAGTGACAGGTCCTTCCGCTGGAGCATCAATAATCTGCACGAATAAACAATATTAGTCATGACAAGGTGATCCTTGTTTAGGGCATGGATAGCATCAATGGAGTCCGTTTCAATCTCTAATGGAAAAGGGTTGTATTGAGTAGCTATTTTCAATCCTTCATAGATTGCCTGGAGTTTTGCATGCAGGGATGAAAGAGCTTTATCAGTTTTTTGATATCCTAATATCCAAATCCCTTTATAGTTACGAAAGACTCCCCCAATGCCAGATTTGTTCCTTTCATGATTGAAGGCACCACCTGTATTAAGTTTGAATCAGTCATGTTGGGGGGATACCATTTTATGTTAATGCTGGATTTACCCATAGTGGATGAGCCAGTGGAGCTAAAGAAGTGGAATTCATAAGCTAAGTTAGAGATATTTTCCATACACGGGGAATAGTGGGTATTGTTGATATTGTTGTTATTTCTGTTGATCCATATTCCCCAAAGAAGGAAAGGCAGGAGTATGTTCCAGGGAATCATAGAGGGGGGATGGTTAGTGTCTCTCAGCTTGGTTAGCCAGTGTTTGTCTTGATTTGTGGACAAGTTGGTGATGTTGAGATGTCTCCATAAGGTTGAGACGATGGGGTATGTGAGGAAAATATGAGTGATGGATTCCTCTTGGTCTTTGCAGCTAGGGCAATTGGGATTTATATTAATACATATATGGTAGAGGTAAGAGCGGCAAGGGATTTTATTGTGGAGGATTTGCCAAAAGAGGTATTTTATTTTGTTTGGACAGGGCATTTTCCAAATCCACTCAAAATCTTGTTTACTAGTGACCCCTAGGTTTAATAAGATATAGCAAGATTTAGTATTGAACAAACCATTTGGGCTGAGTCTCCAAAGGGTTTATCAATGTTTTGAAGAGGTAATGGGATGGAGTTGACTTTGTCCAATATTTCTGGAGGAATAGTAAAGGAGGTTTCCTGAAAATTCCACCTTCCTTTGTGATATAGTTTCTTGATAGGAAGGCCATCTTTTTTATAGTTTAAAGGTCCCTCAATGCTAGCTCTGAGAGTTGGAAGATTAGATGTCCATTGGGTCTCCCAAGTGTTAAGACTAGCGTTCCTTCCTGGGAGCCATTGAATGCCTTGATTACAAAGATTCCATCCAGTAACAACACTTCTCCAAATGAAGGAGGAGTTAATGAGTTTCTTTTTGCAGTATTTGTGGATTAGGAGGTTTGCCCAAGGAGATGATGAATTATTGATGAGTCTCCAGGAGAGACTATTGAGTAAGACTTTATTTTTCGAGAGAGCATCTTTCATTCCTAGTCCTCCCATTTCTTTAGGCCTAGTAACAGTGTTCCAATTAATGAGATGCAATATTTTTTGGTTTGATGTGGTACCCCAGATAAAATTTCTTTGGACTTGGTCAATGAGCTTAAGGGTCTTTGTGGGGAGAAGTGTATGCTGCATGGCATGATTTGGAATCGAATTAAGGGTAGCAAGTGCTAAGGTTGTTCTCCCCGTAATTTTTAGACAGTTGGTTTTCCAATTTGAGAGTTTGGCCCGTATTTAATCGATTATGAATTGGTAGTCAGCTGCTTTAGGGGCATTGTTGAGGATAGGAAATCCTAGATATTTACCAAAATTGTTGGTTGTGTTCAAATTAAAGCCTGAGGTAATTTCTTTGGAGATTTGGGCAGGACAATTTTGGGAGAACAAAATCTTAGATTTTCCTCTATTGATTTTTTGACCAGACATACTGCAAAAGAAATTGAGATAGTTATTGTTGGTATTGAGGTTTTTTTATCAGCTTTAGCCATGAGGATGAGATTGTCTGCAAAGAATAAGTAGGATAAACTAGTGTGATGGTGATTGAGGCCAATAAGGTCCCAAAGATTGATATCTACTTGGTGGCAGATTAGACGGGATAGCATTTCCATACACAAGATAAATATAAAGGGGGATAGGGGGCAGCCTTGCCTGATGCCTCTACTAGGAGCAAAAAAGGAGGTTGTGGTTCCATTTACCAGAATGACAATGTTACTAGTGCTTATACAATTCATGATGAGCTTCTTTATATTATTGGAAAATTTGAAATGAGAGAGGGTTAAGTAGATGAAAGACCATTATAATCTATCAAAAGCTTTTTCCAGATCAAGTTTTAGAATCATGTGACCTTTCTTCCCTCTCATTTTTTTAAATTGGCTCATTAACTCTTGGATTATGATGGCATTGTCGGAAGACCTTCTCCCTCTTAAGAAACTAGCTTGGAAAGGGCTTATGATATGATTAAGAAAAGGTTGGATTCGATTGGCAATAATTTTTATAATAATTTTATAGATGGTATTACAGAGACCTATGGGTCTAAAGTTTTTCAAATTGTTGGCATTGGGAATTTTGGGGATTAGACAAAAATAGGTGTTATTGATTTCAGGAGGTAGAGATTGAGTACTGAATACTTGGTGTCATAGGTCTATTACTGATTTACCAACAATGTTCCAGTACTTCTGGTAGAAGAAGGGATGTATACCATCCGGTCCAGGAGATTTAAAGGGTTTAAAGGAAAAGACAACCTTGTAAATTTCTTCCTTAGAGAGATGGGCATCAAGGATAGAAAGATAAATGTTATAATAAACCTTAGGGTTATTTTGAATAAGGGACCAATTTGTAGCAACATGATCACTTTTGAAGGCTTTAACAAAGTAGTTGAGAGTGTGATCCAAGATTTTATTAGGGTCGTTGATCCAATTTCCAAAGTCATCTTTAAAATAGGCAATTCTGTTTTTCCTAGCTCTATTGGTTGCACTTACATGGAAGAATTTAGTGTTTGCGTCACCATCTTGAATCTAGGACATTCTGTCTCTAATTTTCCAATATTCGTCTTCTAATTTAAAAATGTCCCTATACTCTTGTTGAAGTTTGGATTCTAAATTTTGTAAAAAGGTATTGGAGTGATAGTTGTTAGAGCTTTGAATACTATTCAGTCTAGCAATAATTCTAGCTTTTTTTGGTAAGTTTCCCCAAAATGTTTTTTGCTCCACTGGATGATATTTTCTCTAAAGTTTGTGGAGTTGTGAATATAATTAGAGTTATTCCAACTACTTCTAACTATGTTTACAAAATCCGGGTGACAACACCAAAAGGTTTCTAGCCGGAAAGGTCTCTTGAAGGAGTTAAGATTTTTAGGATTACAAGTGATCAAACGGGGGTTATGATCCGAGTGAATTCTAGGGAGATGGGTAATATAAGCCTCCGGAAATAGCTCAACCCAATCTTTATTAGCAAAAACCCTGTCTAATCTTTCTAGAATAAGACCTTTTTTTTTTCTTTTATTAGATCAAGTAAATTTGGGGCCCTTAAAACCTAGATCAATAAGATTGCAATAGTTAATGAAGTCCCACAGGACTTTAGTTCTATTATGACTTACTTTCCTACCCCCTAATTTTTTGTCAGAACTTAATACATCATTGAAATTCCCTCCTATCACCCAGGGGCCTCTAATTTCACCATGCATGTCTAATAGGTTGTTCCACATAGTATTCCTAAGTTTGCTATTGGTACTAGCGTAAATCGAAGTAAAGTACCAAGATTTGTTAAGGGAAAATACCTCAATAGTAGCACATATTTCCTGGCTTCGACGAACAAAATTATGAACCATGACCTTGGTGTGATCCCACAGGATTACCATGCCTCCTGATTGACCATCAACTGGTATCTCGATCATGTCTGTGAATCCAAAAGGATTGAGAAGAGGAAGATGGATGTCCATCTTGGTTTTCAGAAGGGTAACCATACTAGGGTGATGGGTATCTATGAGATCCCTGAAACTGAGTCTAGAACTATCGTTGTTACCCCCTCTAATATTCCAAATGATGAAGGTGGTCGACCTATTCATGTTCAACAGTGGGTTGTTCAGGTCTCCATTCTCCCTCATTCTCCTTGGAAAGATGGGATTCCTCATCTGAAAAGGGACGAGGATCTTGCGTGTTTTCTTACGGTAGGGTCTGCTGGAGGTCTTATATCCATCGTGCACTTGTATAGTGCCAGTGGACGATAAAGAATTTGCTTCTGCTCTTGCCTCTCCATAAATAGAAAGACTTTTAGCTCGTCTAGGTTTGAATCCTCGACCACATCTTGGGGTATCAAGTTTACTGGGTCGATTTCTTCTCCCATTGCCTGTTCCATTTGATTTTGGGTTTGATGAGAGAGAGAGGTTTGCATGTTTTGGACTTCTGGTACAGTTGGTGGAGTGGGTTGAGTTGCATGTGCTATCCAAGGTGTGAACACTGGATTCATGGAGGTTAAGTATTCTGGTGTGAAGAAAGGAAGGTCCACCGCCGGAGTGGGGTTTTTAATTGGAATGTAGTTGATTGGCATGTTCCAATACCCCCTCATGGCTTGGATTTGATTGGTTGTGAGATTTGGAGCTAAGGGGTTTAGGATGTTGTTCAACCAAATTTGGTTGATGTAGTTGTTCATCGATTAGTTGGGTGATGTAGTGGGAGTTCTGGATTACGATCATTGTTTCCCTCCCTTCCAAGGTGATGTTGAACGGGAGTGCATGGCCTAGAAGTCTCATCTCCACCCAAGATAGTGGTTGATGGTTCTGGGGAAGAAGGGATTGGATTAATATCCTTCTTGATTGATTGTTTTAGTTCTGATGCTGGGTGGGTTGAGGAGGGTTGTTTGGAGGATTGAAGTCCATGTTTGGATTGAGAGTTATTCTTTGGAGTTGGATGAGACGGTGGCGTCTCCTTGCAGAGATTGGAATTCTGGGCATTCTCACTTGGGCTTGTACAATTTAATAAGGGAGAAGGGATAGGAAAATCAATGGAGTTAATGTTTCCTAGAATATCAATTATTGTATTTTTTTCTTGCATGTAAAGTGACTGGTTTGACGTGTATTTAATGGAGATTTCTTGGCTCACGATTGGAATAGGATGGGGTGTTTTTTTATGGGGAATGTCGATGGCCATAAGCTCATTAGCTTGATTCTTGCATGCCATATGGATTATGTCAGAAGTTACATGCAGAGGGAGGGTTTTGGTTAGGGTAATGTTGCCTGTTGAGGGGGAGGTGTAGACATGTGATTTTTGACCTTCCCCAAAAAATTTATATTTTTAGCACGTAAATATTTAATTTAGGCCTAATATAGCTATTTCAACTCATTTTAACTCTTTTATTTTATTTTCTTACAAGAAAAATAAAAATTACAAACAAGTATTTTAGTTTATGTACTTTTCATAAAAAATAATAATTTTAAAAAAATAGTACCTTATTTTTATCTTTATATAATTTCGAAAACACAAAAATAGTTTATATTTAGTTTAATTAATTAGGATTAGCTTTAGTATTGTGCAATATTTCTATCTTATTTTAAAATGCATTATGTATTATTTCAGATTATGAAAAAATACAAAAAAAATATATATTGCATCTGCATTTTGGATTTTATTTTACATTTTTAGATTAATTAAGTAAGTTGTTGTTGAAAAAATAGAAAAAGATCATAAAAAATAGTCATGTTACATTTTACTCTTTAATTTTCAAATTTTGGCAATTTTCTTTTAATTTGATTTTTAATTAGTTGTAATAATTATTAGGGTTAATTAATTTAATTGTCTAAGATAATTTGGGGATAGAAATTAATTTAGGTTTTATTTAAAAAAAATAAAAAAAGAGTCTTACCTAACTAATTAGGAAACTTCTATATTGGTAGGGTAAAACTAACACTAATGAAAATTAAATAATAACACTAACTAGTGGATAATTAAAGAAGTTAAAAGTATAATTTGTAATGGAAGATGCACTAATTTAATGCCTATTTAGAGATTAGAGAGCTCGAGAAAGAGAGGGGGAAGTTCAAAAGATAGAGAGGAAAAAAAAGATGGCTTCTTCTTAACGGAGACAGGGGGTATACACTCGATATACAGTCAGTATACATTCTATATACACTAGAGATACTCTCGATATACACTGGATATACACGGACAGCCAACGAAAAGAGGGTCTTCTTCCTCCTAAAAATTCTACATCTAGAGCTTAACATCCACCATGAAAGAGCCATGAGAGCTCATCTTCTCCACCTGAAAAACACCCCATAAAACGCCCCAAATAGTCCACTTCCAAAACTGTTCCGGCGAGTTTCGAGGTCGTCGAAGAACGTAGTTCTGAGGTTTCCGGTTCGAGGTCTTGATTTTGCTTGCGGTTCCTGTTTGACTTTGCCGCTGTTGTTTTGTTTGAATTTGGAAGATAAGGTCAGATCCTATTTTCTAGCACTTTGATAATACTACTGTATCAGTGTTGATCTTCTCAGCTAGTTTGGTTATTGTCGATTTTGCATCCCTGTATTTGTTTGACGTAAAATATTTTATTATCTTTGGTTAGTTGGAAACGTGAGTTTAAGTTGAAGGCCTTTTGATTTATTTGAAGGTTGCTGAAGAAGTACATGATTTCCCTTTGAATTTAAAACTCATTATTTAGAAAGTAAACAACAAAAGCTATGGAAATTGTTAGCTAAAGTTGAAAAGTATTGCTATTTATATCATTGTGTCCTTTAGATGTGTTTTAACGATGTGTTGTATGTAGTTGTCAAATTAGTGCCTTTATTTATTATATTAGCGGTTAACTTTAAAGATGCATGAATGATGTGTTGTATCGTATATCTACTTGTGAAATGGCCATGTTTCATATTATTAAATCCTATGAATATTCTCACGATATTTTGTCAATAAAGAATTTAATATCTTTTGATCTCTTCTATTTTGGTTTCACCTGAACCTATGTCAAACAATTTTGATATGCTTGTTTTCTGCACATATTGGAGCAAATGTTTACTTTAGCAGTAATGTACCGCAGATGTATCCACAATAGTTCTCCTATTGAAGATGGTTTTCCACAATATATTTTGTTCATAATCCATAGCCCGCATATAACTAATTTTAATCCTTTAGAAATCGAGGCGTGCCATTAGTTGAATTTTCCATGGCCCTCGCAAATTTGAAAGTGCGTAGTTGCTTTAGGCGCGTTATTTTAATAATTTATCTTCCTAAACTCGGGTGCGCATTTATGTGACCCAAATCTAAATCTCAACAATGTTGGATAAAATACGTCACGGACCGCGGGTGCATTTATGTGACGGGGTTCAAGACGTGTTTTAGATGACGTTGAATTTTTCTTAAAAAATTAAATAAAGAAAAGCGGTTTAAGTTAAAATTTGCACATAGGTTTAAACATGTACTAAAATCAGATAATAGGCCAATTATAACAGTTGAGCGACCGTGCTAGAATCACGGAACTCGGGAATGCCTAACACCTTCTCCCGGGTTAACAGAATTCCTTACCCGGATTTCTGTGTTCGCAGACTGTAATACAGAGTCAATCTTTTCCTCGATTCGGGATTTGAACCGGTGACTTGGGACACCATTAATTATCCCAAGTGGCGACTCTGAATTTTAATTAAAATAATCATGTTTCGATTGTCACTTAAATTGAAAAAAAAACTCCCTTTTATTATACCCTCCCCGGGGTGTAGGTGAAAAAGGAGGTGTGACAGCTCTGGCGACTCTGCTGGGGAGATTAACCCAGAACCACTGGTTCAGGGTTAGAAATTTGAGCTTGGAATAATTGTTATATTGGCTTTATTTATTATCTGATTTTATTACATTTTTTTCATCTAATGTGCTAAATGTTGCTTTTACCGCTTTGTTGTTCTGTGAATTGTATATATATTGTTACGAAACCCATCTTCTCTCTGAGTCTTCTAAATCATGAAGAAGGGTGCACTTCGTGTGACTTCTTTTCTGTTTAGAGTCAATCCCATTTTTTTTTAGAACGAGGTTCGGATAAGTTGCTAAGCCGGTGAAGCTTCTGTATTCCCAGTACACTGCCTCCTCCTCGGCTCGAGTTATCTGCTCGGGTAAGCCAGGTTTAGAACAATACACTCAGGTTTTAAACCTAGTATGACAAAACCACATGCTTGATCCCTAGTAGGAACGTTTGTTTGCATCATGTGCATTTGACTTTGGAGACTCAACACAGGGGTTGGGTCTGTATAGGACAGGTGTACTTGAAATAAAAAAGACCATCATGATGCATCTTACTTGCTACATGTGCATTTATATGCTTCGGACTCGCATGCTGACCGGTTTTTAAATATTGGGAAAAATGAAAAAAAATGAAAAAAAAAGAAGAGAAATAGCATTGTAGAGGGTTAAGAGAGTTAATCACTAGTTTTGAAAAAACCAATGCCCGAATAGTGTCGAAATTCTGCCAAATTTTTTTAGAAAATGAAAAAAAAAAGTTTTTATTTTAAATAGTTTGTTTTATTCAAAAAGCAAAAAAAAAGTCTTTATTTTTAGTTTGTCTTGTTTTCAAAATAGTTTATTTAGGAAAAAAAATAGTCTATTTTATTTGCCCGAACTACGTCGGTTTGATTCTCACCGGATGTGAGATACGTAGGCAACCCTCATCGGGTCCAACTTCCCCTTTTTGCAAAAATACCCAGAAAATGTCAAAAATTTTATTATAAGTCAGGCGGTGCCGTTGTTGTCAAAAATAGCCAAATGTTTCTGAAAAGGACGCCGGAGGGCTGACTTTGCATAAACGGCCACTTTTGGTCATTTTTTTTGAATTTTGACCAATTAGCCCACACAGCCTTAGAATCCTCGTCCCCGAGGCTCTGTAAGGTCGTGTTCTCAATGTCGGGTTACTATTTTGGAAAAACCAGAAAAGAGTCTTAAATAAATCAAGTGATGTTGTTTTTGTCAAAAATAGCCAAATATTCCCGAAAGGGACGCCAGAAGGCTGACATTGCATAAACGGCCACTTTTGATCATCCTTTAGAGTTTTGATCAGTTGACCCTCACAGGCTTCATCCCCGAAGTGCTGAAAGGCCGTGTTCGGAAAATCGGATCTTTCTTTCTGAAAATATAGTCAAATCATTTTTTGAGTCAAATCATTTTTTGCTTTTGTTTAAATCGCCTTAATAAATGTGCAGGATGAGCACAACTGAAAACAAACCCTTCACCGTCTTTAGCGAGGTCTCTCTCCAGCTCCATATATGGTGGGACGATTTGGGAAAAAGCAGCAAAGAAATAGTGGTCAGAGTCTTGGGGGTCTCATCAGTCTACTAAATGTCAAGGCAAGGACGGATGTCATCGAGGCTTTGATACCATTTTGGGACCCGACCCGAAATGTATTTTGCTTTGCGGATTTTGAGCTTACACCCACACTGGAGGAAGTAGCAGGTTATGCGGGTATGAATAGGAATCTGAGAAGTCAGTATCTGTTGTCACCAAGGTCGGTATCGCCACACCGATTTCTGGACTTGTTAAATATCAGCCGGACTGTGCAAAATAATGATTTAGCAAAAGGATGTTGCGCTCTTCAGTTCTTATATCAGCGTTATGGTAATCCGCTGGGTTTTGACGAGCCAAATTTGGGACTGACTCACGCCGGAAACAGAGGTAAATGGGAAGCAAGACGAACCTTGGCATTCATAATGGCATTCTTGGGAATCATGGTTTGCCCACGAGACGACAAGAAAATAGAGATAGGTCTCGTGGGGATGGTTGATGTCGCAATGAAAAGGGCTGACAGCACTATAGTTCCCCTGATCTTATCAGAAATATACCGAGCATTGACCGTGTGTAAGGAGGGAGGAAGTTTTTTCCAAGGTTGCAATCTATTACTTCAGTTGTGGGTACAGGAACATCTCTGCCATCGAGTGGGGTATATAAACTTCGGGCTGACTAGTTTAAACTGCATTGAAAAGTTTGAGAACCGGGTAACGGGTGTTGCATTCCCCGAGGGTACTGTAGATTGGTTTATACGACTGAAATCACTAACGGTGGACCAAATTGAATGGGCGTTTGGGTGGTTGCCCGCTACTGAAGCAATATACATGTCGGACAAAGAATGTTATGTTCTTCTGATGGGTGTCCGTAGTATCCAACCATACGCTCCCCATCGGTTATTGCGTCAATTGGGAAGGTTCCAGATTATCCCTCATGATGAATATTTGAGCAAGCATACCATTGAGCTAAGACCGAATGCTACAGTCTCGGAAGATACAATTCGCAAATTGTGGCATGAATACAGATTCCTTGAGCCCAAAACTATGGTGCGAGATTTAGCCAAAGGCGAGGTGGACCCGAAGTATGATGCATGGTTTGGGAAAAGATTCCGGATTCGTCAAAGGCCTGCTAAAAGAGCCCATGTCCAGCAATTCACGAATGACTCGCAAGAACAATGGGGCTGGCTGGCAAGAGAAGAAGGCTATCGGGTTGAAATTGTCAAGCTAAAACAGCAAATTGAGGATCTGAAATATGAAAATAGCGTGCAAGTCGATGCTGACACAGGAAAAAAGAACAGATTGACTCAAGCAAATAAGGCCTTGAAAGCCCAAATCCAACGTCAAAATGGATGCCGACAACCAACAAAGGAGTCGGTCCGACGAAGGTCTGATAACTGGGTTGAGAAACCAAGTCATTGAAAACCGAGAGGGTTTGGCAAGATCAGAGGCCTGCATAGCAAGAATTCGGGCCAGATGTGCAAAAGGTACAACAGCGCGAGCAAAGCACTTACGACAAGTGAGAAGGGATTATGAAGCGAGCATTGAAATATTAAGAGAAACAAATTCCACTCTCAAAGATCGGGTCTTTAAACAAGCCCGAGATGCCAGAACGGACAGGAAGCGCTGCTATGATTTAATGGCCCGAATGGAAGAACAAATGGAGAGGTTCCAAGATCAATTCGCTGACAACGCTCAAGTACTGGGAGCAAAAAATCAACTAATAGAGCAACTGTTCATGGAAAGGGATAGAATCAGGGGTAGAATTGAGGAGATTGGGCATTACGTCACCATGAGGTGCCTAGCACGTGAGGAAATACCCCGTGATACCCTTTATGCTTCAGTCATGGGTTACACCCACCGAATCATGGAAGAATTGAAAAGCTTGCAAAGGGGCCTTGCACCAAAGCCCACGGAAAGGCCGAACGATGCCCCGTGGGCACCAAAATTCAAAGCGTTAATGTACTCCTAGTTCAAATCTGTATTTTTCTATTTTCAAAAGTCTGTTGTCTGTCCGTGTGTTTCCTTTTGGCATCAAATTATGTTAGTACTTCAGAGTCTGTATTTTGTTTTCCTTTTCCAAATGGGTAGTTTCTAATAGAAGTTTTAGTAATGAAATAAATTTTCCAAAAATTGGTGTCTTTATTTGTGGTAGAACTATGCACGGTCTGATTCATGCGGGGACATGATACTTAGGCAATCCACATAAGATTCGACCACCGCTAATAGAAAAAGTGAATAAAAGAAAGGAAAAGAAAGAAAGAAAAAGAGAGAAAGAGAAAGCAAATAAAGGAAAGTTTCAGAAACACCTAAAGGGCACAAGTAAAATAAGCCGGGATGATGCATACGGAGCAAAGACATGTTAGAAATGGTTAAACTACCTAGGAACATTGCATTCCCCAACGTGCAATTGCAATATGTGTTAAACTCTAACGCTAACAAGTTTGTTGTTTTCCAGAGATTTCAAACCAGTTAGTTTGTTAGAACGTTCTGGCAGATTACCATTACCAAACAAGATCCAAAGGGCCCATACCGAAAAGCATGACTAACTCAGAAAACAGTGTTGAAGAGGAAAGGATGGAAAGTCAGATGCTGAAAGAGGCAATGGAAAAAATGGAAAAAATGAGACTAGAGATGAACGAAATGCAGCTAGCCCTGGCTAGGGTACAAAAGGGGACCGAACCACCCGTTACTCCTACTCTCCCACCAGGACACACGCCGGAATACCCTTCACCCGGCCCTTCGACAAGCTTCCCAAGTCACCACTACTATCAGGGAAGAAATCCCTATGATCCCCAAGCTCCACCACCCAATCAGAACCTTCCCCCACCAAATGTTCCTGTTTTCGTGGCACCCCCACCAGCCACGTTACAAAGATCATCCAGTGGGCCGTTGTTTCAGGCTCACGATAACCAATATTACCCCCCCTGAACCTACCCTCAAAGCACCCGAGCCATATACTTATAATACTCACTTTGAAATCCCGGTGGAGACTGGAAAGCCGGCTAAGGGCCCGGAGCAGGACGAAGTGCTTCGAAAATTTAAAAGCCTGGAGCAGTCCTTCAGGAATATACATGGGTTAGGCAATCAGGTCAGTGTAACTTACAAAGATCTATGTCCTTTCCTTGATGTTCAATTACCAGCAGGGTTCAAGATGCCAAAGTTTGATCTATACGAGGGGCACAGTGATCCAATGGCATATCTGCGAGGATTTTGCAGCAAGATGAGAGGAGAAGGTGGTAAAGATGAGCTGCTAATAGCTTACTTTGGTCAAAGTCTAAGTGGGTCTGCACTGGAATGGTACACAAGACAGGATCCGAGTAGGTGGTACACCTGGGACGATCTAGCACAACCATTCGCAGGTCACTTCCAGTACAACCTTGATATCGTCCCTGACCGTCTCACATTGCTGAAACTTAAGAAGAAGCCGGGAGAGAGATTTAGAGAATTTGGGTTCCGGTGGAGAGAACAGGCAGCAAGAGTTGATCCTCCAATGAGAGAGGGGGAAATGGTGGACTACTTTCTGCAGACTCTAGAGCCAACTTACTTTGGTCACTTGGTGACGTCAGTTGGCAAATCTTTCAACGAGGAGGTGAAAATGGGCGGTATGATTAAAGAGGGACTTAAGTCCAACAAAAACCTGAGTTATTCGGCAATCAAAGCAACAACTCAGGTCATTCAGAGCGGCACAGGAGGTGCGCTCGGGAAGAAGAAAAGAGAAGAGGTCGCAACAATAGAGGCATGTAATTGGTCCAGATCGAGAGGTCCTTTCCCCCGCTACCAAGCCAGACCCCATCACCCAAATTACCCACACACTCCAAATTACCCCCCACAGCCCTACTACCCACCACAAGAACCACATTTCTCCATTCATCAAGCCCAAACATATACCCAGCCTCCGGCTCGCCCACAGTGGCGCGCGCCGGCTCCCCAAAATACCTATCCACCCCCACAAAACATATATCCACCACCAAGGGCCTACATGAATCCCGCAGGGCCAGGTTTCCGGGGGAATCAAGCTTTCAGAAATGAAAGGGTGCAGAGACAAAGAACATTCACTAAGTTGGGAGAAACCTATACTGCTTTGTTCCACAAATTAAGGCCGTTAGGTTTGTTGAGTCATGTTGAGCCCATATTGCCGAATCCCCTTCCCCAAAATATGGACCACTCGGTAAGCTGTGAGTATTGTTCGGGGGCTCCCGGACATGATACTGAGAAGTGCTGGAAGTTGAAACGTGCAGTGCAAGATCTTATTGACACCAACAAGATCGAGGTTCAGACACCGGAGGCACCCAACATCAATCAAAACCTGTTGCCAGCACACCACGAAACCCACATGATCGAGCTTGTGCACGAAGGAGGGGAGCTAAAGAAACCCTTACAGATGGTGATGATGATCCGTGCCAGTCCAAAAGAAAAGTCGACAGGTGGAGAAGAGGAGGTACAGTTGGAAAAGGTAGACGTCAAGCCAGTAGTGGTGATGAGGAAGAGTTCGCTTGTTGCTACAAAGAATCCAGAGCCGGTCAAAGTAACGGTGCGAGGGGTACCAAGCAAGCTAGCATGCATAGGGCCATTTGTCATCAGGCCAGTAATGCAGATGCCGATAACCAGCGAGAAAGGCGTGCCATGGAGCTACAGTAAAGCGATGGTAATGTACAAAGGGGAAGAGGTTGTGGAAGAAGTATGTGAGGCCCAGGGCTTAACCCGTTGGGGAAGGTGTTTTGCTCCCGCAGAGTTAAGAAGGTCCAACCCAACGGTGGTAAAGAAGCTAGTGACGGAGGAAGAGGCTGATGAGTTTTTGAAGAAAATGAAGGCACAAGACTACTCCATTATGGAGCAGTTAAGAAAGACCCCAGCGCAGATTTCGTTACTATCATTGCTGATCCATTCCAGTGATCATTGCCAGGCATTGATGAAAATCCTGAACGAGGCCCATGTTCCGGATAAAATCTCTGTAAATCACTTGGAGAGGATAGTGCACAAAATCTTCGAGGTAAACCGAGTGACATTTTCTGATGATGAATTGCCAGCAGAGGGTACAAAACACAACAAAGCCCTATACTTGACCGTGAAATGCGAAGACTCGGTGGTCACCCGAGTATTGATTGATAATGGATCAAGCGCCAACATATGTACTTTGACTACTCTGAACAAGCTGAAAGTTGATCACGACCGGATTCACAGGAACATCGTCTGTGTTCGAGAATTCGATGGAGGTGGTACCGACACGGTAGGTGATATAATACTAGGATTGACCATTGGTCCAGTAGAATTCACCATGGAATTCCAAGTGGTAGACGTGGCAGTATCATACAATCTTCTATTGGGGCGACCCTGGATCCATGCCGCCAAAGCAGTGCCTTCTACATTGCACCAGATGGTGAAATTTGAATGGGACAGGCAGGAGATAGTGGTGCACGGGGATGACGGTACAGGCATTGTGAGTGATGTCGTTGTGCCATTCATAGAAACTGATGACGACAAAGGTCCATGGATGTACCAGGTTTTCGACGCGGTTTCAATGGATAAAATTTCTGAAGGCGAGGACCTTCCACTTCCTAGGATCGCAGCTGCGACCTTCATGGTAGCCTCGGAAATGCTAAACAGCGGGTTTGTACCAGGAAAGGTTTGGGGGTTGATCTGCAAGGTATGGTCCAGCTAGTTTCTTTGCCCAAGAAACTGGACACTTTTGGGCTAGGATTCAAGCCTACGGTAGCAGATGTAAGGCGGGCCCGAAAGTCGAAGAAGAAAGTTTGGGTTCTTCCCAAGCTAGTTCCACTTCTTTCCAAATCCTTTGTCAGAGCAGGTATCATAAGGTTGTCAGTCCCCAAAATTCTCGGACCTCTGATTGGGTCAGATGGAGATTTGAATCAGGGTTTTGAAAGGCTTTTCGCCAAAGTCAACGTGGTAGAAGCTGGAGAAGGTTCCAGTATGGCAGATATACAGTTTGTAGGGCCTAGGGCCAATATCAACAATTGGACAGCTACTCCTCTTCCTACCCGGAGGGAGTCTTGGTAGTAGGCTCTGGATTTTCTTTCTTGTTTTCTGGATTATTCCAGAGTTGTAATCCAGTTTTGTTTTATTTTTCTATTCAACAAAAGCGTGAAACTCTGTTATCCCGCATTTTAATAAAGTGAAAGTTTTCTCTCTTTATTTTGTTTTAATTCTGTTTTCTTCTTTTCTCTTTCTGAACAGTTCTTTTTATACTAGTTCTAATGACATGGCATTCACAACGGATCTTCAACATAGTCTAAAAAATCAATCTGATTCCGAACTAATTGTACAAGAGGTCGATTATGATGATGAATCGGAATACGATGAGGATGAAACCTTTGAAGAGATAAACAGAGAATTAAGCTAGTTCGAAGAGAAACCCAAGCCCAATTTGAACGACATTAAAGCTGTCAATTTAGGGGATGCAGACGATGTTAGGGAACCAAAATAAGCATCCACATTGAGCCGAACATCAGGAAGGAACTAATTAAAGCACTCATTGAATTCAAAGATGTTTTTGCATGGTCGTACGATGACATGCCAGGCTTAAGCACCGATCTAGTGGTTCACAAATTGCCCACTGACCCGGCGTGCCCTCCCGTCAAGCAGAAATTGAGGAAGTTCAAGACAGATATGAGTGTGAAGATTAAAGAAGAAGTAACCAAGCAGCTGCAGGCAAAGGTTATTCGGGTCACTCGATGTCCTGATTGGTTGGCTAATGTGGTACCAGTGCCGAAGAAAGATGGGAAGATCAGAGTGTGTGTCGATTACCGCAATTTGAACAGGGCAATCCCCAAGGACAACTTTCCATTACCCAACATCCATATCTTGATCGATAATTGTGCCGAACATGAGATCGGGTCTTTTGTAGATTGCTATGTTGGGTATCATCAGATTCTGATGGATGAAGAAGATGCGAAAAAGACGACATTCATTACACCGTGGGGGACTTATTGCTACCGGGTAATGCCTTTTGGCTTGAAGAACACTGGGGCAACGTACATGAGAGCAATGACTACGGTGTTTCATGACATGATACACAAAGAGATTGAGGTGTACGTAGATGATGTGATCATAAAATCTAAGCGTCAGGAAGACCACGTGGCAGACCTAAGGAAGTTTTTCCAAAGACTTCGAAGGTACGACATTAAGCTCAACCCGGCCAAATGTGCATTTGGTGTTCCATCTGGAAAGCTGTTGGGATTCATCGTCAATCGGCGAGGCATTGAGTTGGACCCGTCAAAAATCAAATCCATCCAGGAATTGCCACCGCCGAAGAACAAAACAGAAGTAATGAGTCTGTTGGGAAGGTTGAATTATATCAGCAGGTTCATCGCTCAACTCACGGTGACTTGTGAACCCATTTTTCGGCTACTAAAGAAAGATGTTGCGGTAGAATGGACGGCAGAATGTCAGGAAGCCTTCGACCAAATAAAGGGGTATCTATCAAACCCACCTGTGTTAGTCCCACCTGAACCAGGAAGACCATTGATTCTCTATCTAACGGTACTGGAGAATTCATTTGGTTACGTACTGGGGCAACATGATATCACAGGAAGGAAGGAGCAAGCCATCTATTATCTCAGTAATAAGTTTAAGGTCTATGAGTTTAAGTACACTCAACTTGAGAAGACGTGTTGCGCCCTAACTTGGGTGGCACAGAAGTTTAAACATTATCTGTCATCATATACTACTTATCTCATTTCACGCTTGGATCCACTGAAGTATATTTTCCAGAAGCCTATGCCCACAGAGAGGTTAGCGAAATGGCAAATATTACTCACGGAGTTCGACATCGTCTATGTGACAAGGACGGCCATGAAAGCCCAAGCATTGGCTGAGAATCCTGTTGATGAAGAATACGAGCCATTGAGGACGTATTTTCCTGATGAAGAAGTGATGCATATAGATGAGTTGGAATTATCTGAGGAACCAGGTTGTAAGCTCTTCTTTGATGGAGTCGCAAATGCGAAAGGATAGGAGCGGTACTTATTTCTGAAACAGGACATCATTATCCTGTTACGGCACAACTACGTTTCTATTGTACCAATAACATGGTTGAATATTAGGCATGCATTTTGGGCTTACGGTTAGCTGCAGACATGGATGTCCAGGACGTCTTGGTCTTGGGAGACTCGGACCTCCTGGTGCATCAAATCCAGGGTGAATGGGAAACACGAGATTTGAAGCTTATACCATATCGACAATGTTTGCATGATCTGAGCAAGCGATTTTGATAAGTGGAGTTCAGACACATCCCAAGAGTTCACAATGAGGTTGCCGATGCTTAGGCCACTTTAGCATCGATGTTGCACCACCCAGACAAAATTCATGTTGACCCGTTGCATATCCAGGTTCGTGATCAGCATGCTTATTGCAACATGATAGAGGAAGAAATGGATGGCGAGCCATGGTTTTATGATGTCAAGAAATACCTCAGGATGGGGATATACCCAGAGCAGGCCACCGGAGATCAAAAGAGAGTCATTCGGCGATTGGCAAATGGATTTTTCCTCAGTGGAGGAGTGTTATACAAAAGAACACTAGATTTGGGATTGCTGAGATGTATAGATGTTGGTCAAGACACGACAGTGATGACAGAGGTACATGCGGGAGTTTGTGGGCCACATATGAGCGGATATGTATTGGCGAAGAAGATTCTTCGAGCGGGGTATTATTGGCCCACTATGGAGCATGATTGTATCAATTTCGTGCGAAAATGCCATTAGTGTCAGATACAAGGAGATTTGATTCATTCTCTACCAACAGAATTGCATACAATGTCAGCACCATGGCCATTTGTTGCATGGGGCATGGATGTGTCATTGGACCGATTGAGCCGACAGCTTCCAACGGTCATAGGTTCATTCTGGTCACCATCGATTATTTCACCAAGTGGGTTGAGGCTAAAACTTTCAAGTCGGTAACCAAGAAGGCAGTGGTGGATTTCGTTCATTCCCATATCATCTGTAGATTTGGGATCCCCAAAGTGATCATCACGGACAATGGCGCTAATCTTAACAGCAGTTTGATGAAAGAAGTATGTCAACAGTTCAAGATTACACACCATAATTCCACCCCGTATCGTCCCAAGGCGAATGACGCGGTTGAGGCAGCCAACAAGAACATAAAGAAGATATTGAGGAAGATGGTAGAAGGGTCCAGGCAATGGAACGAAAAGTTGCCATTTGCATTGTTGGGATATCGCACTACTGTCCGTACTTCAGTACGTGCAACTCCTTATTTGTTGGTATACGGAACTGAAGCAGTGATACCGGCAGAAGTAGAAATTTCGTCCCTCCGGATTATCGTTGAGGCTGGGATTGATGATGATGAATGGGTCAAAGCCCGATTGGAGCAGTTGTGCTTGATTGATGAAAAGAGATTGGCAGCAGTATGTCATGGCCAGTTGTATCAAAAGAGGATGGCAAGAGCATATAATAAGAAGGTGTGTCCCAGGAAATTTGAAGTAGGACAGCAGGTGCTGAAACGAATCTTGCCACATTAGGCCGAAGCAAAGGGCAAGTTCGCCCCGAATTGGCAAGGGCCGTTTATTATGACCAGAGTGTTATCCAACGGCGCCTTATGTCTGACAGATATCGAGGGAAGATGCATCGACATGGCTATCAATTCTGACACAGTCAAGAGATATTATGTGTAATTCCTTTGATTGCAATTGATGTTTGTCTGTTTGTACTTGGCATTTATCGGAGAATGAAATGACGGAGGCAATTCTTTCTTCTATCCAAACACTTTAACCTTTGCTTCCCCCTTTGAGACTTATTTATTCTTTCATACCCCTCTCTTGGAATCACTAATGAAAATGAAAAAAGAAAGAAAAGGAAGAAAAAAAAAATAACAAAACAAAAAGAAAAGCCACAAGAAAAAGAAATACAAAGGAATCGAATGAACTACGTTCGACCTGATTCCTCAAAGAGGATACGTAGGCGTCTTACGCCTCGGTCATAGTATAACAAAAATCAAAAAATCCCCCAAACAAGAAAATTGGGGCAGAAGTTACGTTTTAAATTATGGAAAAAGGTTTGATTTCGAGAGTTGTAATGTTTTACCCATTAAAGTTATTTTGAATCTTTTGATATCCTTTTCCTTTTAGCCCCACACAAAACCCATATTTGATGTCCAAAAAGACCTCCCGATCAGTATCCGATAGATGCCGAGCAGGCAAATGAAAGCCGAAAATAACACACTGATCCCCGACTGAAAGAGGATTATGAGCCGACGGAATTGATAGCCAAAGGAATCCCCAGTAGAGAGAATCTTATTGGCAACACTCCAATCCTCAACTGAGAAAGAGAAAATAAAATGAGAGAGTCTTATGGTGAAAACCTTCACAGGCACCGTACGGCGACGAAAGCTGAGAGAAACAAAATGAGAAAGTCTTATGGTGAAAACCTTCATAGTCACCAGAATGCGACGAAAGTTGAGAGAAATGAGAGAGTCTTATTAGTGAAAACCCCTCGAAGGGCACTATGAGTCGACAAGATAAGATTGGCGGAAAGGATCCGTCGAGGCATCAAGCAATGCAAAAGTGTTGATTTAGCAAAAAGAGTTCGGCGCCTGCATATCCCCCAGCGAAATGAGGCCACTAGAAAGACTGATTGATACAAATAGACTGGGTTGATTAATCCGGAATGCACGACATGATCGTTGGGATAGGTTATATCATTTAGATAAGTCCTTTTCCTTTTCTTCTCCCCAACATTCGTTCGGAAAGACTTCTTCTTTTTCCATCTTTTGAAATCATCACTTTTCATTTCTTTTGTTTTAAGAATTTTTCCTCCAGCAATTTGTTTTGAGAAAGATTTTTCAGAGCTTACTACCAGTTACCAAAACGGTACAAAGCAAAATGCGAATAGGACAGGCCAAAGATAAGGTGACAAAGCGAAAAGAAGTTTGTCGCAAGACCAAATGATGAATGGGTCTAGATTCCAAGAGGACCAAATTTCCAGGGGAAGTTGGAGAAAAACAGAAAAAACAACAGTTGAAAAGTTATGGATCAAATTCCAAGAGGATCCCCAGCAGATTTGTGAGATGCAGGAACAACTTCGACAGGTTATCGACCAAGTTCCGCGATGGTCGGACAACACAGAGCGGGGAAGGAAGAGAAAAGAAAAATCATCCCCAGCAGGAATATCATCCCCAGCAAATAATATCATCCCCAACAAGTTTTGTAATAAAACGCAAAGCAGGGAAAGGAAAAAGGGAAAAACCATCCCCAGTAGGAGTGGCACGACCACTCACCACGTTTTAAACTAACAAATTTTTCTTTGATTTGAAGCAGGGAAAGGAAATGTTATTGACAGCGGGAAGACATGGCCACAAAGAAGATTATCAAACTGGGGCAGAAAATTTTCTCTCATTGTGAAAATTTTCTTGAAATCAGATACCCACTTGGGGAAGATGGAAGATAACACAAGTTTTGAAGGAAGTGGAATCCCCAGCAGTTTACGGGAGAAGACAATACAAGTTTTAAAGAAAGCAATCTTGGAAGAAGGAAGATAACCCAAGTTTTAAGGGTAGTGGTCTTTGAATCAGTATCATCCCCACCATTGTTAAAAGGAGGAAAGTAACTAGTCTTAAAGAAGGAATATAATTCCCCAGCAGTGTTATCCCCGGCAGGTTTCAGAGAAGTGAAAACACCAGTTTGAGGGAAGTAATTGCTGATGAAGTCAGGAGCCCGCCTGTAGAATGGAGGTTGTTAAATTTTAAGTTGGAGTCAGGAGCCCGCCTGGAGAATGGAGGTTGTTAAATTTTAAGTTGGAGTCAGGAGCCCGCCTGTAGAACGGAGGTTGTTTATGTTTTAAGTTGAAGAAGTCAGGAGCCCGCCTATAGAACGGAGGTTGTTATATTTTAAGTTGGAGAAGTCAGGAGCCTGCCTGTAGAATGAAGGTTGTTAAATTTTAAGTTGATGAAGTCAAGAGCCCGCCTGTAGAACGGAGGTTGTTATAATTTTAAGTCGAAGAAGTCAGGAGCCCGCCTGTAGAATGGAGGTTGTTAAATTTTAAGTTGATGAAGTCGGGAGCCCGCCTGTAGAATGGAGGTTGTTAAATTTCAAGTTGATGAAGTCAGGAGCCTGCCTGTAGAACGGAGGTTGTTATAATTTTAAGTCGAAGAAGTCAGGAGCCTGCCTGTAGAATGGAGGTTGTTAAATTTTAAGTTGATGAAGTCAGGATCCCGCCTGTAAAATGGAGGTTGTTAAATTTTAACTTGATGAAGTCAGGAGCCCGCCTGTAGAACGGAGGTTGTTATAATTTTAAGTCGAAGAAGTCAGGAGCCCGCCTGTAGAATGGAGGTTGTTAAATTTTAAGTTGATGAAGTCAGGAGCCCGCATGTAGAATGGAGGTTGTTAAATTTTAAGTTGATGAAGTCAGGAGCCCGCTTGTAGAACGGAGGTTGTTATAATTCAAGTTTTGAAGTCAGGAGCCCGCCTGGAGAACAGAGGCATACATTTCAAGTTTCAGAAGTTAGGAGCCCGCCTGAAGAACAGAGGTATTACAATTCAAGTTTTAATTTTCAAATTCTTATCAATATCTGGTAGTATGATGCTCAGCCACCAAACGGGGGCAAGAGATTTTCTTTGTTATATCTATTTTGCTGAAGTCAGGAGCCTGCCTGGAGAACAAAGGAATACATTTCAAGTTTTGAAGTCAGGAGCCCGCCTGGAGAACAAAGAAGTACAATTCAAGTGTTGAAGTCAGGAGCCCGCCTGGAGAACAGAGGCATACATTTCAAGTTTCAGAAGTCAGGAGCCCGCCTGAAGAACAGAGGTATTAAAATTAAAGTTTTAATTTTCAAATTCTTATCAATATCTGGTAGTATGATGCTCAACCACCAAACGGGGGCAAGAGATTTTCTTTGTTGTATCTATTTTGCTGAAGTCATGAGCCTGCCTGGAGAACAGAGGAATACATTTCAAGTTTTGAAGTCAGGAGCCCGCCTGGAGAACAGAGGAGTACAATTCAAGTGTTGAAGTCAGGAACCCGCCTGGAGAACAGAGAAGTCAGGAGCCCGCCTGGAGAACAGGGGAATACATTTCAAATGTCGAAGTTAGGAGCCTGCCTAGATAATAGAGGGATACATTTCACATTTTGAAGTGAGGAGCCCGCCTGAAAAATAAAGAAGTCAGGAGCCCGCCTGGAGAACAGAGGAATACCTTTTTAAGTCAAGTAGTCAGTAACCCGCCGGGAGAGCGGAGGAATACAACAAAAATCAAGAGGAATACAACAAAAATCAAGAGAAATACATTCAAGATCAAGAAGTCAGGAGCTCTCCTAGAGAGTAGAGGAAGACGACAATGATCAAGATGGAGATATTTAAAGGATCAGTAATCAGGTACTAGCATAGCGAGAGGGAGATCATTTCAAGAAGTCGGTGCAAAGCGGCAACAATGGATTTCACCGGGAGAATACAAGTCAACATGGCAACAAGAGTTGCAAGATCGAGTTTGAAGATGTAGATAGAAATCTTGTAACTCATAGTTGATAGACTTAGTTAGTTTTTTTTTCATTTTGATGTAATAACAGGACCGCGGATCAGAACCTCGACGAAACGGCACCTCGACTGGCTCTCCACCTCGGCATACTCAATCATCTCACTCACTTCTGAACTACACGTGACCTGATTCCTTTATAGTCAAGGATATATAGGCAGCCCAAATACCAGGGCTCAGTCACATTTCCCTTTTCTCTTAAGTTTTGGTCTCTTTAAATAAGGGTCGGGTCAAAAAAACATGTCTAGTCGTTCTTTGTCTGAAAACTCTTCACGTTTCCAGTCAAAGAGGGGTAGCTGTAGGCATGTGATTTTTGACCTTCCCCAAAACTTTTATATTTTTAGCACGTAAATATTTAATTTAGGCCTAATATAGCTATTTCAACTCATTTTAACTCTTTTATTTTATTTTCTTACAAGAAAAATAAAAATTACAAACAAGTATTTTAGTTTATGTACTTTTCATAAAAAATAATTTTAAAAAAATAGTACCTTATTTTTATCTTTATATAATTTCGAAAACACAAAAATAGTTTATATTTAGTTTAATTAATTAGGATTAGCTTTGGTATTGTGCAATATTTCTATCTTATTTTAAAATGCATTATGTAGTATTTCAGATTATGAAAAAATACAAAAAAACTATATATTGCATCTGCATTTTGGATTTTATTTTACATTTTTAGATTAATTAAGTAAGTTATTGTTGAAAAAATAGAAAAAGATCATAACAAATAGTCATGTTACATTTTACTCTTTAATTTTCAAATTTTGGCAATTTTCTTTTAATTTGATTTTTAATTAGTTGTAATAATTATTAGGGTTAATTAATTTAATTGTCTAAGATAATTTGGGGATAGAAATTAATTTAGGTTTTCCTTAAAAAAAATGAAAAAAGAGTCTTACCTAACTAATTAAGAAGCTTCTATATTGGTAGGGTAAAACTAACACTAATGAAAATTAAATAATAACACTAACTAGTGGATAATTAAAGAAGTTAAAAGTATAATTTGTAATGGAAGATGCACTAATTTGATGCCTATTTAGAGATTAGAGAGCTGGAGAAAGAGAGGAGGGAGTTCAAAAGATAGAGAGGAAAAAAAGATGGCTTCTTCTTAACGGAGACAGGGGTATACACTCGATATACAGTCAGTATACATTCTATATACACTAGAGATACTCTCGATATACACTGGATATACACGGACAGCCAACGAAAAGAGGGTCTTCTTCCTCCTCAAAATTCTACATCTAGAGCTTAACATCCACCATGAAAGAGCCATGAGATATCATCTTATCCACCTGAAAAATACCCCATAAAACGCCCCAAATAGTCCACTTCCAAAACTGTTCCGGCGAGTTTCGAGGTCGTCGAAGAACGTAGTTCTGAGGTTTCCGGTTCGAGGTCTCGATTTTGCTTGCGGTTCCTGTTTGACTTTGCCGCTGTTGTTTTGTTTGAATTTGGAAGATAAGGTCAGATCCTATTTTCTAGCACTTTGATAATACTACTATATCAGTGTTGATCTTCTCAGCTAGTTTGGTTATTGTTGATTTTGCATCCCTGTATTTGTTTGACGTAAAATATTTTATTATCTTTGGTTAGTTGAAAAGTATTGCTATTTATATCATTGTGTCCTTTAGATGTGTTTTAATGATGTGTTGTATGTAGTTGTCAAATTAGTGTCTTTATTTATTATATTAGCTGTTAACTTTAAAGATGCCTGAATAATGTGCTGTATCGTATATCTACTTGTGAAATGGCCATGTTTCATATTATTAAATCCTATGAATATTCTCACGATATTTTGTCAATAAAGAATTTAATATCTTTTGTTCTCTTCTATTTTGGTTTCACCTGAACCTATGTCAAACAATTTTGATATGCTTATTTTCTGCACATATTGGAGCAAATGTTTACTTTAGCAGTAATGTACCGCAGATGTATCCACAATAGTTCTCCTATTGAAGATGGTTTTCCACAATATATTTTGTTCATAATCCATAGCCCGCATATAACTAATTTTAATCCTTTAGAAATCGAGGCGTGCCATTAGTTGAATTTTCCATGGCCCTCGCAAATTTGAAAGTGCGTAGTTGCTTTAGGCGCGTTATTTTAATAATTTATCTTCCTAAACTCGGGTGCGCATTTATGTGACCCAAATCTAAATCTCAACAATGTTGGATAAAATACGTCATGGACCGCGGGTGCATTTATGTGACGGGGTTCAAGACGTGTTTTAGATGACGTTGAATTTTTCTTAAAAAATTAAATAAAGAAAAGCGATTTAAGTTAAAATTTGCACATAGGTTTAAACATGTACTAAAATCAGATAGTAGACCAATTATAACAGTTGAGCGACCGTGCTAGAATCCGGAACTCGGGAATGCCTAACACCTTCTCCCGGGTTAACGGAATTCCTTACCCGGATTTCTGTGTTTGCAGACTGTAATACAGAGTCAATCTTTTCCTCGATTCAGGATTTGAACCGGTGACTTGAGACACCATTAATTATCCCAAGTGGCGACTCTAAATTTTAATTAAAATAATCCCGTTTCGATTATCACTTAAATTGAAAAAAAAAACTCCCTTTATTATACCCTCCCCGGGGTGTAGGTGAAAAAGGAGGTGTGACATGGGGTATTAGAGGGGAGGTCAATAGGGTGATCATCTGTGGGGGGCATGATATTGGGTAGGGTAGTACTATAGGTGGTATTAGGGTTTGATTGGGTGGGGGGATGGTGGGTGTAGCTGATAGGGGATGGTGTTGCGTGTGAGGGGTGTAACGTGGGCCCATAGTGGTATTAAGTTTACCATCAATATTGTCCTTTCCGGGTATAAACGTGGTAATATTATTGTTATTAACGGTTTTGATATTTTGGTTTATTGGAATATTATTGTAATTAATATTATTAGTAGTGGTAATGTTAATATCTTTACTATCATTATTAGAAAGATTATCGTCTAAATTGTTTTGTTTCAACAATAGGAAGTTGTTCGAGTTTTTGGTAGGGATAATGGGGGAGGTTGTTTTACCATTGATGGATGATTGTAAGAGGTGATTTCTAGTTTTGTAACAAAATTTTTGAGAGGAGAGGAACTTACCAGACTTGGCTTCGAAAATGTTAACGCTTATACCTGGATCTTGCGTATTCTCTGGCAATTTGGAAGTCCTTTTGGGGGGATCCCTTCGTTTGTTCCTATTGAAAGGTACTGTGTGCCATATTTCTTCTAGCTTTGTATGTCCCATTTGTGGTGTTTCCAGGTCCTTGCTTGGTAATTCCTGCTTTTGCATGGTTTTTGGATGGTGGCACTGTGATTTCGTATGGCCTAAATGACCACAGAATGTGCATAGAAGTTTGTCACCTTCGTAGTGAATAAGTTGTTTATGAGAACCTATGAAGAGGAAAGGGGTGACAAGTTTATTTAGGGGAAGTTCCACACAGAGGTGGGCGTATCTCCCTCGGAGGGCAACCAACGTACAAACATCAACTTTTAGGAGCCTTCCTACTTTTTGTAGAATTTCTTCGTCATAAAATTCAATGGGGAGCTGGGGAAGTCTAATCCAGATTGCCGTATAAGATTGAGTTGCTTTGGACGCTACAAAGTTTGGAATCCATCTTTGCACTGAGAGGAAGTGACCATAGAGGAACCATGGACCCTTTTGGAATACATTAACCATATTTTCTTCTTTGATAAAACGAACAATATAGTAGTCCTCCCCTAGATCAATTAATGGGAAGTTTTCTGAAGGTTTCCACAGGTCCATTAATTTTTTTTTCAACAGATCGTGTGTGATTCTTTTCCCTTGTAATTTTATAATAAGAGAGAATCTCTAGGGATGGTAGATTCGTTGTTTATCTTCACTTGTGATAGGTACAGAGATGTTGTGTTCCTGGGGAGGGCTTTTTAGCTCGAGTGGGTTCTCTGAATCATAGTGGCACTCCATTTGGGTTTGGTGGCTTAAGCTTGGTTCTGTAATAAAGTCTATGTCTTTGTTAAGGAGCTTATCCTTGAAGGAGATGGTTTCCATTGTCTTAGTATTGATCTCCATGGAACTAGTGGTAGGGAGTATATCCGGTGGTTTAGGCAGGATTACTGAGGAGTTGGGAGTTTGAGACATTGAGAAGCAGATTCTAAGATAAGTTAATGAAACGTCTCGTTTCAACTTGAAAGCTAGGCACTCTATTTTTGGTGGAGTTCAAGTGTTCAACGAGAATTAGAGTCTTTTAATGAAAAGAAAATTGGTCGAGTCCTATTGTTTTGGGCTTAGGCAATCTTTTAAGATATAAAAGGATAAATCAAAATTCAAAATAACAATTAAAATGCATAAAATATTTAAAATTATTTACAAAAGATATTATATTGTATATAAATGATTATTAAATTTTGTATATAATTAGTTAGTTTGGTTCGGTTTATTTTTCGATTTTTTAAAATATAACCAAAACCAAACCAAATATTATCGGTTTTTAAAATTTAAAACCAAAACCAATTCAAATCAAGAAAAATATCGGTTTACTTAATCGGTTTGATTCGGTTTTCGGTTTAGATTCGGTTTTCGGTTTAGATCATTTTCCCGTCAAACCGTGAATACCCCTATGTATAATTATCTCCAATTTTAATCCAAAACGTCGATAATTTGAATCCCATGGGAAGTTTGTACAATTATCTCCAATTTTAATCCAAAAGGAACCTTAATCCTTTCCCCCCGAAAAGGAACCTTACTATATTTGCTTAAAAAAATATCTCCTTTAATACATCAGGTTTCTTCTTGCATTTATAATTGACAAAGGAAAATCTGATTTAGATGCCAAAAAGAGAAAAATAAAAACACATCAAAATAGAAATGCAAAATTGGATTATTTTTGCAGTCAAGGTTACTGTTTACTAAACAAGGTAGAAAGTAAAACCGAAGAAGCAGAGCAATAGAGTCGGGTTACTATTTACTAAAATGAACATGAAAAGGAAGCGAGGAGATATGGAGATAGTGTGGCAAACTCCCGCCAACCCACCGGAACGCCATGACTACATCTTCCGCAATGGTAAGTTTCTTCAGCTTTGCCTCGTATCCAACTTCTGATACCTATTGCGTTGTCTTTTCTCTGCAACAAACTTTTTATGCTTTTATGTTCTGCTTCTGCAGGAATACGCTATGTCAGACCTTACTACTTCGAATTCATTTCTCATGTATGAGCTACTACTCTCTTTGTTTATCTGCCTATTTAACAGATGCTGATTGATTGAATTGGCCATTTTCTTAATGAATTTGTCAAAACCCTAATTAAACCCTGTATATGAATTTAAATTTGGTTTGAATTCATTTTTCAGGTGAAGAACCGGTGGGCTGGGAAGACAATTGTTGATCTCTTCTCTGAAGAATTTAAAGGGAGACCTCGTGATTACTATGTATGTTGTTTCTAATCGTTAAGTAGTACATTTGTTGTGTATGTATTTCCTTCTCTTTTGGTTGTTTGTCTATCTGTTTTTTGATTTATTTTATGTGTTGTCTAATATGCATGTTAGGTCATAAATGAATAGTTGCAATTGTACTGATGTAAATGTTTTGATATATGTTACATTCCGACAGGCCTAACTGTGATTTTAGTTTTTTGAATTGGAAATTCTGTGAAGTTGAATTATTAGAGTGATGATAGCATATTTTTATAGCCTACCCTGATTGTTCGAGCACATTCTTGGTTGTCTTAAATACCTACTAGACGTTCGCTAGTGTACAACTGTATAGTGCAGAGGCTGATTTAGATGACTTATCTAGGAATCCGCTGTTAAATCTGGACGTATACAAGTTGATGGACAAAAGGTGCATCTTTCATATGTAGTGCAGTCATCACAAAAGATTAGCCATTTCTTGCACAGGTTTGTACTTATTCAAATTCTGGCCTCAAACATTTAGTTTAGCGATATTTCCTTCTGCTTGGTATTTCTGTGGTCAATCCTTCAATAGATTTTGGTTTCTTGATTTAGCATGTGTTAGTGATGGATCATAGACTAAGCATCTGATTTGACATTCTCTAATCCTGTTCTGTTATGCAATTATGAGAACATGACTTACAAAAGGCTGTAGGCATGAACCACCAGTGATGTCGTGGGATGTCGAAATACTATGTGAAGAACCAGACGTGCTGACAGTGTGCAAGCCTGCATCTGTTCCAGTAAGATAATAATGATTTCAATCTTTATATATTTGTTTCTTGAGAAAGTGCTATGTTAAGATTGTGTGGAATATGTTAAGATTGATTTGTTTGGAAGTTTGGGAAAGAACCAGCACTTATTGATGTTATAAATCCGGTCACCTTCTGTGGACAGATAATGTAGTACCACCATTAGATCCATCATGCCATTATTCAAGCACACATAAGAATCTAGCAATCCTGAAGGTAAAGTGGAACAATTAGCTGGCATACTGTGAATCTAGCATGCCCTCTTCATGAACTTTTTCTTTTTTCTGTTATAAATAAAGTTTTACATAATTATGATTTAATTTTGTGTTTAGATCTGATAATACAATATTGACCAAAAAGAACAATGGTAAGCTGTTATCGATGGTTCACCGCATGTCTCTTATATTTTTGAATATGTAAGGCACAAAATCATGCATTTATACACAATGTTGTATATTTTTTGGTTAAGGAACTCACTTTTATATATTTCCATTGTTATTTTCTCTTCTCTCGGTTTGGTTCACTGATTCTTTATCTAATACTCGTGTAGTTCCCATGGTAGCATAACTCGAAACTTCATTTATCAAGATGATTATAATAAACCTAATACGGTGAACCCTCAGCAGAATATAGTAAGAAGTAGGAGAAAAGGTGAACTTTTTATTTTTCTTTAGAAAGTTGAGCTTTTTATTTATCTAAAAAGGTGAACTTCTGTTACTAAAGTAAGGACCTGGACCTGGACCTGGAATGACACTGTTAATTGTGTTTACACTCAACACTTGCTTATATTTTCTGGCCTTTAGAAGATATAGAGAATGCTGTATTTTAAGAGGTAGTTGTGAACCCTCAGGTATTGGCCTGGTGGCAATTGACTTGAGCCTTGGGGTTTGCTCCCTTTCAAGTTCTCAAGTTCTAAACCCACTGGGTGCAAACAATTTCTGAGGGCCATCGGACTGGGTAAAACCTGAATTAACCGTGGTGCACTTGCGGGAAACTCCTTGCCGAGGGCCTGTGCACCCCCGGGAATAGTCGGGGCTCTTAGAGACTCGGACACCCGGTGCAAATCAAAAAAGAAATAAAAAAAAAAGAGGTAGTTGTGCAATTTCACAAATTTAGTATCTTGGAGGTGTTAGTCATGTTTGAATTAGCATTACACGTTGGCATCTAGTGGCTAATTTCCCCCTGTTTCACCAATTATTTGAATAATCTAAATTGTGGATCCATGTGGAAATGCCTTCTTCCTTCCCCTCCAATTTTTCAAGGACTAGTTAAGTTTGTCTCAGAGTTGACACTTATCTCCATCTACGTGCTGCATAGCTTTCCCCTTTTACCACTCGGTTGCATGCTTATGATCCATAGCACAGACCCTTTGAAACAGATTCTCACCATGTCACGACTCCTCAAAAAGAATCTACATACTGAATCAGAGGAACTGATAGATTTGATAGCATCCCTCTAAGAAGAGGAGGGACATACTTTTGCTTTTGATCTGTAAATGCTTTTCCCTGCACTCTTGATGCTATTTTATCAATACAATTACCAGTCATGAAAAAGAAAACTTCCCAAAGAATCTATTATCCACGTTTGTGTTGGATGGCTAACTCATTTCCGAAGATAGCATTACGCTTTATTCACTTATATTTGCCGTATTGTCCTTGCTTCAGCCTTCATCATTCATATATATAATGTAAGCAATGTCTTCTCACTGGTAGGTTCATCCATGTGGACAATACCGCAAGAATACGGTCGTTGGTATACTACAAGCTGAGTATGGCTTGGCACCTTTGTTTCGTATCCTCTGTTCCCTAACGGCAGTAGGGCATAACTCTTTGTTTTGTCACTCTTTAATGGGATCATGTACATTTCACAAGGCACATTAAATATAGCATTTGTTGTAGTCTTCTCTTGACTCTTATTTTAGCGGTTCATCGCCTAGATCGCTTAGTCTCAGGACTACTTATCTTGGCTAGAAGTGCTTCTAGGGCTGACCTCTTCAGGCAACAGGTATATTTTCTGTTTATTATAATTGCAATGAACTGCAAAATGACATAAATTATAAAAATAATAGATTTTGAATGCATTATTGCTGTCTAACCGCACCTATTTCTCCTTATTCTTTGTCAATATCGATAGTTTAGCGGTATGAGATGAATAAGTTCCAAATATAACTAGATTTAGTTAGACTCCAGCAGCTTTGTGTTCAGTTGCTTGTGAGGAGGTGTTAAAATGGTTCTTGTCAAATTCTTTGAAACTGATTGTTGACACATACGATATTCTTATTAAATGCCTGATCTTACAATCTTACTTTGTGCTCCAGGATTTCAAATTAAGGGATTTTCTTTCAAGTTTTAATGAATAGAGAGCATATTGCTGTACTATTCTCAATGTGGCGTTTGAAACCTAACTAATCTAACTCAGATTTCTAATTTTGCTATCTGTGTCCAGAAGGCTCTTATTGAACTAATTTAATTCTTGTTGATAAATACTGTATGCTCTTCTAAATATCTCTTCAATAAGAGGTAGAATATCTTCCAATTAATGTTGGTTTTAGTACATGAGGATTATTGTCTACTTCCTAAAATTCTACAACAGACGTTCTTGAAGATCATTTTTTTATATCTTGGCGTCAAAATCTGAGCTCATGCAACAACTGGTCAACAACTGGTGCATATTGATGCATAGAGTTGAAAATACAAGGTTCTTATTGTGTTGAAGTTAGCTTCATCAGAAGTTTCTTGGTCCATACATATATTATGGAGACTATTTCCACAGCTATACAGTATACATTTAATTGAGCATATGACTCTGTGAGGTTTAAGTGCACTTTTGAGTTACTTGTAGGAACCCTCTCCTGTTCTTCTTCTTATTTGCTTCAGCTGCTAAGCTTTGCTGCACTTCTGCTAGTAGAATCTGTTCAGGTGAAAGTTAACTCAATTTCAGAATTTTGGCCATGATAATTGGGCGACCTACATTCCTTGCAGTCAGTTGCAAAAACTCATCCAGATAAATGTCTTACAGTTCTTAGAACATTTTCCTTAACCTAGAGCAGCTCCAATTTTCCTCTTCTGCTCTGACTTTTCAGAAGAGTATCCATTGAGTTCTTCATTCACTGCTAAATTGATCTTTTACATGGTTGGCGTGGAAGACTGTAAGCACATGCGAAGTCAAACCAATGTATTTCAGACTCAAGAGGTCCATACTTTCCACCCAGTAAAGTGTAAACTAATCTTTTGAACTGCTGAATAAATAACTCTGGTTTTCTTTGATTCCATCCTTCAATTCCGTCTATTGTTAACTGAACAGGTGTTTCTAAACCCTTATTAAGTACACTAACTGGGTTTTTCAGATAGAATCAGGAGCAGTGCAGAAACAGTATATTGCGAGAGTGATCGGAGTGTTCCCTGACAAGCAGGTACCTTTCATCTTGCCATTCATTCCCCTTTCGGCAGCATCCCCTCTTTAACGCTACTCTCCTTCACAATTACTACGTTTTTGCTTTTTTGACTTGTCTTTTCTCCTTGCTTTTTCCTTAGCAAGTTGTGAATGCTAATGTCAATTACAATGCCCGAGAAGGGAGAAGCACAGTTGAGGTAAGGTGTTTTCTTGAAGCGTGTACATCATTAGTACCTGTTCTCCCCTCTTTCTAGTAAATTTGCTCTTTTAGCTTTTGTCTCTTGTTTATAAGATTTAGCTCAGCTTATGATGTTGGTTGATTCAGCTCTTGCATAGAACATGACTTGCATTATAGTATTTGAACCAGTACAAACATAATATTCACCAATCTGGAGGGAAAGCTGTAGGACTGGAAGCTTCCTTTTGCGCTGCAGAATGCTTGAGTCTTGCACAAATGATGGAGTGACGATAAACAACTATTTCTCATTCAGTATTCTACTTATTTCTACATTTAAAAACAAATGCGATACTGATCCTTAAAAGAGAAGTTACACGTAAGCCCCTGCCTCTTCCCCATGTCCCAACTTCCCATTTGGTGGCTACAGATTGGGCAGAAAGATGAGAGGATTTTAGTACCTGAAAGGTTGTAAGAGAACATATTGTTTCTGCGTTATAGAGCTTTGGTTCAACATTTTTGTTGATAGAAATCGTGCAAAGTAGTCAAATTTTCTTTTCGCAGTAACACAACATAAATGACTGCAACTTTCCTGTATCTGAGCTAGTTCCCAGGAAACTAAAAGATTTGTTTCTCCCCCTATATTTTCCATTCTTAAAATTCAGAATTATTAGCCTGTCACTAATCGATATGACACCAATTTTATTTATTCACAATATTAACCTGCCTAATTTGGTTATTCTTACACGTCACTCACTATCTACTCCTTGCCTCCCTCATATCTCTGCAGTGTCAGAACTCGTGCTCTCTGAAAACTCTTTTGCCGTAATTTGCTAATCTTTTTGAATCTTCCCCCTCAATCGTTCTTCTTTCTTCTTTCATTCTAACCCATCACTTATCAATTGTAACTTGATGCTATCTCTTGGAGTGGATGAAGTGTAACCATGTGCTGACAACAATTGGGCGACACAATATAGGCTTTTTGCTAATTCTTGAGGGTATGGCAACTCTTTGTATTTGTAAAGTAATTTTCCCAAATTGTTTTACTTCCCTTTTTCACCTAGAGGAATTATAGTAGAATATTGGAGGTCTTTTGCTACAAAGTCAAGGAAAATAAAAAGTTGAGACCAGAACAACGTTTGACCGCCAAAAGTGCGTTGAGAAATGTGTTGTTTACTTTTTCATTGAGTGAGGAGATTATGTTCCAAGGTATCCACCTGCGGAGATCAAAATATCAATGCAGGGCTGGCTGTAAAAGCACAATTGATTGACTTATCTATTGTTTGTAATTTTGTAGCTGAATAACATTGATTTGCATTGTGTTTTGCGCTTAGAAAATACACAGTGTTATGAGTGGGTTTCTGTTTCTTGTTTGATATTATTTGTCATGCTTGTAATCTTGGGCTAATCGTTCTAGTAGGTGGGGGATGACCAGGGAAATAGTACTGCTTCACTGAAGGGAAAGACTGCATGTACCAAATTTACAAGGATTAGTACCAACGAGAAGCACAGCATTGTTTTGTGCGAACCCGTCACCGGCAGGACACATCAGGTATGTAGAATGTGATTGATAATTTTCTCGTATTGTTTATGTCTCTTTATACCCACGCTTCCCCCAATTAATACAAAAGAGAAACCTTTCTGCATTTTGTTGAATCATCTGTTGCTTTTTATTTATATTTTTGTGACTTGAATATCTTTTTTGCTTGAGTACCATCTCTGTTTATCATTCTAGCTCTTAAGTTTATCTGTTTTTGTCATAATCCATAATGAGAGTAGAATAGATTCATTTGTTGTTAAATTGCATCTTCAAATTATTTATGCCTTTAAAATAAGATACCTTTTGTCCTCGATTTTAATAGGCCTTTTCTTTAAATTTTCTCTGGTTGAGGCATTTCTATTGAATGTGGTTTCTGAATTTTTTATTCTTGTTGGTTAGAACAGTGGCATTGCTACCAAAATTCTCTCCTCAAGTATAATTAGCTTGATATACCTAACAAAATTTGCTTCAAAACAGATACGTGTGCATCTGCAATATACAGGTCATCCTATAGCCAATGATATGCTCTACCTGTCTGAACTCGTGTCTAGTCGTTCTGCTGAAGGATCGAGTGCGGATAGAGCTGCAGCTAAATCATGTTCTCCTCCAGAGCCCATCTCTCTTGAAAATGGCATTAGTGACACGGCAAATGACTCCAATGAAGATTTCAGCATTGATCCTATGTGTACAAATTGTCCAAATCTTGCTCCGAAAGGGTAAGGATGGTCTCTGTATTGCATAATTCATGATGGATCGATTCTGGAGTGCATGTCCAACCTTGTAGTTACTGTCCATACATGTCTATGGTTGAGGGCTATGGCGACCCTTAAATTTTGCCAAGTACTGTTGTAACATAGCAATTTGCTTAAGGAGAGGTATTTCGAGGGTGCAGTCATTGAAAGTTTTTTCTAACCATAAACACCTTTATGTCTAACAGTCAAGAGATCTCTCCTTCTTAAGCTATATCCAGGTTTACTACTTAAGCCAATTGTTTCTCGGTGAGCATAGACCTATGAGGCTCATCCAAAATAATGGATTTCTTGTATCCGGATTCCCAAAACCAATAATATTTCCGGATTCACAAAACAACTAATATTCCAATTTTTAGTTTGCATTTAAGAAATTTCAATTTCCTGGCTAACACAAAATCTGGGTACCATCCACTCTGTATTTAGAAAACACACGGCAATGTAAGCTTCCTTTGTTTCAATGGTTCAAGGTCATTTGGCACCGGGAAATATTGAATGGCTGACATTCTTAACATTACTAGTGCGCTTTAGCCTAAATTTACTGAACTTTTTCTTGGTAGAGCTTCTTTGTTTGCTCATTTAAGATCTTGTGTTCTTTTATGACTAAATGGTTGGTAAGCTTGTGCACAACCCCTCGGTTTAGGTTTTGAGGCCTAGACTATGAATGTGTGGCTAGTTTCATCTGGTTGTTTTTCTAGTTGAAAAAAGTACCATATGTGACCTTGCTCTTGGTTTTAGAAGCCTTTCTCATTTCTGGCTTGATTAATGCCCTTTATAATTTCAAAATGCAGGTATGAGGGAAATGAAGAGGGTCTATGGCTGCATTGTGTAAAATATTCAGGACCTGACTGGATATATGAATGTCCACTTCCAGATTGGGCATCCCTAAGTTGATATGCTCTTTCAACATTCATTATACGTCTGATTTCAGAACTGTATTATGCTCTTGGTTCTCCGCCTCTTGTGCTCTGTTCATTCTTGTGAATCTGGATGCATTGTGGTCCTGGTAAACTTCTGGAGTTATGCGAATGTGATTGGGGAGACACCCATACGGTGTTTATGGTCTTCGTATGGTGCACGGTCTACCTTGAATTTGGATTTATGGGAGGTTAGCTTTGGAGACCTTTCGAGCTCAACTGGTTTATGAACAAGTGTTTTGCAGCAATTGTTCCAGAAACAATTTGGGAAGTCGTCTGTGTTTGGCGGAGGTGATTTTGTTTCACCATCTTAATATTGGATTACTGAGAATCTACCCCCTTCATTTGTAAACCAGCAGTACGGAACCATCGGCAATTAATAGATGCCTGGTTCTCTGTTGCAAAATTGCATTATCTGGAAATTGTTTGACAAAAAAATATAGACCTTGGTTTAGCTAATTAAATTTATATAAATGAGGGTTAATTTTAGTTACCAATAATATTCCTAAGATGAAATTCTCAGAAGTGTAAGAAATAATATGTAAAGATAGTACGCTAGCAAGGCGGTACACAATCAATATTTAAGAAGTCAAAGGGAGTAGTGTAGCATTAAATAGTGATGAATAGAAGTAAATGAAACTTATGTAAATAGAATAAATGAGTCACCCAAGAAAGGATGAAATTAGTGAATGTTCTTTCTGGCGATGATGAGTGATGGATAAGCCTTCGAATATTTGAGTTATTCTTGGAACCGGTGGAGAAGTGTAGACAAGAATCTTAGTGAAAAAGGTTGTGTTTGTATGCTTGCAATAAGATCCGATTCCCTTTTTCAAGTCAAAACGTATTTTACAAATGAATATCACCTGTCCTCTATCTTTCTATTTATAGGGAGCATGTTCCTTAAAACCCTAACTGTACAAGTGTTGAGAATATTCTCTTTTATGTCCTATCTTGAAACTAACCGTTATAACTCTGTCAAGGGTGCTCGACCTCGGCCTTGATCCTTGATGACTCCTCAGCTTTAACCCTTGCTGACTCTTTGACCACGAACTTTATCGTTTCTTAGATCACTTCGACAAGCGATAGCTGGAACGTTCCACCAATACAATTTTTACTTAAGTATTCTAAAGATAGATTTTGACCCATACAATTAGTCCCTCCGCTTATTGAGGCTGGTTTTGCGGACGTGTTCGATGAGCGGATTGTGTTGTTGGTGGTCGAGCTAATCAAGCGGACTACTTAGGTCGTGGTTGTTGCAGTGAGCACGTAACGTGGTCCTCTGTGGGCCGCACATTTCAAATGCTTCGAATTTCCGGGGGATTTGTTGGAGTTATGCTGTTCACGAGTTAGAATGACGTCATGATGTCATGCGTCATTATACGCATATTCCCGATGCGTCGTTTTGTTTCGCGCTTGACCTTTGATTAGACTTGCCGCTTCGGTTCCGGTGCCAATCATGATGAGCCGTTTTTGGTTCCAGTGCCATGACCTTTATGAATAGAGGTCTTTGAACACGACTTTGGAGTTTAAATCTTCTAAAGCTTCAAGATCTCATACCTTCCTCTTGCTCTCCTCTTCTCCGAATTTCTCTTCTCTGTTTCAGCGACTTACATTGCTCTTCATTCCCCCTTGTTTGTTATTCTCCTTCCTTACATTGAATCATATCTAACATACCTTCTGAGGCTGGAGAGGGGAGTCGTGTTGCTCCTTTGGCAATGGTGTTCCCCTCTCATGGGGAGAGCGTTCCTGCCACCATTGAGGACGAAGCCTTCCAATTGGTGGAAGAGATAATCCCACGCAACTCTGATTCCCGGTCCGATTTCACCAAATCACCAGAGGCCGCACTTGGAGTTTTTTTGTCACGACCTAATTTTCCCTATAGGCCGTGATGGCGCCCAACGCTTCCGCGAAAAGAATCTCGCACCTGCGGATGCGCACTTGCGCCAGGCTCCCGCACCTACGAACCCAGGCCTGGCTGGCCACTTTCGCTTCTGCGAGCAAGGCGCTTCACCTGCGGTGCCGCTCCTGCGGCCATTCCCACCGCAGGTGCGAACGCACAAGATGCCAGCCACCTTCAGCTCTTCTCTAAAGTGCAATCAAGCTATGTCGACCCTCCGAATCCTACACGGCCCCCCGAGCCTCGACCAAACACACCAACAAGTTCGTAAACATAAAATGGACTCGCTCAAACCCTCGGAACACATAAAACAACATAAAAACTAAGAATTGCACCCCAAAACCAAATCGAATCAACTTATGAACTTAAAGTTTTTTCCAGCTTACTCGAACGTGCCGATCATACTTAGACTACTCGGAATGACATGCAAATTTTGCGTGCAAGTCATAAAACACCATACAAAACTATTTTCAGGCTTGGAATCCCAAATGGACCTCGATAACACCAGAGCCTACTCCAAACCAAACTTAAAGAACTTGAAAACCTTCAATGCGCCTACTTTCAATATTAAGCACTAAAACGCTCCCGGGTCATCCGAAACCCGATCCAAACGTACGCCCAAGTCCAAAATCACCATAAGAACCTATTGGGACTGTCAAATCCCTGTTCCGAGGTCGTTTACTCAAAATGTTGACTCAAGTCATACTTAACCTTTATAAGCTACTATTAAGGAACTAAGTGTTCCGATTTCAACCCGAACCAACCATCCCCGTACGTCATAAAATAGTAAAAGAATATACGAGGAGTCTTAATTAGGGAAACATGGATCTAGAAAACAAAGTGACCAGTTGAGTCATTACATTTTCGATCAGTGATGATAGTCAAGGAATTATCGGAGTTTAAGGCCAAATTCGGCCTTCCCAATCATATTGAGTTGATCCCGGCCGAGTGGGATATGGTACAGGTCCACTGTCCTAGGTATTGTGCCCTCTACGCCTACCCCTTCCAAGTCGGCTATTATTTTCCCCTTTTTCTGCTGGTGGAAGAGTTTTGTCATCACTACAACGTTTGTCCTGCTCAGCTCGCGCCGTACGTCTATAAAGCTATAAAGATGCTCACTAAGTTTGCTGTGCTAGCCGGGGTCGAACTGGCACTGCGGTACCTAATTCATCTATTCGCTACTAACTTTTATAGGGGAACGATGGTGAACCTTCGTCACCAAGGGGGTGAAGATGGACGACAAGGCCAGTCGTAAATTCCGGTTTAACTTCTTTTTTATTAGAACTGAGGACGTTGTGGCCAATGTCGACGACTTTCCTGAGGTTTGTAACTATACTCGTAAGTACTTTGGTTTCTCCTCCATGTTCGACACTGAATTTTGACTTCTCGCCTTCTTCTTTTGCAACCAAGACTTCATCTTCTCCTTTGGACGCTCACATTTCTGACTGGGTCGAGTAGCTCCTCCCTCACATCGGAGGGATTCGTGAATGGCCAAGTTTTTTCAAGAAATTCGGGCCTGCTCTCCCTTCGACTGGTAACTTTCTTTTTACTATCAGCATCTTGATTTCTTTGCACGTTTTTCTTTACTGATTTTTCCTTTTCCCATTTTCCCTTAGCTTCGGCCATGGGGTCTATAAGGAGGTTTAGAGCTACGACGCCCTCGTTCTGGAAGAAGAAGGCTACTACGCCCTCAGTTTCTGCTCCTGTTTCGACTGCGGCTGATCCTATCTTTGTCCCAACTCCTCCTGTTTCCGCGTTCGACTCTATTTCTACTTCATCCGTGGAGACTTTTCCTTTTCCTCTGTATTCTCTCACTAACGAGAACGATGAGCCTTTGCCTAGTGATGGAGATCTCCAACCTCGAAAGAGGAGGTCCGTGGATGCTGGTAAAGGAGTCTCCCGATATAGCAGAAAGGGACTTTAAGCTGCGTGAGACGGCGACTATTGTAGTGGAAGATGATGTCGAGCCGAGTTCCGATGCTCCGAGGTTGGTAGGAGCCGATGTGGATGTGTCTATTCCTTCTGTGGTGATGGAGACTGAAGGGACGACTGCTGATGTTCTTGACACTTCGTGGCGAGAGGAGGCATCGACCTCTCGATTAGCTGCAGATACCTCCTTGCCGGTCAATGAGAGGGGCATAAGCATCGTTGAGGAGGCGATAAATCAGGTTCCGAAATTGATGCGAATGACCTGAGGATGATAGAAGAAGGGCTTACCCAGTTTGAGGTGAGGTTGGAGCGGTCTACGAGGACTATCACGATCCCCATAGATCTTGACTTGTAGGTGAACACCGAGGAGGTAGTCCCTGCCCTCGGCCCTCTCTATTTCAAAATAGAAGGTGAGACCTTCAAAGAGATAGACGATAGTGCTTTGTTAAGGAGCATTGAAGGCCTTGCTCTTAGGGCGAGTGTTTGTGTTTCAACCTCTCTTTTTCTTTTGTTTTATAGGGCGTTCTTGGTTCTGACTTCTTTCTTCTCTTTCCTTTTTATGATTGCAGACAATGATCTTGGAGATCGAGAGCGCCTGGAGGGAGAAGAGTCATAAAGATATCTTTTAAAGCTGAAGGATAAGTACTTTAAGTATCGTGGCAAGTATCGAGATCTCCGCAGGCGGTTTCGTGAGGGTGGCGACATGCAGGCCCTTCGAGACGAGTTTAAAGAGAAGGATGATGAGTTGGTGTAGGCCATCGAGAAGTGTAGCATCCTCGAGGGACGTTAATGAGCAGGGAAGAGGAGCTAGAGGTCAGCAGGGGCATAGAGGACCAATGTAGTGACCTTCAAGCTCAAGTGATCGAGTTGCGAGGGCAGTTAGAAGAGTGCCGACTTCAGCTGGAGGCCCTCAATAGTGAGATCGCCGAGAAGAAAAAGGAACTCGAGAAGGTGGAGTCCTCTCATTTGGATGCTGGGAGGAAGATGAAGATGCTTGAGTTGGCGAATAGGACTCTCCGAACCGAGCAGGAGAATGATCAGTCAACAACGAGAACTAAGGAAGATCGACTCGAGGAGAGGATCAGAGAGCTGGAGAAAGATAACTCTGTTCTTCATGATCGAGTGGTTGCTTTGGAGGCTGAGAATGCTCAATTACTCGCTCAGCCGTCCTCTGCCCGTATTTCAGATTTTCCCAATGTACCTCGGGAGTTATATGAAGAATCGATTCATGCGAAGGCCCAGTTAGTGTATTTCGAGATTTGCATGCGGCGGGGTCCGTTTTTGAGGCTGCCCTTGAATATGCTCGTGTTAAGGCCTGTGAAGCTTGTGGATATGATCCTGCTACGCCTGAGGCCAATGAGGAGGATTGGGACGAGGGTGTAGATTGGCTTGAGGAGAATGCATGGTATGATACCACTAATCCTCAGGGCGAAGGTATCGATGGCGAAGGGGATCGAGATGGTGAGGGTATTAGTGGTCAGGATGATGACTCTGTTAAAGACCGAGCTGGTGAAGTCACCGAAGGCCGTGATGACGGCAGCCAATAGTTTTTTTGTTGAATTTTTTGAGTATTTTTGTCGGCGTCTTCACGAGCCTCTGTAAACAGTTTATGTATGAAATATTAAATTTGTTCCTTGCATCTTCTTTTGTTTCTGTGGTTTATTTTCTGTACTTTTATATTTTTTTGCTTCTATGTTTTGCTCGTTTTGCCTTTTGTCCTTATTGTTGTTATCTTTTAGTTGGTTGTGGCCTTGGAGCCGAATATTCATAGGCCGCGTGTGTTTCTTCATTGAGATATGGCCGAGGGTCGATAGGTGTTTATTCGAGCAAGGTGGAATATAACCTTTTGTTAAATCGCGGTTGAAGGCCGATAGGTATTTGTTCGAGCCTAGTCAAACATGACCTTTCGTTAAATTGCAGCCAAGGGCCGGTAGGTGTTTGTTTGAGCCTGGTCGAACATAACCATTCGTTAAATTGTGGCCGAAGGCCGGTAGGTTTGTGTTCGAGCTTAGTCGAACATGACCTTTTGTTAAATCGTAGTCGAACTTGACCTTTTGTTAAATCGCAGCCGAGGGCCGGTAGGTGTTTTCTCGAGCTTAGTCGAAAACAACCTTTCATTAGATCACGACCGAGAGCTAGTAGGTGTTTATTCAAGCTTAGTCAAACATAACCTTTCGTTAAATCGTGATTGAGGGCCGGTAGGTATTTTCTTGAGTGAGGTAGAACATAACCTTTCGTTAAAACGCGGACGAGGACCAGTAGATGTAGTTTGAGTGTGAACGAATCATAACCTTAACAGCAAAAAGGTGTCCTGATAAATGTAAGTTTCTTATCACTTCGACATTGTTGCATTTATTACATACTTGGAGAGAGTTACAGATTTTAGGGCATTGGGTGGCGTTCCAGTCCTATTGTACCTAGTCCATTCATATCAGTCTCTCCCCTGCGTACTTCGACTCAAAGTGTTCCCTTCACCGCCCCGTTAAAAACCTTCTTGAGAAAACCCAAATGGGATAAAACTTAAGTGAGGAAAAAAGAGTACGACTTAGGGGACATTTTTTTCTCTTAGAAGTTGAAGTATTTGAGGTGACTTATGTTTCAGTTGTTTGGTAGTTGTTTTCCTTCTATTGTCTCTAGCTGGAATGAAACATTGTTTGCTTTGGCTGTGATTTGTATAGACTATCCCAGTTTGTTCCTAGCTTGCATTCCCAGGGTCTCTGCTCGCTTGAGTTTTAGCTATCAGCACGTAGACCCTGACTTTAAGTGGCCGGACCTTTGCTTTCTTGTTGTAATAGCATTATGCTTGTTGTTTTTGGGCGACATTCTTATGTACGCCATATCTCTTCGTTCGTCGATCTTATCGAGTTCCTGCCTTCTGCTCTCATTGTTACTCATACTGCTTTTGTGGGAGTACCTTAGGCTGGGTTCTCCGACTTCGACCGATATTACTGCCTCGACCCATAGGCCAAAGAGTAGGGCGTTTCTACTGTGCTCGTCTTCAGAGTTGTTCGGTAGGCCCATAATATTTCTGGTACTATTTCCGGCTATAGTCCCTTGGCATTCTCGAGCTTTTTCTTCATGATATTTAGTATGGACTTGTTGAAGGACTCTGCTTGCCCGTTACCCGCTGGGTGATATGGGGTTGAGAGTATCCTCTTGATATGCCATTTCTCAAATAATTCGATGGTTTTATTTTCCGTTAACTAGGGTCCGTTGTCACAACTTATTTCCTTGGGTAGGCCGAATCAGCAGATGATGTTTCTCCATATAAAGAGGATTACCTCTTGTTCCCTTATTTGGGTGAACACTTCTGCTTCCACCCATTTAGAGAAATAGTCAGTTAAAACCAAAAAGAATCGTACGTTATTTTGCCCTACTGGGAGGGAGGTGACTGAATGGAGGTGTTCGCCTGCTTGGTGAATCATTAGGGCATAATTTTGGCACTGTTTGCATTTCCTCACAATGTTTGCAGCGTCCTTTTTCATAGTGGGCCAATAGTATCCCACCCGTATGAGGCATCTGGCCAGTGCTCGATTGCTGGAGTGAGCACTACAATGGCCTTCATGGACTTATTCGATGACGCACTGGGTTTGGTTCGGGCCCAAGCATTTTGCCAGAGGGCCGCAGTAAGTCCTTTTGTATAGGTCGCTATGAAGGAGACTATATCTTGCCGCTTGAAATCTTAGTTTCTTGGCTTCTTTCTTATCATCTCGGAGTGTGCCGTCCGCTTTGGCATTCTGAGCCCGTAGGATTTGGCGGAGCTGGAATTCGTTGAACTTGGGAAGTAGCTTGCAGATCTTGGTATGGTATTTTTGCAACCTTTGTTCTTTGATTTGGAAAGCCCCTATAACTTGGTTGACTACGAGCTGGAAATCACAGTGGAGTTTCAACCGCTTCGCCCCATACTTAAATGCTAGTCTCAACCCTGCAATCACGGCCTCATGCTCGGCCTTATTGTTAGTCATATCCGAGCACCTTATGAACTAGCGAATTACTTCTCCTGTACGGACCTCGAGTACGAGTCCTAGTCCGGACCCTAATGCGTTGGATACACCATCGGTGTATAAGACTCAGAGGTCTTGTGTTTGTAGGGAAGCTTGAACGGCTTCCCTTTCGACTTCAAGCATTATTTTTGCACTCATGTCGGTGACGAAGTCGACGAGCATTTGCGACTTTATCGCTGTTCGCAACTGGTATGTGATATCTTGCTCGCTTAGCTCGATGGCTCACTTGGCCAGCCGTTCCAATAGCTTGGGATTATGTGAAATGCTCCTTAGGGGAAAGATTAAAATGACCGAGGTGGGGTGGCACTGGAAATAGGGTCTAACCTTTCGTGAAGCTACGACTAGTGCCAGAGCCAATTTTTCGAGGTGCGGGTACCTTGTCTCGACATCAACGAGTATTTTTCTAATGTAATAGATGGGAGATTGTGTATCTTTTTTTTCGTGGATTAGGACTGCACTTACTGCTACTTGACAGACGGCTAGACAGACGAGAAGCTGCTCCCCATGTTCGGGTTTTAAAAGTAAGGGTTTTGATGATAGGTATGCCTTCAGTTCTCGCAAAGCCTAGATGCACTCGGGAGTCTATTTGAGGCTGTTATCCTTTTTGAGTATGCCAAAAAATTTGTAACATCTATCCGACAACCGCGAGATGAATCTCGATAGGGCAGCGATTCAACCAGTCAGCCTTTGGATTTGCTTCTTAGTAGTTAAGCGTTCCGGTATCCCCTCGATAGTTTTGATTTGTTTTGGGTTGAACTAGATCCCCGCTGCGATACCAAAATACCCAAGAACTTTCCCGAGGCTATGCCAAACGCACATTTCTCCGGGTTTAGTTTCATTCCGTACCGTCTTAGTATATCAAAAGCTTCCTTCAAATGATCGATGTGATCCTATACCTTTTAGGAGTTGACCAATATGTCATCTATATACACTTCCATGGTCTTGCCGAGTTGGTCTTTGAACATTTTGTCACCAATCTTTGATATGTATCACCTGCATTCTTCAACCCAAATAGCATGACCCTATAATAATATGTCCCTTGGTGGGTGATGAACGTAGTCTTCTTCTGGTCTTGTTCTTTCATAAGAATTTGGTTATAGCTAGAGTAATCGTCCAAAAAACTCAATAGCTCCTGCCTGGCTGCTGCGTCTATGAGTTGGCCGATGTGGGGTAATGAGAACAAATCCTTCGGACATGCTTTGTTAAAAATCTGTGAATCCATGCACATTCGCCATTTTCCCAGTTTTCAATTTGACCCTTGTCGTGCCCCTTTTTTCCCTTCTTCGGGGAAGTTCGGGTTCTGACATTCTAGAGGGTGTAATGACTCATTTCCTTTTGGGAATTGGGTATTTGAAGAGTCGCCACCTAACGGATTATGGTGCGTTAGGGCACCTAGAGTGATTAACTCTTGGATTGGTTTGCATTACCAGAGTTATAAGGTAAGGGCTCAAAGTAACCTCGAGGGGAAGGTGTTAGGCACCCCTCTTGGTCTACAACTGTTGGTCCCGTCCAAACTTATATTCACAAATTAGTCCATTACAAGTAAACAATTGAATCAAATAGGTTGCAAGTAAAACACGTTGGATAACTCAAGTAATAAGACAAAAATTTGGACAAGTTGTAAAACAAAGGTTTAAATAAAAAGGGAATTTTGGTAAAGGAGGGGTCCTAGGTTGGTTATCCTATAAAATCACCCCACACAATGTCCGGTAAACACTCCTTAATGAGGGGCTACACGTGACATTAGCGCGTAGTCATCATTTCCAATATCTACCCTTCCCATCCCCTTATTGGTCATGCAAAGCGAGTGTTTGGTTAGCAATCTCTATTGCGTGCTACTACCCATCCCGTCTTAATGGTCCTGGAGGGAGTTAGGACCTCTACCTATAGGTGGTTCTAGACGGACCCCTAAGGTTTTAAAAGGTGAAGATTCTAAGGCGACAAGCAAAACACTTAGGACTTTCAGCACATAGAAAGAAGCAATTAGAGGCTCAAAGTTTCCTCCTGAAATAAGCACATAACAGCACAACTCAAGTACAATTAAGGACTTTTATCCGACAGTGTCCTAAGGCAGGATATCTAGGTGAATATGCAGAAACAAGAAACTTATTTTTAGACACTCAAGAGTAGTGATCCTAGCAGTTGCCTATGGATTTTTAAAAGATTGTTAGGATCAGGGAAACATTAAGCAATAGAAACAATTTTCAGAAATGCAGTTTTGAAAACGCCCTAAGGGTTTGCCTATACGCGGAGCATTGGTTAGCACATTTGTATAACGAAACAAAGCAGGTTTTGAAACGGATTTTATGTAATACTTATAAGCATGATATCTAATGAGATTGAGGCAGTTTTAAAAGACTCATTTTAGGAAATATGGAATACTTAGTTAAACCAATTCAGAAGTGAGCTCAGCGTGGACTAAGTTAAATTATTCAGACTAGCTTAAATTAACAGGCAGGAATTCGAGTATGATTTCCTATAGGCATGATATCTACATTTGATACCGATTTTAAAGACTTGCAGGCATGGAAACATACATAACACTCCTTGTAACAGAATCTGAATTAAGTCCTATAGGCATGACATCTATTAGTTAATCCGATTTTAGGACATCGAAGGCATTATTATTTGGAACCTATAGGCACGGTTTCTAAAATATGACCAAAATGTAAAGCCTTATAAACATGATTTCTACTTGGTACGACAATCAAATTTAAACATAAAGTCCTAGGAGCATGATTTCTACGGGAAAACAATAAGATTTAAACATAAGGCCATAGGAGCATGATTTCTACCCGTATTATCCCCACAAACATGCATCTACCCATCCCTTTCACTAAATACCACAATATTTGTTTACAAGTTATTACAGATCAATGAATGAATTACATAAATAAATAAGAAAAATAAGAAGCTATTCTATAGGGAGCGTTCATTTAGGCCCAGATTTCCAAAGCCTCCAATGGCCTCAAATGCCTCAATTCCATAGACAATGTCAGAGACTAGGTGCATCAAAGTTACCTAAGGATCTCAAGGATACCGAGCAGTGCTTACACCTAGACTTAGTAACCAAATTTGAACAAGTGCAGTGTGAAAAGACCAGCCTTTGTATGCCAGAGTTCAGAGGATTCTCAAGAGGATCCCAAGGCAGTACACATACTAGAGGGGGCAGAACTTATTGACTAAGAGTAGAGTGAAAGTGATTGACACAAGTTGAGAGGTTTTAGTAAAAACTGTATTAAAAGAGGAAGTCTGTTTGAAAGTAATGTAGTAAAACAACAGAGACTATTTGGAAAGAGATTGAAGAAATGAACAGAAGTTCAAACACCTTAGGACAGGTTTATACACAGCAGTAGTCACAAAACCAAAGTAAATTCAGTAGTCACAAACATGGGTCAATGGGTTTGGGATACATAGAACACTTGATTGCAAACACATAATCAAGCAAAGGTATAGGAATTGGTATAGACATGCTCAGAAACAGCTAGCCAGGCATAGTCACAAAACCAGACACAAAGAACAAGATCACATACAGCGGTGATAGGGATATGGGGATTCATAGAGCACATAATGATAAGCATACAACAAGTAATTGGTATAGACATGATCATAAACAAGTAGAGGGGTAACATACTGATCTTGAGGAAGGGAAAGACATAATAACATGCTAATAATGTAACCATCAACTACAAGTTAAACAACAAAACCACAAATAGAAGCAAACTAGAAACAAAATGAACTGAAGCAATAAGAAAATCATATTGTTGTTGGGACTTTGAGTTGAAGCTAGAACATACCAGTAAAGAGGATAGTAAGAAGAGTGAAAGAGCAAGAGAACACAATAGTTAGCCTTGGCTTGCAGCCGACTAACTTAGAGCAGTAGCAAGCAGTACAAAAGAGAGAGCAGAAAGTTTGAGTGTGAGAGATAGTTTTTGAACCAAGAGTTTGTGTGATGTGCTAATGAAAGACTAGGGTATTTATAGTTTGAAAGCAGGTAGTAAGTAAGATAAAAATCAAAGTCCATTAGTAATTAAGGAACCCATAATTAATCAGTTAGGAAATCAAGGTAAGTACTCCCTTTAATTGAGGAGTTAACTTCAAACGGTCATAGACATATGACAAGTAAGGAAGGAAATCGTATAAGGCTGAACATGGTAAATAAGGAAGAATTTTTTGCATAGTACAAGTACACAATAGGTAATAGAGGCTAGATTCAGCATATTTCAATCAAGAAAAGTCTTAAGAAATCAATTAATAACATAATTGACCATAGAATAAAGGTAAAAATTAGTAGGGATATCATGCAGAATTAGCGAAAAATCAATCACAAAGATTCAAAGATTAAAAAATAGAAGATAGTACTGATTTAGCACCACTCTATAAGAACAAGTACATGGTGAGCAAAAAATCAGAACCCTAAGAGGTCGAGTGAGACAAGAATCACATATAAAATTAGGGATTCATATAGAGCATAGTCTGAATTAGTAAGCTAAGCATGATACAGTAGGAGAAATGAAGAATCAGAAACATTGGCTGACAAAAAATAGGGCAAAATCACATAATAGGCAGGGAAAACCACAATTAGGAACCATAACAAGCAAACATAGAGCAAAAATCATAGAATCATAGAAACATACAGATTTACTGAACACGTTATCAAACAGAACCCAGAAACCCAAGATTGGAACTAAGAAATTAGGGTTTTTAACATAGGTGAGTTGAAAAAGGAGTAAAATCATAGAATCAGTCAAAATATGCATGAGATAGAAGTTTCAAACATAAAGAATCAGTTTTAACAAAGTGTAGAAGAAGTTCTGAAAACCCTAGCTTTAGAAGAAGATGATAATATCTTGAAATCGATGATTGTTTGTAAAAGAGATTCAAGAACAGTATAAAACATCAAAGGAAAAGACTCAAATCGTTTAAAATTCGTATAGATCTAAGAGATGTAAGCAAAAAATAGGGTTTCAGAAGAAACCCAAGTATAGATGAAAGAACCTGTCAAAACCTCAAGGATCGAAACAAGTATAGCAGGATTTCACTTGGAATCATACTGACATAGCCAAGAACAGACTAGATGGAAAACCCTAGATGCAATTCGGTGTGACTCAGGGCCCTTGAAGGCCTCAGAGAAGATGATCATGGCACATGAGGAGCCATTGGAGGCTTGGGGTTGAAGGGTGGTCACCAGAGAAGGGAGGCGGTTGAAAGGGGTTTAGGGTTAGGTTAAGAGAATAGAGGAGATGAGAGAATCTGAGGGTGGTGGTCTTTTGGAAATGAGGTAGGGTTAGGGGGTCTTACGGATTAAAAAAAGGAAAGGAATCATATGGGCCGTTGATCTGGGAGATCAACAGGCAGGATTTGATTTAGGTTGGATCGAGTAGATGGGTTCCGGGTTTGGGTAAGTGTATACAGGGTTTGGGTCGGGTAATTTAGTAGGAAATTGGGCTGGGGATTGGGTTCAATTTAGGCTACAATTGAAAGTCAAATCTAGCTATAATTAATATAGCCAATTTTCTCTATTTAATTTATAATAAATAATACACAATTTCTGGAAAATAATGTTATGCACAAAAATGATTTAAAATATATATTTATCATTTTAAAAATATAGGGACCAATTTTACACATATAAAATATAATTATACATTAAATGAGGCTAATATTGCAATTATATGCAATTTAGCTTAAAAATACCAATTGTAATTATAAAAATGCGTAAAAAAATATATTAACCATATTTTGGCGTAAGTATAGAAATTAAATGAATAAATCATAGTAACACTAATTTGGAAAATAATTATTAGGGATTTTATGAATAAAAAGGGGAGGAAATAAATTAATTTAAATCCTTAAAATTATGGGAAAAATTATAAAAACCTTGTGTATGCTTATATATATATACACACACACTATTTCAAAGGTATTTGTGCATATAAAAATGTAAAAGGAAAAATTGGGTATCAACAACTGCCCCTCTTTACCTAGGAAGGATGAAAGAGTTTTCGGGTAAAGAAATGATGGCCAATTTTGACCGGACGGGATGTTTTGTAAGACAGAGGCTGGATTCCGATTTTCGAGTTGCCTACATATCCCTGGTTTTACAGGAATCAGGCCATGTGGCGTTCTAGATTCATCTGCGGAGTATGCCGATGAAATTGCTGCAAGAACGAACACGAGATGAGAAAACGACTATGGTGGGTAGTTAAGGTTTGAGATAGTTGGAGGGAACTGGAGAGATATTTCTCATGCTGTGATAGCGGTTACTAGCTGGTTATCTGCAGATAAAAGATGCTACAAACGTATTTGCAAAAATTTAACCATGGTGCAAATTCCCTTCGGACCATGAGGGTTGTCTTTGGACGGTTAAAGATGTCGTCCTTAGACCATGATGTCCTGGGCCATGAGTTGTTTAATGAGGGATTCGCAGGCCATGAAATGGTGTTCTCGGGCCATGAAAATGGTGCCTCCGAAATATGCCGCCTTTGAATAGTGATATGCAAATTTGAGGGATCCTCAGGCCATGGCATGGTGTCTTCCAGCTATGAGGATGACGCCTTTTAGACTATGACGCCTTTGGATAGATTGGCAATATTTTAGCCCATGATATGCAATAACATGATATTAACAAGACAAGGCCTAGTCTTGTGATATGGAGGGCAGGGCTTAGCCCGATTGAAAAGCAAATAAATAGCAAAAATAGAGCAATATCTTGTGCAACAGGGAAAACGCTTAGTCCCATGCGAATGTGGAGGCAGTGATTAGCCTTATGCAGATAGGGAGGCAAGGATTAGCTTCATGCAAATATGGGGAGGCCAGGATTAGCCTTATGGAGTCACGGATTAGACTCATACAAATAGGGAGGCAGGGATTAGCCTTATGCAAGTATGGAGGCAAGGATTAGCCTCATGCAGGTATGGAGGCAAGGAATAGCCTCATGCCAATATGGAGTCAAGGATTAGACTCATGCAAATATGGAAGCAAGGATTAGCCTTATGGAGTCAAGGATTAGACTCATGCAAATAAGGAAGCAGAGATTAGCCTCATGGTGTCAAGGATTAGACTCATGCAAATATGGAGGCAAGGATTAGCCTCATGGTGTCAAGGATTAGACTCATGAAAATAGGGAGGAAGGGATTAGCCTCATCCAAGTATGGAGTCAAGGATTAGCCTCATGCAGGTATGGAGGCAGGGATTAGCCTCATGCAAATATGGAGTCAAGGACTAGACTCGTGCAAGTAGGGAGGCAGGGATTAGCCTCATGGAGTCAAGGATTAGACTCATTCAGGTAAGGATTAGCCTCATGCAAATATGGAGGCAAGGATTAGCCTCATGGAGTCAAGGATTAGACTCATGCAAATATGGGGACATGGATTAGTCCCATGCAAAGAGCAAATAGCAGATAAGAGTAGTGTATTTCTTAGCTGGAGATGTATTCAACGTCTGATGGTCTGATATATGGTGAACTTGCTTTGTGTATACATGTTTCGCGAGTGCTATCGTTACGTCAGATGTGTCTGTTTTAAAAAAAATTATAAGTTTTGTGAGGGGAGGTTGGTTCTTGCTTCGGCTACTGGACTTGCTCTGCTCCGTTGGGAAAGCCTTTTGAGTTCCCCTGGGTGACACCTGACTATTTATGGAAATAGAGTTTTTGAAAATATGCAGTTATTGATAAAAAATAGAGTTGTTTTGGAAACGTATTGATATATCACGTAATTTTTGATGAACTAGTGACTGTGACACATCCCAAAGACATTGCATCTCTCTTATGGAATTTTGAGGTCCTCCTCAAAATTCTACCCCAGTTTGGTAGATGATCTTTAACTGTTTCCGGATGACGGACCCTGCTGAACCTTTTCTAGAATTTTAAGAATCCTTCTCAAAATTCTGCCCCAGTTCTTAACTTATTATTGACTTCCTGGCATGCGATGGAGTTGGTCGGACTTGCTCCAAGAATTTTGAGGGCCCTCCTCAAAATTCTGCCCCAGTTTCTGATTTTGGGGGAAATGAAAATTTTATTATGATATGACCGAACACATAAGGATGCCTACATATCCCCTCTTAAACGGGAATCAGGTCAAGCGTAGTTCAATAACATCAGAAAATGTAAAGTTTCTAAGCATAGTATCTTTTGGCTGCGTCTGAATTGATCGGTTTTGGCCAGACTTCCCCGTCCATTTTTGCAAGTATGAGTGCTCCTCTTGTTATTACTTTGTGAACCATGTACGGACCTTGCCATTTGGGGGAGAATTTCCCTTTGGCTTCATCTTGATGTGGGAAGATTTTTTTCAATACCAGCTGCCCTGGTGCGAACTTCCTTAGTTTTACTCTTTTGTTGAATGCTCTGGACATTCTGTTCTGATAAAGTTGGTCGTGACACACTGCGTTCATTCTCTTTCCATCGATAAGGGCCAATTGTTCATAGTGGCTCCTTATCCACTCCACATCACTAAGTTCAGCTTCTTGTATGATTCTTAAAGAAGGAATCTCCACCTCGGCTGGGATGACAGCCTCGGTACCATAAACCAACATATAGGGACTTGCCTCAGTCGATGTGCGAACCGTGGTACGGTACCCCAACAGAGCAAAGGGTAACTTATCATGCCATTATTTGTGGTTCTCCACCATATTTCTTAGTATCTTCTTAATGTTCTTGTTGGCCGCTTTTACGGCTCCATTCATCTGAGGTCTGCAGGCTGTGGAATTCTTATGCTTGATTTTGAAAGTTTCACATATAGCTTCCATCTGATCACTATTGAGGTTGGTGGCATTGTCAGTAATAATGGACTCGGGAACTCCGAATCTATAGACAATACGATCTTTGACAAAATCTATGACGACTTTCTTGGTTACAACTTTGTGAGATGCAACCTCTACCCATTTTGTGAAGTAACAAATGGCTACTAGAATAAACCTGTGTCCGTTTGAAGCAGTGGACTTAATAAGACCAATAACATCAATTCCCCAGGCGGCGAATGGCCAAGGTGAGCTTGTTGCATTGAGCTCATTTGGAGGCACTTTTATCATGTCGGCATGCACTTGACATTGAAAGCATTTGCGAACATACTGAATGCAATCCGTCTCCATGGTCATCCAAAAGTAATCTGCCCTGAGTATCTTCTTAGCCAGAATAAAACCATTTATGTGTGGACTGCAGGTCCCAACATGCACGTCCTCAAGTAGCTTAGAAGCTTCCTTCGCGTCGACACACCTTAGTAGCCCTAAATCGGGAGTTCTTCTGTACAAGTTTCCTCCGTTGTGGAAGAAGTTATTTGACAATCTTCGGAGCGTGTGTTTCTGAGTGTGATTTGAATGCTCCGGGTATTCTCCTTTTGATAAGTATTCTTTGATGTCATGGAAACAAGGCTTTCCATCGGCGTCTTCCTAAACATGAGCACAGTAAGCTGGCTAATTATGGATCCTCACCAGAATGCGATCAATGCAGTTCTTATCTGGATGTTGTATCATTGATGACAAAGTAGCTAATGCGTCGACAAACTCATTCTGAATTCTAGGCATATATCGGAATTCTATCTTTGTGAACCTCTTTCTCAATTGTTGCACATGGTGCAGATATGACAATATCTTGGAATTCTTGGTGTCCCACTCTCCTTGTACCTGGTGTACAATCAAATCTGAATCACCAATCACCAACAACTCATGAATGTTCATGTCGACTGCCATGTTGAGCCCTAGTATGCAGGCTTCATATTCTGCCATGTTATTGGTGCAGGGAAATCTGAGCTTAGCAGATATCGGATAATGCTGACCCATTTCTGATACAGAACCGCTCCAATGCCTACTCCTTTGAAATTTGCGACTCCGTCAAAGAACATCCTCCAACCGTCATATTCTTCGGTAATGTCTTCTCCTACTGTTGATACCCAATTTTTTCCTGTATATTTTAATATGAAAAATACTTTCAAAATGGCATATGTATGCATATATAAGTATGTCCAAATATTTTATTATTTTTTCTTAATTTTTAAATCGATTTATTACCCTATTTTAAGCATAAAAACCCAACAATAATTCCCAAAATTATTATTTTGGTGATTCATTTATTGGATTCTCATATTTATGCTAAAATATAGGTAATATAATTTTAGCATATTTTTAGAAAGTCATTTAGTATTTTTAAAGTTAAATTGTATATAATTGCAACATTAGCCTCTTTTATGATTAATTGCGTTTATATTCATAAATATTAGGTCTGGTATTTTTAAATAGTTAATTTATGTGCTATAAATCATTTTGGTTCCTTTAATTTATTTTTAGAAATTAATTTATTATTTTTATAAACTAAATAGGGAAAATTGGCTATTTAAATGTTAGCCCAATTTCATTTCAATTATAGCCCGATTCTGACCCCAATTGAACTCAATTGAAACCCTTTGAACCCTCGACCCAATTTCAATTTAATCCAACCCAAACCCGTCTTCATAACCCACCCACTCGCCCGTTTTACCAACAACAATCCTTACCTTTTTTTAATTCAAACGATCCCTAACCCTAACCCCATTTCACACACTCCGCCGCCTCTGAATCCCCTTCTCTCTCAATCCTCTCTCAAACCTTCTCAAACCCTAGCCACTGCCCTCAACTACAACCCTAAAACCTCCCAAATCCATGGCTTCCAAGGTCATCGGAGACCGGTATCCACCTCTCATGGCTTCTACGTATTCGATTATTATGGTTTCAAGGCTAGATCTTGAAAGAGCTTGGTCCAGACCTTGGTTGGTTTCAGTTTATGGATGTTCTCCAGTCATCTTTGACCTTTCTCCGGCCAGCCATGGCTATTCAAGTCTGACTCTTGACTCTCCTGCTTAGATCCATGGTTTTCAAAGCCTTTCTCACCACTTGGGGTTCTTCTGAAACCTTAGCCTTTAAGGTTCCTTCGATTTCTTTTTAGATTTGTTTCAGATCTATGTTTTCTCTGAACTTCTAAGTGTTTTTCTCAAATTTTCTTTTAAAACTCTGCTTTCGAAACCCCTTATCATTTTGATTAGGGTTTCTGTTAAGTTATTTCAAAATGTTTCTCTGATTCTTTGACATGTTTGGCTATGTTTGCTTATATCGTTCTTCTACCTGAGTTTGCATGTTAAAACCCCTAATTTCTTTTAACTGTTTACTAAACGAATGTTTGTTTGCCTGAGTTTTGTCCGATTTGTTTGCTTATTCTCTTTTAAAACTCTCCTATTGTTGAAAATCCCAGGGTTTTGGGTCTGAGACTGTTCGTTTAAGTGCATGACTCGATTTGAAGTTCTTTATTTCGAAATCTTTTGCTCTCTTTTTGTGATTCTTCTGATTGCTGGGTTTCTATCTTCTCTAAAACTCAAATATGCTCGAAACCCTAATTTTTCTAAAGGGGTTTTCCTCACCTGCTACTGTGAGACCTTCGCATGCTTTTGATATTCTATGTTTTCTTCACTACTTGACCTACTGGATTCTCATGCTTCGAACATTGCTATCTACTAAATCTTTGTGCTACTGTTGTGTGCTATTTCTTCTTGCCAACAGGCCTAGCCTCGCATGTACAATTTTTATGCACCCTATTTATATGTTGTGTCTCCTTCTCTGACTGATTTTCAAACTCGTGACTAAGTTTAAACTTTTCCTTTGTGAGATTCTGATTTCACTTGCCTATTTAGGTTAATTGATTTCTTTCCTATTTTGCCTTACTGAATCCTTTTCAAAATTAGAGTATCTCTGTACCTAGACTCGAATTGCTTACTTGTCATTTTACTATTTCTTTTATGGCAACTTTCAGCCTGGTTTTTAATTGATTGATTTCCTTATTTCGAACCTGTCACTTCACGTTAAGCAAGTGACCCCTTAATTAATGGCAATCATTTGTATAATTGATTCTGAATCATGATTGTTTCCATGTTTGTAGCTTATTACCTCTTTCTTACTCGTTTTCAAAAACTATAAATACCTGTTACTTCTTCTCTTTCAAAAGAGGAACACTTTTAGTTCTGAGCTCACACTTACACTCAAACACTCTCTCTTGCTTTACTATTACTTGTGCTACTTCCTGTTTAGCCGGCTGAAAGCCAAGGCTATATTTCGAAGTCTTGCTACTTTTCTTTACTGCACTTTGCTTCTTTGACTGGTATGTTCTAATTAAGTTTTTCAGCACCAACAACAACATGCTTACTTACTGATTTTGCATTCTTGTCTGCCTACTGCTTGTATTTAATTCAAAACCATTATTTATCATGCTGTAATTTCCTTTCTCCTATTCTGAATCAATGTATTATGAATCTCAAACCCTTACCCCAATGTGACTAATACTTGTGGTTAGTTTGGGGCATGACAACATTAAATATTGCTAAGCATGACCCAAACTTGATCCTCCTAGGATCATAACCTCCATGTTAACCTTATATGTTGTGTGTTCTGGTTGATTTACAAGCATGACAACATTCCCTATTATTGTGCATGCCCAAAATTAACCCATGCCTAAGTATATAGGCCCCCTTGTAATGCATTCCCAATCCCCTACCCTTTGTGTGAAGTTATCAATTCTTTGAAGTGTTAATGGCTGACTCCCCTCACCATTTCCCTCTCCTTTATTCCCTCAGTTCTTAGAACACAGTTTCTGCACCTTTCACTCTCTTCTTAGACTTAAGTTCTGCCCCCCTCATGTAAGCCTTGCCTTGGGACCCATGATCTCTCTCTGAACTTGGACACATGAGGGCTGGTATTTCCACACTACACTTGTCCGTATTCTGGTTATGAAACTTGGGTGTGAGTACTGCCTGGGGTCCTATTAAGGCCATTAGGGAACTCTAACACACTCATGGATGAGAAAGGCTTTGGATCAATGGTATTTTGAGTTGGTTTATCTCATAACTCAGAGAGGAAGTCAAGAATCAGGCTTCCTCTGGTTGTAACTTTTCTTTGTACTTTTTCTGATGTAATTTATTATTCCTGGTTTGTAATAATTTGTAATGAACATTTGGGGTGGCTAGTGAAAAAAGCTGGCTATTTTATGCATGTCAAGGGTAGAAACCATGCCTATAGGACTATTTTAAATTTTTGCATATTCAAACTGCATTTAGAAACCATGTCTATAGGACTTCTTGTTCAACTTTACATCTAGATTACCTGCCTATAGGGATCATCTAAAATGCTGCACATTTGTCACCGTTTAGATACCATGTTTTAGGGCCCAAGTGGTTATAATCCAGTAACGCGTTAAAATCAGTAACATATAGAAATCATGTCTACAGGGATTCTTAAATAATTCTGATTCACTTCATTCACATTCGATGTTAGATATTATGTTCATAGGGATTAAAATCCGTAATAGTAGATACTATCACCTGCAGAATCTATAATCTGTCTAATTTAATTTTATACAATCTGCATCTCTTTTAAAATCTAATTCCCTTACTTAACAAGGTTTAGCAAGCATGCCTATAGGATCTCAAACACTTCGTTTTGAGTTATTACTATCTCATCACCTTCTGAACTCAGTAAATATCATGTCTATAGGACCCCGTCTAAACACTTAGGCAAGCCTTGGAGTAATAACTGTAAACTGCATCTGCTTTTGTTAATCGCTACAACCAGCAGGCAGGCCTGATTCGGACTTCTTACCTGAGTTATGTAATAAACTAATCTGCCTCAATAAGTAACTTTGCTCGTCTTTATGTGCTTTAATCAGACCTAAAAAGTATGTGCTAGTCATGCTAGTTATGTGCTTTTGTTTGGGGAGCTATACTTGAGCCTTATGTGTTATGTGTTTCCCCTTTAACGTGCAGTCTTCTATATGTTTTGTATGCCGCGTTAGATTTTTACCTTTGAAACCTCAAGTCAGGCTAATATCCCTCCCTTTTAGGATTAGTAGTCTTAAGTGCCTCCGGGACTGATAGGAATGGAACGGATAATAGCGTGCAATAAGTAATCGAGACCAATTCGCGCTTAATACCTTAATGGGGGTGGGAAGGGTAGATATGGATATGATGACCACGCGATAATGTTACGTGTAGCCCCTCATTGAGGAGTGATTACCGGACATTGTGTGGGGTGATCCATATTAAATATAAACCTAGGACCCCTTTCCTTTATTTGCAAACTCTTTCTTTTTTAAAACACTTCTTTCAAATGTTTTTTCTTTTATATGTTTAAATCCCCTAATATTTGAGCCCATACCTGTCTATTCGCTAAATTCACAATAAGTGTCTAGACGGGAACCACATTAGTGGATCTTGAGGGGTGCCTACTACCTTCCCCTTGGGATAATTTCAAGCCCTTACCCAATATCTGGTTATTCAAACAAACTCAGAGTTGAATCTCTATTGGTATCCTAATGCACCTTAATCATTAGGTGACGACTCTTCAAATGCAAACCCAGTTCCCAAAAGAAACGAGTTGTCCCTCCAAATGTCATAAACCTGATTTCGCGAGAAAAAGGGGCGCGACAGCATGGCAACTCCGCTGGTGATTTTTAGGTTTTTACCATTTCAGACTATTATTGTGAATTTATGCTTCTTTATGTGCAATTACTTGTTTAATTTCTTTAAGCATTCAATTCCTTTTTCAATTGCAAAACTGACTTCTCTTTTTTGTTTCCTCCTTTTATTACTGCTTTAAATTATGAAACTGCTGTATTTACTACTTTCTTAACGTGCAAATACGTGCCAACATGTTTTTAATTATCGTATAATCATGCTCAACATCATATTCTACTCGTGTCAAACAAATCCCATAGCAACGCTTATAATGAATGGTTGCGCTCTTCCGATATTATCACCCCTAAATCCGGAAAAGGCATATTTGCGGTAAAACCAGTCGATCAACGGTGTAGTCGAAGGTTCCTTGCCTTTCCCTCTTGAGTTGTCCACTCAAGGGTACCAGTCTAAAACCCCATAGCAACCTTACTCTATTTAAACTGTGCATGCATCATGGTCAAACCTAGCCGGGTCAGTTATGATCCTTTAAGATAGCCTTGTCCAAAGTGCACCGGGTTTTCCTAAACCCAAACGGACACTACCACGTTCTGTGCATTTATTTGGAGAACTAAATGCTTTATTCCAATTGTTGATATTAAATAGTCGAGTCTGGTGGGCGTAAGGGCCTAACCTTATTTGTCTTGCAGAAATATGAGGCACGAAGTCCCTAGATACGGCATGGTCACCAACATCCACCCAAAACTGCTAAGCTGGTGGGAGGATCTTCACTCTAGTGATTAAACTCTTTTCCGGAAGTATCTGGGCAACCTACCTTCTCTCCTGGAAATCCAACCCAACAACAAAATCATAGAAGCTGCTACTTTGTTCTGGGATTGTGAGAGGTCCGTATTCCGCTTCGGGGACATTGAGATGACACCCTTGCTAGAAGAAATAGGAGGATTGGCCTGCATAACATGGGAAACTCCAGGTTTGTTGATGCCTGAGAACCGCAAGGGTAGGGGCTTTCTCAAAATAATGGGTCTAAAGAAGAATCCAGAACTGACATGTCTGAAAGAATCCTATATCCCATTTGACTATTTGTACGAGAGGTACGGTCACAGAAAATCCTACCATACCTATCCTGACGAGTTTTCCATCACATCATTAGGGCATATTCACCGAAGGGTCTTTGTATTCATGTTTTGTTTCCTGGGATTGATTGTGTTTCCAATGAAGAAAGCAAGAATCCACACCAGACTGGCCATGGTAACTAAGACCTCAATGGAAGGAATTAGTGGGCAACCCTTCAGCATTGTGCCCATGATCATTGTGGAAATATACCGAGCCTTGGAGAAGTGTCAACGATGAGCCAAACACTTCGAAGGTTGCAATTTGCTACTTCAGCTCTGGCTCATGGAGCATCTCCGTAGGGGTGAGGACTAACAAGAGGTCCAACGAAGGGACTAGGATGATCATATCGTCTTCCATCATCCGAGGTGAATGAATTACATGCCCAATATGTTTGCTCAGCCAAAAGATGCCAGAGGATGGGTAGAGTTTTTTGATAATCTAACTGAGGGCCAGGTACAATGGATGTTCGAGTGGTTTCCTACCGAGGAATTCATCGCCCGATCCAGGGATGCACCATTTCTGATATTAATCGGTCTGAGAGGAACCTATCCTTATGTCCCTCTCCGAGTTATGAGACAGGCAGGTAGGAAGTAGGTTATACCTAGGGTTGACAAGATGAGTCACTTTCGGGCTGACTTCCAGGCTGATGATAGTCCTTATAAGTGCCAAGCTCAACATATGTGGCACTACAAGATCGTCATGGGGAGAGCTACCATCAAGCCAGACAGATACCACGCTGGTTGCGCTCCCTACTATTCAGGCTGGTTGGAAGATAATCACGATGGACTAGGCTAGCAAGGGTTTGCTAGGGGCTACAGGATCATAGATGAAAGGGCCGAGGCACAGGTCAAATACAACCAATTGCGCAAGAGGATCCGTGAGTGCGAAAGCGAGCACCGTGAAATACAAGAAGCCAATCAGAAGTTAGTTGAGGAATGGAATGACATGGTTGTCAGTGCCAACAAGCGATTGGGATACTTGGAGCGAGGCATAGTAGAGTTGGAAAGAAACTTTCTCAAGAGGGTCAAAGAGTGCCAAAATGCTGAAGGAAACGAAGGTGGAATTCTAGCGAGAGCCTATCTACTGCTGGGACTTCGCGAGCTGGGAAAGCTGTTCAACGGAGCCAAGGATGCCGAATCTGGGGAAGGGCCTTCTGGGACAAAATAGATAGGAGTTTTTCTTTTTGCTTTATGAAATGTAATAAGGCTAATCGCCACTAGTAACTTTTATTTCCTGTAGTGTCGATTTGGGATTCGTCTACCTTTTATCAATAAAATGAGGCATTTAGCATTCTAAGTTCTCCAAATCAATTTGTAGCTAGGCCTACCTCGGGCACAAAGAGGTCCCCAAATTAGGACACGATTTACATTCTTGCACTATGTGTTTAAATATCGCAACACTTTTTATAATCCTCACTAACTTGGTTACCTTTGTTTTTACTTCTGTTTATTTTCCCCCCTACCCAAAGGTTAGTTCGTGCACTCTGGCAACATCATCTTATTCCAAAAGATCCAGGGGCCCTCCACTCACTCCTCCTCCCAGTCCTGTCAAAAACAAGAGCAAAGGGAAGATGGAAGATTTGAACAACGCCAGAAAAGAGAACTCAACTGAATGAGTAGAGGTCACTCATGGTCATACTCAGGTTTCCAAAGAAAATGCATCCCAACTCGAAAAAAAGCTACTGAAATTTCAAGAAGAACTTGATCAGGTTCGGAATCTGGAAAATTTGTCATTTTCTCTCACCACTCCAGATATCAATTTCCCAAATGCTCAGAACCCCACACCTCCACAGAATATCCCAAAGCAACAAAACTATCCTGTTCCTCACCACCACTACAACACCTGCCATACCTCAAACAACACCCCACTGCTCATCCCAGAACCCCTGAACTTCACAAATGACCATTTCCACACCCACCATAGCAACCCCATCTACGTGGAGACTATGCCACACTCCACCCAACCGATCTCAAACACACCCGAGTCTGATGATAAAGACTTGCTCATCAGGAACCTGGCTGAAGAACTTAAGAAATTGACTAACCGAATTCAAGGCGTTGAAGGAAGTAAGGGAATTGAAGGGCTGAACTATGACGATCTTTGCATACAACCCGATGTCGAACTGCCCGAGGGGTACAAACCTCCAAAGTTCGAAATGTATGATGGTACAGGGGATCGAAGGGTCCATTTGAGAACTTACTGTGACAAGCTGGTCGGAGTAGGGAAACACGAGAGAATCCGCATGAAGCTATTCATGAGGAGTTTAAAGGGAGATGCTTTGTCTTGGTACATTAGCAAAGATCTGAAGAAGTGGTTGAACTGGGTAGGCATAGTGTCCGACTTCATGGATATGTTCAGGTTCAGCACAGAGAATGCGCCAGATGTGTTTTACATTCAGAACCTAAAGAGGAAGCCCACATAAACATTTCGCGAGTATGCTACTCGCTGGAGGTCCGAAGCTGCTAAGGTCAGACCTGCCTTAGAGGAGGAAAAGATGAACAAATTCTTTGTTCGGGCTCAAGACCCACAATATTATGAACGACTAATGTTGATTGAGAGCCATAAATTTTCTGACATTATCAAGCTGGGTGAAAGGATCAAAGAGGGCATCAAAAGCGGTATGTTTACGAACTTCGAGGCCTTGCAAGCTACAAATAAGGCTTTGCAGTCTGGTGGTGTGTCCAAGAAAAAGGACGTAGGGGCCATAATGGTTGCACAAAGAACCAAATCTCCCATTAAATACCAAATATACCCAACACCTCTACTCACATATCAACCAACTCCGAACTACCAAACACCCTCACCCTCCTACCAAACTCCACCACCTACTTATCAATCACCTCCACCTCCCACATATCAGCCTACTTCACCCAGATATTCCCAACCCGCACATATTTACCAAGCCTACAATGCTCAACCATCCCACTATCAATCACCTCCTATATGCCAAAACTTCCCTAGACCTAGACCAAATTTTGATCATAGACCTCATAAACAATACACAACCATTACTGAACCTATTGACCAGCTATACGAAAGACTCAAAGCTGCTGGTTACATCACCCCCATCCCTGCTGTAACCCTTGAGAACCCTTCTTAGTGGGTTAACCCAAACAAATCCTGTGCATACCATTTCGGCATGAAGGGACACACCATCGACGAATGTCGTTCTTTGAAGGACAAGATCCAGACTTTAATTGACAACAAAATTATTGTGGCAAAGGAACCTGCTCCAAATTTCCGCAATAACCCGCTGCCAGACCACAAGGTTGGAGGTGTTCACATGATTAAAATAGAGGATGATTGGGATCCCGAGGAATCGATCGATTTGATCATAGATGGTGATGACCCAAAAAAACCAATAGTTACTCTTAATCCGATCGTGGTCCAGATTTAGCCCTTTGGGGACGCCGAGGTAAATATGTCTATGCCACTAGAGTTTGAAACAACATCATCTGCAAAGACACCAACACCAATTAAGGTCGAATTTGTGTCTCCAGCAAATGCACCCACACCGTTTGAAGTTGCGGTTTTACTACCCAAGGCACATGCTCTGTTCGGAGTAAAGATATCCACGCCGATTCCAGTGGTCATGTCAACCATAATGCCATACCATACAAAGGTTATACCATGGGACTATACAGTCGAGGCAAGTAGGAAAGGCAAGGTTAGGTTCGAGGAAACTGTCGTCGCACAGGGTATGACGAGAACTGGTAAGGTCTATACCTCAGAACACCTAGCTGAGTCAAGCAAGTAGGCCTCCAATCGGTCAGCCATCATTGAGACAGGTCTAGATGATCTTTGAAGAAAGATACAGGCCAAGGAATACTCGGTCATCGACCAGTTGAACAAAACACCAGCACAAATCTCCATATTTGCTTTGCTACAAAATTTTGAGGCACACAAGAATGCCCTACTAAGGGTGCTGAGTGAAGCATACGTGCCAAGCAACATCACTGGTGGGAAAATGGCTAACATGGTAGGACAGGTATTAGAAAGTCATAAAATTACTTTTCATGAAGATGAGTTGCCACCTGAATGGTTGGGTCACAACAAAGCACTGCACATTACCGTGCAATGCGAAGACTATTTCATCACCAGGTTTATGATCTATGGGGGTTCCAGTATCAACATTTGTCCACTAGTAACACTCAAGAAGTTGGGAAAAGGACAACACGAGATAAAGTATGGAGCCATCAACGTGAAAGCCTTCGACGGTTCCCAAAGGTCCACCATTGGGGAGATTAGTCTGTGTTTGCAAATGGGGCCAACTTGGTTCGATGTTGATTTTCAAGTGATAGATGTGCCAACATCTTATAATCTGTTGTTCGGACGGCCATGGATTCATGTTGCCGGAGCCGTAGCATCAACATTGCATCAGGCAGTGCAGTTCAAGTGGAACCACCAGGAAGTGATCATTCACGGCGACGGTAGCGACCCTATATACAGTCGCCATACCATTCCATCAATCGAGGGGAGAAAGAAGCTAGGAGGAGAGACTTACCATCACATCGAATGGGCGAATGCTGTTGACAAAAACAAATGGTGGGATAATAAGATCAAGAGCATACTGAATTGGAGTGGGTACGAACCTGACAAAGGGCTCGGCAAGAACCTCCAAGTAATCACTAAGCCCATAAAACTCAAGAAACATGACACTACTTTCGGTATAGGATATGAGTACACCTGGGAAGAATTCAACAACTGGTCGCCACCACGGCGCGGTCCTTACTATCCGCTGGAGCAGCTAATACCACACTTGGAGCAGACTTTCCAACCGATCGATGTTATCTATGAGTCAAAAGAAGAGGAAACATTGGCAGCGGTGAAGAATTTATTCCTAGAGGACAATGATATGGATTGTTGTGTTGTTCTCGAGGAGGAGGGGGAGGAAGGCCCTTCCATATAGGCTGTAAGCAGAGGGGCACGCCTCAATAACTGGACTATTAGGACGACCAGAGCCTGACGAGCATCAGGGTAGCAAGGCTAAAACAAGCACCATCTTATTTACTAAAAGATTTTTATTTCTCGCATGTTCTCAATTCCTGCAATAAGATTTCCAATGTTCAAAACGATTATGAAATTTATCAAAGTATTTTGATTTTTCTTACGAATCAACACTCATTATTTTTTTTCTCTCATTACTTTTCTTACACATCATTACTATTACTTATCTTGATGACTGTGACATGCAATGAGACAATGCAACAAACGAACATGATTCAGAGGAAGACGACATACCAGAAGAGATTGTTAAAGAAGTTGAGAATTTTGAGAACAGACCTAAGTCCAACCTGGACGAGACAGAAGTTGTTAACTTGGGAGATGCAGAAAATGTCGAAGACACACGAATCATCGTTCACTTATCGCCATTAGAAAAGAAGGAATACACAAAATTTCTAAGGGAATATGAGGACATATTCGCCTGGTCGTATGATGACATGACTGGTCTAAGTACATCTCACACACTGCCAACCGATCCAACATGTCTGCCGGTAAAGCAAAAGCTCAGAAAGTTCAAGCTTGATATGAGTTTGAAAATTAAGGAAGAAGTCACCAAGCAAGTCAAAATTAAGGTTCTAAGGGTAGTAGAATACCCGACATGGTTAGCCAATATCGTGCCAGTACCAAAGAAGGACAGAAATGTCAGAATCTATGTCGACTACCGGGATGTCAACCGGGCCAGTCCGAAAGACGACTTCCCTTTACCAAATATACACATCCTGATCGACAATTGCGCCAAGCATGAATTACTGTCATTCGTAGATTGCTTCGCTGGTTATCATCAAATCTGGATGGATGAAGAAGATGCTGAGAAACGACTTTCATTACGCCATGGGGAATGTACTGTTACAAGATGATGCCGTTCGTCCTGAAGAATGCAGGGGCCACCTACATGAGGGCCATGACCACCATTTTCCACGATATAATACACAAGGAAATTGAGGTATATGTAAATGATGTCATCATCAAGTCCAAGAGAGTCGCCGATCACATGGAAGATTTGAGGAAGTTTTTCAATAGATTGCAAAGGTACAACCTGAAACTGAATCCCGCGAAATGTGTATTTGGGGTTCCTGCCGGAAAAATACTTGGGTTTATTATGAGTCGCCGAGGAATAGAGCTGGATCCATCAAAAGTCAAAGCTATTCAAGAATTGCCACCAGCAAAGAATAAAAAGGATGTAATGAGTTTCTTAGGGAGACTTAATTATATCAGCGGGTTTATAGCACAATCCATAGTTATTTGTGAGCCAATCTTTACAATGTTGAAGAAGGACGCCGCTACAAAATGGACTGATGACTGCCAAAAAGCTTTCGACAGAATCAAGGAATACTTGTCGACACCACCAGTCTTGGTCCCACCCGAGCCAGGTAGACCTCTATTACTCTACCTCGCAGTATTTGATGGAGCGTTCGGTTGCGTTTTGGGGCAGCAAGATGAAATAGGGAGGAAAGAGCAGGCCATTTATTACCTCAGTAAGAAGTTTACCCCGTACGAGGCCCGGTATTCTCTGTTGGTGCGCACCGGTTATGCTTTGACCCGGGTAGCTCAAAAGCTGAGGCATTACTTCTGTGCCTATACAACATATCTCATATCAAGGATGGATCCTTTGAAGTACATCTTTCAGAAGCCCATTCCCAATGGCAAGCTAGCTAAGTGTCAAATCCTGTTGAGTGAATTTGACATTGTCTACGTGACGTAGAAGGCAGTCAAGGGACAGGCACTAGTAGACCACCTTGCCGAGAATACCGTGGATGGATAATACGAACCCCTAAAAACATATTTTCCTGATGAAGAGGTATCGTTCATAGGAGAGGACATTGCAGAATCCTATGGTGGTTGGAGATTTTTTTTCGATGGAGTAGCAAATTTCAAAGGAGTTGGCATAGGAGCAGTCTTGGTATCAGAAATCGGTCAGCATTATCCGGTGTCTGCCAAACTCAGGTTCCCGTGCACCAACAACATGGCCGAGTATGAAACTTGCATCATAGGGCTCAAAATGGCCATTGACATGAATATTCAGGAATTGCTAGTGATTGGAGATTAGGACCTACTCATACATCAGGTGCATGAAGAATGGGCAACCAAGAACTCCAAGATACTCCCGTATCTGCATCACGTGCAGGAATTAAGAAGGAGGTTCACGAAGACGGAATTCCAACATGTTCCTAGAGTCCAGAATGAGTTCGCCGATGCATTGGCCACCCTGTCATCTATGATACAACATCCAGACAAAAATTTCATTGATCCCATTCCAGTAAAGATCTATGATCAGCCAGCTTATTGTGCCCTTGTTGAAGAAGAAGCAAACGGAAAGCCTTGGTTTCATGATATCAGGGAATATTTGGCAAAAGGAGAGTACCCAGAGCTTGCAAATCCTACTCATAAATGCATGCTTCGAAGATTGTCCAACAACTTCTTTTACAACGGAGGAATCCTATATAGGAGGACTCCTGATTTGGATTACTAAGGTGTGTCGACGCAAAGGAAGCATCCAAACTACTAGAGGAAATTCATGCTGGATCTTGCGGTCCACATATGAACGGTTTTGTCTTAGCAAAGAAGATACTCCGGGTTGGTTACTTTTGGATGACTATGGAAACTGACTGCATCTAGTATGTCCGGAAATGCCACCGCTGCCAGATACATGCAGACATGATAAAGGTGCCTCCAAATGAGCTTAATGCAACAAGCTCACCATGGCCGTTCGCCACCTGGGGAATGGATGTTATTGGACCAATCGAGCCTGCCGCCTCCAAGGGGCACACATTTATCCTAGTAGAAATCGACTATTTCACAAAATGGGTCGAAGATGCATCTTACAGAGCAATAACTAAGAAAGTTGTGGCAGACTTTGTCCGCGACCGCATTGTTTGTCGATTTGGGATTCCAGAATCAATCATTACTGATAATGGCTCTAACCTCAACAACGACTTGATGAAAGCCATGTGTGAAACTTTCAAGAATAGACACAAGAATTCCACAGCCTATCGGCCTCAAATGAATGGAGTTGTAGAGGCCGCCAACAAGAATATCAAGAAGATATTGAGGAAAATGATAGAGAAGCATAAACAGTGGCACATGAAGTTATCATTTGCTTTATTGGGTATCGCACCACAGTCCGCACATCAACTGGGGCAACCCCCTATATTCTAGTTTACGGTATAGAGGATGTCATTCCCGTTGAGGTAGAAATTCCTTCCCTAAGGATCATACAGGAAGTTGAGCTCGACGATGCAGAATGGGTGAAAAGTTGTTATGAGCAACTAGCCCTTATAGATGGAAAGAGAATGAATGCAGTTTGCCATGGTCAACTTTATCAGAACAGAATGTCCAGAGCCTTCAACAAAAGAGTCAAGCCAAGACAGTTCACACCGAGATAATTGGTGTTAAAGAAAATTTTTCCGCATCAAGATGAAGCCAAAGGGAAGTTCTCTCCCAACTGGCAAGGTCCATACATGGTTCACCAGGTTCTGACAGGAGGAGCCCTCATACTTGCAGAAATGGACGGAGAAGTCTAGCCAAAACGAATTAATTCAGATGCAGTAAGCGTTACTACGTGTAATTTTTATACTTTCCTTATATGATGTATTTGAACTACGCCTGACCTGATTCCCATTTAAGAGGGGATACGTAGGCAACCCTATGGGTTCGGTCACAATTCAATAAAAATTTTCATTTCCCTCGCAATTGAAAACTGGGGCAGAATTTTGAGCAGGACCCTCAAAATTCCGTAGCAAGATAGGATGCAATGTCCTGAACCACATCACAGTCATCGATTTATCTAAAAGTTATTCGTAATTACATACTTATGTTATATTTTACGAAATCATGCATGTTTATTACTGAAATTTCTTTGTTTAGCAACACTATCCCAATGATACATACAGTATCACCAGATCAAAGCTGAACAAGTCAAGCAGAGCCAGTGGGAATACGAACTAACCTCCCCCCTACAAAACTCACAATTATTCTTTGGATGCAAGCACTTGGATTACGAAAGAATCAGACATACTATACATTCATGAGACAAACATTGTTCAGGAATACAATTCTTAGAACTGTCGCACTTACCAACATTTGCTATCCACGCACACCAGTGACCATCTGTGTGTCATAATGTCCCCAGCAGTCACAATACCGCAATATGCTATCATCTAGGAAAACTCTATTACCATTTACCCTTTTTTGATAAGGCTACCATTCTGCCTTTCGAGACTAAATGCTATCTCTATCTGCATTTTCAGCATCACATAATGCTACCATTCTGCCTTTTGAGACTAAACGCTATCTCCATCTGCATTTTTGCATTGCATAAGGCTACCATTCTTCCTTCCGAGGTTAAGCTTTACCTCCCCCTACATTTGTATGGCTGAAAGATCACCTCCCCTTACATTTGCATGGCTAAAAGATCGTCACCTTATCTACACTTGCATGGATGAAAGATCGCCACCCCTACATTTGCGTGGCTGGAAGATCACCACCTTATCTATATTTGTATGGCTAAAAGATCACCACCTTATCTATATTTACATGGCTGGAAGATCGCCACCTACTACATCTCATGGGCTGAAAGATCGCCAAATTATCCAAAGGTATCATCGTTCGGAGGCACCATTTGCATAGCTGAGAACACCATGTCATGGCCTGAGGACCCCCCTTTTAATCTTTTGCATATTATTATTCAAAGGCATCATGGTTCGGAGGCATCATCCTCATAGCCCGAGAGCATCATTTCATGGCCTACTAATCCTTTATTATACGCTTTATGGCCCAGGACGTCATGGTCTAATTACGTCATTCTAACCGTCCAGAGACAGTCTTCATGGTCCGACGGGAAACTGCATCATGTTTAAATTTATGCACAATATAGGCATGTATTGCTTATTTGCAGGTAAACTGGCAAGCAACGACCATCTCGGCAGGAGCTATACCACTCCAGTTCCCACAGCCATGTCAAACCTTAACCATCCCCGTCTTGAATATTGCGTCCGTTCTTGAAAGGTCTCCATCGGCATACTCCGCCGATGGATCCTGAACTACATATGGCCTGATTCTTGTAAAATCGGAGATATGTAGGCAGCTCATAAGCCAAGGCACTACCTAAGCCTTCTCGAACCATTTCGTTCGGTCAAAATTAGCCATTATATCTTTACCCGACAACTCTTTCATCTTTCCCGAGTAAAGAGGGGCAGCTGTTGATACCCAATTTTTCCCTGTATATTTTTATATACAAAATACTTTCAAAATGGCATATGTATGCATATATAAGTATGTCCAAATGTTTTATTATTTTTTCTTAATTTTTAAATATTTTTAAATCGATTTATTACCCTATTTTATCCATAAAAATCCAATAATTATTTCCAAAATTATCATTTTGGTGATTCATTTATTGGATTCTCATATTTATGCTAAAATATAGGTAATATAAATTTTGCATATTTTTACAAAGTCATTTAGTATTTTTAAAGTTAAATTGTATATAATTACAACATTAGCCTCTTTTAAGATTAATTGCGTTTATATTCATAAAAATTAGGTATGGTATTTTTAAATTTTTAATTATGTGATATAAATTATTTTTGTACCTTTAATTTATTTCCAAAAATTAATTTATGATTTTTTATAAATTAAACAGGGAAAATTGGCTATTTAAATGTTAGCCCAATTTCATTTCAATTATAGCCCAATTCTGACCCCAATTGAACTCAATTGAAACCATTTGAAACCCCGACCCAATTCCAATTTAATTCGACCCAAACCCGTCTTCATAACCCACCCACTCGCCCGTTTTAATCCAAGCCGTTGATCATTCAAATCAACGACCAACCACAATCCTTACCTTTTTTTAATTCAAACGACCCCTAACCCTAACCCCATTTCACACACTCCGCCACCTCTGAATCCCCTTCTCTCTCAATCCTCTCTCAAACCCTAGTCGCCGCCCTCAACTACAACCCTAAAACCTCCCAAATCCATAGCTTCCAAGGTCATCGGAGACCTGTATCCACCTCTCATGGCTTCTACATGTTCGATTATTATGGTTTCAAGGCTATATCTTGAAGGAGCTTGGTCCACACCTTGGTCGATTTCAGTTTACGGTTGTTCTCCGGTCATCTCTGACCTTTCTCCGGCCAGCCATGGCTATTCGAGTCTGACTCTTGACTCTCCTGCTTAGATCGATGGTTTTCAAAGCCTTTTGTCACCACTTGTGGTTTTTCTGAAACCTTAGCCTTTAAGGTTCCTTCGATTTCTTTTTAGATCTGTTTCAGATCTATGTTTGCTCTGAACTTCTAAGTGTTTTTCTCAAATTTTCTTTTAAAACTCTGCTTTCGAAACCCCTTATCTTTTTGATTAGGGTTTCTGTTAAGTTATTTCAAAATGTTTCTCTGATTCTTTGACATGTTTGGCTATGTTTGCTTATATCATTCTTCTACCTGAGTTTGTATGTTAAAACCCCGAATTTCTTTTAACTGTATACTAAACAAATATTTGTTTGCCTGAGTTTTGTCCAATTTTTTTGCTTATTCTCTTTTACAACTCTCCTATTGTTGAAAATCTCAGGGTTTTGGGTCTGACACTGTTTGTTTAAATGCATGACTCAATTTGAAGTTCTTTATTTCGAAATCTTTTGCTCCCTTTTTGTGATTCTTTTGATTGCTGGGTTTCTATCTTCTCTAAAACTCAAATATGCTCGAAACCCTAATTTTTCTAAAGGGGTTTTCCTCACCTGCTACTGTGAGACCTTCGCATGCTTTTGATATTCTATGTTTTCTTCACTACTTGACCTACTGGATTGTCATGCTTCGAACATTGCTATCTACTGAATCTTTGTGCTACTGTTGTGTGCTATTTCTTCTTGCCAACAGGCCTAGCCTCGCATGTACAATTTTTATGCACCCTATTTTTATGTTGAGTCTCCTTCTCTGACTAATTTTCAAACTCGTGACTAAGTTTAAACTTTTCCTTTGTGAGATTCTGATTTCATTCGCCTATTAAGGTTAATTGATTTCTTTCCTATTTTGCCTTACTGAATCCTTTCCAAAATTAGAGTATCTCTGTACCTAGACTCGAATTGCTTACTTGTTATTTTACTACTTCTTTTATGGCAACTTTCAGCCTGCTTTTTAATTTATTGCTTTCCTTATTTCGATCCTGTCACTGCCCGTTAAGCAAGTGACCCCTTAATTAAGGGCAATCACTTGTATAATTGATTCTGAATCATGATTGTTTCCATGTTTGTAGCTTATTACCTCTTTCTTACTCGTTTTCAAAAACTATAAATACCTGTTACTTCTTCTCTTTCAAAAGAGGATCACTTTTAGTTCTGAACTCACACTTACACTCAAACACTCTCTCTTGCTTTACTATTACTTGTGCTACTGCCTATTTAGATGGCTGAAAGCCAAGGCTATATTTCGAAGTCCTGCTACTTTTCTTTACTGCACTTTTCTTCTTTGACTGGTATGTTCTAATTAAGTTTTTCAGCACCAATAACAACATGCTTACTTACTGATTTTGCATTCTTTTCTGCCTACTGCTTGTATTTAATTCAATACCATTATTTAGCATGCTGTAATTTTCTTTCTCCTATTCTGAATCAATATATTATGAATCTCAAACCCCTAACCCAATGTGATTAATACTTGTGGTTAGTTTGGGGCATGACAACATTGAATATTGTTGAGCATGACCCAAACTTGATCCTCTTAGGATCATAACCTCCATGTTACCCTTATATGTTGTGTGTTCTGGTTGATTTACAAGCATGACAACATTCCCTATTGTTGTGCATGCCCAAAATTACCCATGCCTAAGCATATGGATTCCCAATCCCCTGTCCCTTTGTGTGAAGTTATCAATTCTTTGAAGTGTTAATGGCTGACTCCCCTCACCATTTCCCTCTCATTTATTCCCTTAGTTCTTAAAACTCAGTTTCTGCACCTTTCACTCTATTCTTAGACTTAAGTTCTGTCCTCCTTATGAGAGCATTGACTTGGGACCCATGAGCTCCCTCTGAACTTGGACATATGAGGGCTGGTATTTCCACACTGCACTTGTCCCTATTCTGGTTATGAAACTTAGGTGTGAGCACTGCCCGGGGTCCTATTGAGGCCCTTAGGGAACTCTGACACACGCAAGGCTGAGAAAGGCTTTGGATCAATGGTATTTTAAGTTAGTTTATCTCATAACTCAGAGAGGAAGTCAAGAATCAGGCTTCCTCTGGTTGTAACTTTTCTTTGTACTTTTTCTGATGTAATTTATTATTCCTGGTTTGTAATAATTTGTAATGAACATTTGGGGCTGGCTAGTGATAAGGGTTGGATATTTTATGCATGTCAAGGGTAGAAACCATGCCTATAGGACTATTTTAAATTTCTGTATATTTAAACTGGTTTTAGAAACCATGTTTATAGGACTTCTTGTTCAACTTCACATCTAGATAAACTAACTATAGGGATCATCTAAAATCCTGCACATTTGTCACCGTTTAGATACCATGTTTTAGGGCCCAAGTGGTTATAATCCAATAACATGTTAAAATCAGTAACATATAGTAATCATGTCTATAGGGGTTCATAAGTAAAATCCTGTTCGTTTCTGCTCACATGTAATGTTAGGTATCATGTCTATACGGATCTAAAATCAGTAACGCATAGAAATCATGCCTATAGGGATTCTTAAATAATTCTGATTCGCTTCATTCACATTCGATGTTAGATATCATGTTCATAGGGATTAAAATCCGTAATAGTAGATACTATCACCTACAGAATCTATAATCAGTCTAATTTAGTTTTATACATTCTGCATCTCTTTTAATAATCTAATTCCCTTACTTAACAAGGTTTAGCAAGCATGCCTATAGGATCTCAAACACTTCGTTTTGAGTTATTACTGTCTCATCACTTTCTGAACTCAGTAGATATCATATCTATAGGACCCCGTCTAAACACTTAGGCAAGCCTTGGAGTAATAACTGTAAACTGCATCTGCCTCTGTTAATCGCTACAACCAGCAGGTAAGCCTGATTCGGACTTCTTACCTGAGTTATGTAATAAACTAATCTGCCTCAATAATTAACTTTCCCCGTTTTATGTGCTTTAATCAGACCTAAAAAGTATGTGCAAGTCATGCTAGTTATGTGCTTTTGTTTGAGGAGGTATACTTGAGCCTTATGTGTTATGTTCTTCCCCTTTAACGTGCAGTCTTCTATATGTTTTGTATACCGCCTTAGATTTTTACCTTTGAAACCTCAAGTCAGCCTAATATCCCTCCCTTTTAGGATTAGTAGTCTTAAGTGCCTCCGGGATTGATAGGAATGGGACGGGTAATAGCATGCAATAAGTAATCGAGACCAATCCGCGCTTAATACCTTAATGGGGGTGGGAAGGGTAGATATATATATGATGACCACGCGATAATATCACGTGTAGCCCCTCTTTGAGGAGTGATTACCAGACATTAGGGTGATCCATATTAAATATAAACCTAAGACTCCTTTCCTTTATTTGCAAACTCTTTTTTTTAAAACGCTTCTTTCAAATGTTCTTTCTTTTATGTGTTTAAATCCCCTAATATTTGAGCCCATACCTGTCTATTCGCTAAATTCACAATAATTTTTTGGCCGGGAACCACATTAGTGGATCTTGAGGGATGCCTAACACCTTCCCCTTGGGATAATTTCAAGCCCTTACCCAATCTCTGGTTATTCAAACAAACTCAGAGTTGGATCTCTATTGGTGTCCTAATACACCTTAATCATTAGGTGGCGACTCTTCAACTGCAAACCTAGTTCCTAAAAGGAACGAGTTGTCCCTCCAAATATCATAAACCCGATTTTGCGAGAAAAAGGGGGCCTGACACCTACGAATGATATTTCTTCATCAGGAAAATACGTTTTCTAGGGTTCGTATTCTCTTCCCACCGAATTTTCTGCAAGGTTATCTACCAATGCTTGTCCCTTGACCGCCTTCTTAGTTACATAAATGATATCGAACTCACTTAGCAGTATCTGCCATTTAGCCAACTTCCCGGTAGGCATTTTCTGGAATATATACTTCAGAGGATCCATCCTGGATATGAGGTATGTAGTGTAAGAGCAAAAGTAATGCCTCAAGTTTTGGGCTGTTTAGGTCAGAGCGCAACAAGTGCGTTCAAGTAGAGAATACCGTGCTTCATAAGGTGTGAATTTCTTGCTCAGGTAATATATGGCTTGCTCTTTTCTTCTTGTCACATCATGTTGTCCCATAACACATCCAAAAGCTCCATCTAACACAGACAGATAGAGTAGCAAAGGTCGTCCTGGTTCTGGCAGGACCAGAACTGGTGGTGTGGACAGGTACTCCTTGATCTTGTCAAAAACTTTCTCACAATCCTCGGTCCAACTTGTCTCGGCATCTTTCCTCAGCATCTTGAAGATGGGTTTACATATGATTGTGAATTGTGCTATGAAGCGACTGATATAATTGAGACGTCCTAGGAAGCTCACTACATCCTTTTTTCTCTTAGGTGGTGGTAACTCCAGAATAACTTTGACTTTGGTCGGATCCAGTTCGATCCCTCGACGAATGACAATTAATCTCAGTAACTTTCCTGCGGGAACCCCGAATGCACACTTTGCGGGGTTCAGTTTCAAGTTGTACCTCCTTAGCCTATCAAAGAACTTTCTCAAGTTCACTATATGATCTGCGGCCCTTTAGGATTTGGTAATGACATCGTCCACATGCACATATATTTCTTTGTGTATCACATCATGGAAGATGGTTTTCATGGCTCTCATGTAATTGCCCCAGCATTCTTCAGTCCGAACGACATCATCTTGTAATAGTATACACCCCATGGTGTAATAAAAGTTGTCTTCTCTGCATCTTTTTCATCCACCCAAATCTGGTGATAACCCGCGAAGCAATCTACAAAGGATTGGAGTTCATGCTTGGCGTGGTTAACGATCAAGATATGTATATTTGGCAATGGAAAATCGTCCGTGGGACTTGCTCTGTTTAAATCCTGATAATCAACACATACCTTGACCTTCCCATTTTTCTTCGGAACTGGCACAATGTTAGCCAACCAGTTTGAGTACTCAACCACCCTAAGAACTTTGGCTTTGATCTGCTTGGTAACGTCCTCCCTGATTTTCAAACTCATGTCTGGTTTGAATTTTTCTGAGTTTCTGCTTGACTGGCGAACACATGGGATTAGTAGGCAACTTCTGAGCCACTATAGATGTGCACAAACCGGTCATATCATCATACAACCATGCGAAGATGTCCTCATATTAATTTAGAAAATGGATGAATTCTTCCATCTCTGTTGGTGACAAATGAATGTTGATGCGAGTCTCCTTGACGATCTCAGCCTCTCCCAAATTTACTGCTTCAGTTTCGTCTAGATTGGACTTAGGCTTGTTCTCATAATTATCAACCTCCGTGACAATTTCCTCAGGTATCTCATCTTCCTCCTCTGAGTCACTATTCTCATGTTCTGTCGCCTCATTACATGTCACAGTCACTGGTTCATCAGGAAAAGTAATAATAGCATTGTGGAAAGTGAAAATGTAAAGATAGTAGTGAATAATAAAGAGCAAATACATTTAATTAAAACTTGAGAAATTGTTCAGACAAAACAGGGCTCGATGAATCGAGCATTTATTTTGAAACAAGTAAAGATTAAAATGAAACTACATGAAATTTTAAACGCCTAAAACGACTATAGAAGTAAATCCACCAAGCTACCCAGGGACTCTGTGGGCTCGGGATGGTGTGACGGTCTAGTTTCTGAGAACAACTCCCTTTGCCACAGTCTGAATGGTGAGGCCTTCTTCCTCATCCTTCTCAATTATGGCACAACAATCCATGTCCTCGTCTTCCAAAACTAGATCCTTCACCCCAGCTAGTGCTTCTTCTTCTGCAGTTCCCCATATTGTGTCGGCCTAGTGGAAAGCTTGTTCCAAACGTGGCACTGGCTGCTCAAGAGGGTAATATGGTCCACGCCATGGAGGCGACCACTCCATGTACTCTTGCCATGTATACTGTTATCCGAGCCCAAAGGTGGTACCATGATTTTTCAGCCGTATTGGTTTGGTGATACCTTGGAAGTCCTTTTCTAACCCTTTGTCGGGTTCGTATCCAGACCATGCTAGTATATTTTGTATTTTGTTACTCCACCACTTATCCTTCTCGATGACATTGTTCCGTTCGATATGATGATAAGTTTCCCCTTCTAGCCTTCTTCTATGTCCAATGGCTGGGATGGTCTGACTGGTATAGATGGGGTTACTTCCATCCCCGTGAATGATCACCTCCTGATGGTTCCATTTGAATTTCATAACTTGTTGTAGTGTGGAAGGCACGACTTCAGTAGCATGGATCCATAGGTGGCCCAACAAAAGATTATATGAGGCTGGTATGTCAAGCACTTGGAATTTAACGTCGAACCAAGTTGGCCCCATCTACAAGAAAAGGTTGATTTCCCCGATCGTGGCCCTTTGGGACCCATCAAAAGCCTTCACGTTCATGCTTCCTGTCCGTAATTCATTGAAACCTTTGCCCAACCTCTTTAGAGTATCCAGTGGACAAATATTTAGGTTCGAGCCTCCATCAACTAGGACCCTAGCGATGAACTTATCTTCAAATTACACTGTGATATGCAATGCTCGATTGTGATTCAAACCCTCGGGCAGTAGCTCATCTTTGTGGAAGATAATCTTATGACTCTCCAGCACTTGACCGACCATGTTGGCCATTTCACCACCAGTGATATTATTGGGTACATAAGCCTCGCTCAGTACTTTTATCAAGGCGTTCTTGTGTGCCTCTGAATTCTGCAATAGTGACAGGATAGATATCTGAGCAGGGACTTTGATTAGATGGTCAACAATAGAGTATTCCTTTGCCTTCACTTTCCTCCACAGGTTATCCAACCCAGTCTCAATGATAGGCTGCTTAGGAGTGGCCTCCTTACTCGAACCTCCTAGGTGTTCAGGTATATAAACTCTTCCAGATCTAGTCATTCCTTACGCGGCATCAGATTCCTCTACCTTAGTATTCCCTTTTCGCCGAGCCTAGGCAACATAATCCCAGGGTATGCTTTTGAGTTGAATAGGGGTGTAGTTGATACTGTCATAGTAAAAGGTGTGACCACTTCTACTTCAAATGGAGCGGAGGTGGTTGCGGGCAGAGCCACTTCCACCTCTAATAGAACTGATGCAGTTACTGCAACCTTAAAGTCATCGCCTTCTCGAATAGGCCCGATTGACCCTTCAGGATCCCATTCCTCATTTGTTTCTATAACATGTACACCATCACCTCTGTGATCAGGGAGGGGATTGTTGTGGACATTAGGTGTGGCTTCCTTTTCTTGTATGACCTTGTTGTCAATTAGTGTCTGGATCTTATCCTTTATTGTTCGGCACTCAGTAGTAGTGTGCCCTTTCATACCGAAGTAGTATGCATAGATTTTGTTCGGATTGACCCATTGGGATGGATTTTCTAGTGCCATAGCAAGAACAAGAGTGACATAGCCTACGACTTTTAACCTTTCATACAGTTGGTCGATGGGCTCAGCAATGGCGGTGTATTGTCTAGGTGGTTTGCGGTCGAAGTTGAGTCTCGGTCTTGGATAATTTTGGCGAGCTGGAAGTGATTGGAAGTGGGATGGTTGGGAGTTATAGGTGAGATGGACAATGGATGGTTGGAAATATCTAGGAGATGAAGGTTGATATGTAGGCGGTGATGCTTGGTATGTAGGCAGATGTGTTTGATATGTGGGTGGAGGTGTCTGATATGTGGGTGGAGGTGTCTGATAAGTAAGTAGAGATTTTGGGCCCTGGGCCACCATTACTGGCCCAACATCTCTCTTCTTCGATATGCCACCTGATTGTATTGCCTTATTCATGGCTTGCAAGGCCTCGATGTTCGTTACCATCCCACTCTTGATTCCTTCCTCGATCCTTTCCCCGAGATTGATGATATCAGGGAATTTGTGATTTTCTATAACCATAAACCTCTCATAATATTGTGGATCCTGTGCCTTGGTGAAGAATTTATTCATCTGTTCCTGTCTAAAGATGGTCTGACCATGGCTGCTTCCGACCTCCAATAAGTAGCATACTCGCAGAAAGTTTCAGTAGGTTTCTTCTTGAGATTCTGAATGTAAAAGACATCCGGTGCATTCTCTGTGTTAAACCTAAATCGGTCCATGATCTCTAACGCCATGCTTACATAATTAGCCCATTTCTTGGGATTCTGGCATATATACCAAGACAAAGCGTCCCCAGTAAGGCTTCTCAAAAAGAGCTTCATCCAGATCTTTTCATCTTTTTCGACCCCGACAAACTTGTCACAGTAGGTCCTTAGATGAACCCTGGGATCACCTGTACCATCGAACATTTTGAACATGGGAGGTTTGTACCCCTCTGGTAGTTCGACATTCGGCTGTATGCACAGATCCTCATAATTCAAACCCTTTATTCCTCAGTCGCCTTCAACACCTTGAACTCGTCTTGTCAACTTCTTGAGTTTTTCAACCATGTTCTTAATGAAAAGGTCCTTCTCAGAGGATTCCAGTGAACATGAGATTGGTTGGGTAGAATGAGGCATCGTTTCCACATATATGGGGTTGCTCTAATGGATGCCAGGAATTTGGGTATAGTAATGGTCATTGGTGGAGTTTTGTAGATCGGGAATGCGTGGTGGTGTATTTTGGGGAGTGTGGTAAGTGGTGGTCGGTGGGTACAAAATTGGTTGATGATGATGTTGTGGTGGAGTTGGTATTGGCAGTGGATTGATGTTTTGGGGTGGAGTTACGTATTGATTTGGTACGGGAGGATTTTGTGGTTGTTGGTTTTGTGCGTTCTGAGGAGGTGTAGGGTTCTTTGTGTTTTGTTGGTGGATGTCAAGGACATTGAGGGTGAGTGACAGGTTTGCCAAGTTGCGGACCTGCTCAAGTTCTCTTTGCAGTTCTAGTATCTTTTGTTCTAGTCTCAAACCCAGATCATTTGGGGCCGGCGTACTACGACCATCTGAAGTCTCTACATTCTCAATATTTTCCTTTCGGATTCCACTTAAGTCGTCCATCTTTGTCTTTTCTTTGCCTTTTGTGTTGCTTGAAGGAGGAGGAGGAGGTGGAGGGCCTCTAGATCTGGTATGATACGCTGACGAGGCCAGTATGAGTGAACTAACCTAAGGGGATATGAATAATAATAAAAATAAGCAAAAACAAAAAGGTAACAAGTCAGTGAGGATCCTGAAACGTTTGCAGTATTTAAACACATATTACAGAAATATAAATTTGTTTCTTAATTTGGGAACCTCGTTGTGCCCGAGGTACACGACAAATAAATTTGGAGATTTTTAATGCCAATAAATGCTTCATTTCATAATATAAAAAATAGACGAATCCCAAAACGACACTAAGATAATAATAAAATAAGTCACTACTGACACTTGGCCGTATTACATTTAGGAAAAGCAAATAAATCTAGCCTATTTGGTCCCAGAAGGACCTTCCACAGATTGAATTCTCTTGTTGATCAAATCCTCCAGTTCACGTAGGTTCACTAGTAGAAATGCCTTTGCCAAATGTTCTCCTTCGTTTCCCTCAGCGTGTTGTATTCCAGATATTCCAGCTTCTCACTAGATTTGGCGGCCCTCTCTTTCCATTTATTGATTTGGTCATCTGATGGAAGATTCCTCCACCAGTCTAGCAAGAGTGAAGGTGTGCTAACCATACCGAAGCTGGGGACCTCGTGCCTCATTTTTCCAAAACAAAAGGGTTAGACCTCACCCCCACCGGACTCGACTATTTATACATTTCTGATCAATATACCAACATTTAGTTCTCCAAATTAACGCACAGAACGTGGTGGTGTCCATTGGGATTATGAAAAACCCGATGGACTTTGGATAAGGCTTATCTTAAAGGATCATCATGTGAACAACATAACTGATCCAACTAGATTTGACCATGATGCATGCATAATTTTAACCAGAGTAAGATTTCTATAGGGTTTTAGACTGTTACCCTCAATCGGACAACTCGATGGAGAAGACACAGAATCATCGACTGTACCGCTGATCGACTGGTTTTACCACAAGTAAGCCTTTCTGAATTTAAGGGTAGTAAAATAGGAAGAGCGCAACCACTCATTAAAGCGTTGCTATAGGATTTGATACACACGAGTGGAATATGGTGCGGAGCATGATTTATGGAGCAATTAAATAACATATAGTCGAGTATTTTCACGTAGGAAAAGTAAATACAACATTTAAATAATTGAAAGACAGTTACAGGAAAAAGAAAATAAATAGACAAGTCAGTTTCAGGATAATAAAGAAATCATAAATGTTGGAGAAATAGACAGTTAAATTCAAATAAGGGAGAAGGGTGCGAGGTAAAGCATGCTTGGACTAATTTATAAAAAACAAGTTCGTTATGGTAAGAGCCTAAAAATATTCCCCAGCAGAGTTGACATGCTGTCGCGCCCCCTTTTTTCCCTTCTTCGGGGAAGTCCGGGTACCGATATTCTATGGGGTGTAATAACTCATTTCATTTTGGGAATTGTGTATTTGAAGAGTTTCCACCTAACGGATTACGGTGCGTTAGGGCACCTAGAGTGATTAACTCTTGGATTGGTTTGCATTACTAGAGATTAGGGTAAGGGCTCGAAGTAACCTCGAGGGGAATGTGTTAGGCACCCCTCTTGGTCCACAACTGTGGGTTCTGGATGAACTTATATTCACAAATTAGTCAATTACAAGTAAACAATTGAATCAAATAGGTTGCAAGTAAATCACGTTGGATAACTCAAGTAATAAGTTAAAGATTTGGAAAAGTTGTAAAACAAAGGTTTTAAATAAAAATGGAATTTTGGTAAATGAGAGGTCCTAGTTTGGTTATCCTATAAGATCACCCCACACAATGTCTGGTAAACACTCCTCAATGAGGGGCTACACGTGACATTAGCGCGTAGTCATCATATCCCATATCTACCCTTCCCATCCCCTTATTGGTCATGCAAAGCGAGTGTTTGTTCAGCAATCTCTATTGCGTGCTGCTACCTGTCCCGTCTTAATGGTCCTGGAGGGAGTTAGGACCTCTATCTATAGGTGGTTCTAGATGGACTCCTAAGGTTTTAAAAGTTGAAAATTCTAAGGCGACAAGCAAAACACTTAGGACTTTGAGCACATAGAAAGAAGCAATTAGAGGCTCAAAGTTTCCTCCTGAAATAAGCACATAATAGCACGACTCAAGCACAATTAAGGTCTTTTATCAGACAGTGTCCTAAGGCAGGATATCTAGGTGAATATGTAGAAACAAGAAACTTATTTTTAGACCCTCAGGAGTAGTGATACTAGCAGTTGCCTACGGATTTTTAAATGCCTGTTAGGATCAAGGAAACATTAAGCAATAGAAACAGTTTTCAAAAATGCAGTTTTGAAAATGCCCTAAGGGCTTGCCTATACGCGGAGCATTGGTTAGCACATTTGTATAATGAAACAAAGAAGGTTTTAAAACGGATTTTCTATAATACGTATAGACATGATATCTAATGAGATGGATGCAGTTTTAAAAGACTCATTTTAGGAAATATGGAATACTTAGTTAAACCAATTCAGAAGTGATCTAAGCGTGGACTAAGTTAAATTATTTAGACTAGCTTAGATTAACAGGCAGGAATTCGAGTATGATTTCCTAAAGGCATGATATCTTCGTTTGATACTGATTTTAAAGACTTGCAGGCATGGAAATATACATAACACTCATTGTAACAGAATATGAATTAAGTCCTATAGGCATGACACCTATTAGTTAATCCGATTTTAGGACATTGAAGGCATGATTATTTGGAACCTATAGGCATGGTTTCTAAAACATGACCAAAATGTAAAGCCTTATAAACATGATTTCTACTTGGTAAGGCAATCAAATTTAAATATAAAGTCCTAGGAGCATGATTTCTACTAGAAAACAATCAGATTTAAACATAAGGCCATAGGAGCATGATTTTTACCCGTATTACCCCCACAAACATGCATCTGCCCATCCCTTTCACTAAATACCCCATTATTTGTTTACAAGTTATTACAGAACAATGAATGAATTACATAAGTAAATAAGAAAAATAAGAAGCTATTCTATAGGGAGCCTTCATTTAGGCCCAGATTTCCAAAGCCTCCAATGGCCTGAAATGCCTCAATTCTATAGACAATGTCAGAGTCTAGATGCATCAAAGTACACTAAGTATCTCAAGGATCCCGGGCAGTGCTTACACCTAGACTTACTAACCAAATTTGAACAAGTGTAGTGTGGAAAGGCCAGCCTTTGTATGCCAGAGTTCAGAGGATTCTCAAGAGGATCCCAAGGCAGTACACATACTGGAGGGGGCATAACTTATTGACTAAGAGTAGAGTGAAAGTGATTGACACAAGTTGAGAGGTTTTAGTAAAAACTGTATTAAAAGAGGAAGTCTGTTTGAAAGTAATGTAGTAAAACAACAGAGACTATTTGGAAAGAGATTGAAGAAATGAACATAAGTTCAAACACCTTCGGACAGGTTTATACACAGCCAGTAGTCACAGAACCAAAGTAAATTCAGTAGTCACAAACAGGGGTCAATGGGTTTGGGATACATAGAACACTTGATTGCAAACACATAATCAAGCAAAGGTATAGGAATTGGTATAGACATGCTCAGAAACAACTGATCAGACATAGTCACAAAACCAGACACAAAGAACAAGATCACTTACAGGGGTGATAGGGATATGGGGATTCATGGAGCACATGATGATAAACACACATCATGTAATTGGTATAGACATACTCAGAAACATGTAGAGGGGTAACATACTGATCTTGAGGAAGGGAAGACATAATAACATGCTAATAATGTAACCATTAACTACAAGTTTCACAACAAAACCACAAATAGAAGCAAACTAGAAACAAAATGAATTGAAGCAATAAGAAAATCATATTGTTGTTGGGACTTTGAATTGAAACTAGAACATACCAGTAAAGTGGATAGTAAGCAGAGTGAAAGAACAAGAGAACACAATGGGTAGCCTTGGCTTGCATCCGGTTAACTTAGAGCAGTAGCAAGTAGTACAAAAGAGAGAGCAGAAAGTTTGAGTGTGAGAGATAGTTTTTGAACCAAAAGTTCGTGTGTTGTGCTAATGAAAGGCTAGGGTATTTATAGTTTGAATGCAGGTAGTAAATAAGGTAAAAATCAAAGTCCATTAGTAATTAAGGAACCCAGAATCAATCAGTTAGTAAATCAAGGTAAATACTCCCTTCAATTGAGGAGTTAACTCCAAACGGTCATAGACATATGACAAGTAAGGAAGGAAATCGTATAAGGCTGAACATGGTAAATAATGAAGTATTTTCTACATAGTACAAGTACACAATAGATAATAGAGGCTAGATTCAACATATTTCAATCAAGGAAAGTTTTAAGAAATCAATTAATAGCATAATTGACCATAGAATAAAGGTAAAAATCAGCAGGGATATCATGCAGAATTAGCAAAAAATCAATCACAAAGATTCAAGGATTCAAAAATAGAAGATAGTACTGATTTAGCACCACTTTATAAGAACAAGCACATGGTAAGCAAAAAATCAGAACCTTAAGAGGTCGAGTGGGACAAGAATCACATATAAAATTAGGGATTCATGTAGAGCATAGTCTGAATTAGTAAGGTAAGCATGATACAGGTAGGAGAAGTGAAGAATCAGAAACATTGGCGGACAAAAAATAGGGCAAAATCACAAAATAGGTAGGGACAACCACAATTAGGAACCATAATAAGCAAATATAGAGCAAACATCACAGAATCATAAGAACATATAAATTTACTGGACACGTTATCAAACAGAACCTAGAAACCCAAGATTGGAACTAAGAAATTAGGGTTTTCAACATAGGCGATTTGAAAAAGGAGTAAAATCATAGAATCAGTCGAAATATGTATGAGATAGAAGTTTCGAACATAAAGAATCAATTTAAACAAAGTGTAGAAGAAGTTCCGATTCAAGATGAAAATGACTTGAAATAGATGATTTTTTGTAAAGAACAGTATAAAACATCAAAGGAAAAGACTCAAATCGTTTAAAATTCGTATAGATCTAAGAGATGTAAGCAAAAAATAGGGTTTCAGAAGAAACCCAAGTATAGATTAAAGAACATGTCAAAACCTCAAGGATCGTAACAAGTATAGAATGATTTCACTTGGAATCATACTGAAATAGCCAAGAAAAGACCAGATGGAAAACCCTAGATGCAAGTCGGTGTGACCCAGGGCCCTTGAAGGCCTTAGAGAAGATGATCATGGCAAATGAGGAGCCACTAGAGGCTTGGGGTTGAAGGGTGGTCATTGGAGAAGAGAGGCAGTTGAAAGGGGTTTAGGGTTAGATTGAGAGAATAGAGGAGACGAGAGAATCTGAGGGCGGTGGTCTTTTGGAAATGAGGTAGGGTTAGGGGGTCTTAGGGATTAAAAAAGGAAAGGGATCATATGGGCCATTGATCTAGGAGATCAACGGGCAGGATTTGATTTAGGTTGGATCGGGTAGATGAGTTTCGGGTTTGGGTAAGTGTATATAGGGTGTGGGTCGGATAATTTAGTATAAAATTGTGCTGGGGTTGGGTTCAATTTAGGCTACAATTGAAAGCCAAATCTGGCTATAATTTAAATAGCCAATTCTCCCATATTTAATTTATAATAAATAATACACAATTTCTAGAAAATAATTTTATGTACAAAAATGATTTAAAATATATATATTTATCATTTTAAAAATATAGGGACCAATTTTATAAATATAAAATGTAATTATACATTAAATGGGGCTAATATTGCAATTATATGCAATTTAGCTTAAAAATACCAAATATAATTATAAAAATGTATAAAAAATATTTTAATCATATTTTCGCATAAGTATAGAAATTAAATAAATAAATCATCATAACAATAATTTGAGAAATAATTATTGGGGATTTTATGAATAAAAAGGGAGGAAATAAATCAATTTAAATCCTTAAAATTATGGGAAAAATTATAAAACCTTGTGTATACTTATATATGCATATATATATATATATATATATATATATATATATATATATTCTATTTCAAAGGTATTTTTTCATATAAAAATATACAGAAAAAAATTGGGTATCAACAGTTGCCCCTCTTTACCTGGGAAGGATGAAAGAGTTTTCGGGTAGAGAAATGATGGCCAATTTTGACCGGACGGGATGTTTTGAAAGACAGAGGCCAAACTCTAGTTTTTGAGTTGCCTACATATCCCTGGTTTTACAGAAATCAGGCCATGTGTAGTTCTGGATTCATCCGCGGAGTATGTCGATGAAATTGCTGCAAGAACGGACACGAGATGCGAAAACGACTATGGTGGGTAGTTAAGGTTTGAGATAGTTAGAGGGAACTGGAGCGAGATTTCTCTTGCTGGGATAGCGGTTACTAGCTGGTTATTTGTAGATAAAAGATGCTACAAACGTATTTGCGAAAATTTAACCATGATACAAATTCTCTTCGGACCATGAGGGTTGTCTTTGGACAGTTAAAGATGTCGTCCTTAGACCATGATGTCCTGGGCCATGAGTTTTTTAATAAGGGATTTGCAGGCCATGAAATGGTGTTCTCGGGCCATGAAAATGGTGCGTCCGAAATATGCCGCCTTTGAATAGTGATATGCAATTTTGAGGAATCCTCAAGCCATGGCATGGTGTCTTCCGGCTATGAGGATGACGCCTTTTAGACTATGACACCTTTGGATAGATTGGCGATATTTCAAACTATGATATGCAATATCATGATGTTAACAATACAAGGCCTAGTCTTGTGAAATGGAGGGCAGAGCTTAGCCCGATTGAAAAGCGAATAGTTAGCAAAAATAGACAATATCTTGTGCAAAAGGGACAACGCTTAGTCCCATGAGAATGTGGAGGCATGGATTAGCCTTATGCAGATAGGGAGGCAAGGATTAGCCTCATGCAAACAGGGAGGCAAGGATTAGCCTCATGCAAATATGGGGAGGCCAGGATTATCCTTATGGAGTCAAGGATTAGCCTCATGCAAATAGGGAGGCAGTGATTAGCCTCATGAAAGTAGGGAGGCAGGGATTAGCCTCATGGAGGCAAGGATTAGCCTAATGCCAATATGGAGTCAAGGATTAGACTCATGCAAATATAGAGGCAAGGATTAGCCTTATAGAGTCAAGGATTAGACTCATGCAAATAGGGAGACAGTGATTAGCCTTATAGAGTTAAGGATTAGACTCATGAAAATATGGAGGCAAGAATTAGCCTCATGGAGTCAAAGATTAGACTCATGCAAATAGGGAGGCAGAGATTAGCCTCATGCAAGTATGGAGGCAAGGATTAGCCTCATGAAGGTATGGAGGCAAGGATTAGCCTCATGTTAATATGGATTCAAGGATTAGACTCTTGCAAGTAGGGAGGTAGGGATTAGCCTCATGGAGTCAAGGATTAGACTCATGCAAATATGGGGACATGGATTAGTCCCATGCAAAGAGCAAATTGCAGATAAGAGTAGTGTATTTCTTAGCTGCAGATGTATTTGACGTCTGATGGTCTGATAGATGGTGAACTTGCTTTATGTATACATGTTTCGTGAGTGCTATCATTACGTCAAATGTGCCTGCGTTCAAAGAAGAATTGTAAGTTTTGTGAGGGGAGGTTGGTTCTTGCTTCGGCTGCCGGCCTAGCTCTGCTCCGTTCGGATAGCCTTTCGAGTTACCCTGGGTGACACCTGACTATTTATGGAAATAGAGTTTTCGAAAATATGCAGTTATTGATAAAAAAATATAGTTGTTTTGGAAACGTATTGATATATCAAGTAATTTTTGATGAACTAGTGACTGTGACACATCCCAAAGACGTTGCACCTCTCTTATGGAATTTTGAGGGTCCTCCTCAAAATTCTGCCCCAGTTTGGTATATGATCTTTAACTGTTTGCGATGGAGTTGGCCAGACTTGCTTCGGAATTTTGAGGGCCCTCCTCAAAATTCTGCTCTAGTTTCTAATTTGGGGGGAAATGAAAATTTTATTATGATATGATCGAACCCATAAGGCTGTCTATGTATCCCCTCTTAAACGGGAATCAGGTCAAGCGTAGTTCAATTACATCAGAAAATCTAAAGTATCTAAGCATAGTATCTCTTGACTGCATCTGAATTGATCGGTTTTGTCCAAAATTCCCCGTCCATTTATGCAAGTATGAGTGCTCCTCGTGTTACTACTCTGTGAACCATGTACGGACCTTGCCAGTTCAGAGAGAATTTTCTTTTGCTTCATCTTGATGTGGGAGAAGTAATCAATGGCAACCAGAATAAACTTGTGTCCGTTTGAAGTAGTGGACTCAATCGGACTAATAACATCCATTCCCCAGGCAGCGAATGGCCAAGGTGAGCTTGTCGCATTGAGCTCATTTGGCGGCACTTTTATCATGTCAGCATGCACTTGACATTAAAAGCATTTGTAGACATACTGCATGCAATCCGTCTCCATGGTTATCCAAAAGTAATCTGCCCAGAGTATCTTCTTAGCCAAAACAAAACCATTCATGTGCGGACCGCAGGTCCCAACATGCACGTCCTCAAGTAGCTTAGAATCTTCCTTCGCGTCGTTGATAAGTTGGGATTTTAACATGTTTTATGCCCCTACTTGCCTATGCTTTGATCATATATTGTTACAAAATAGTCCTAAAAGGCTCACAAGTTGTGCTTGATTGTAGGTTTGATTGACGAAGTGACGAAATGTCAAAGATCGGCTAAAAAAGGAGTGAAACCTGCTCAAGTATCAAAGACCAAGAAATCTAAGGAAAGAAGGCCTAGTGCGGACCGCGCAAAGTTGAATGCGGCCGCACTAGGTGGTTCAGAGAGTTGGTAAACCAGGATAGAGGCAACGCGGCCGCGGTAGACATCTCGCGGTCCGCGGTGAAGGCTCTGCGACCACACTACTCTTTTGTGCGGTCTGCGGTCATGAGATTCAGAGAGATGAAAGTTTGCAAAGCCAATTCCATGCGGTCCGCAGTCGTGATTGCGCGGACCGCGCCAGCTCCCTCCGCGGCCACAGTCCATTCTACGCGGTCCGCGGAGTCCAAGTTTAGAGAAGCACAAGTCAAAGTCAAAGAGCCCAGTGCGGCCGCAGTCCATTTAGTGCGGCCCACACTGACCCCGCAGGGGTACTTTTATCCAGCCTAGTATAAATAGAACATTTTTCCATTTTTTGGCAATCTTTTTTATTCAGACGTGAGCTTCGCTCCTGAGAACGATATTTGTAGACATTTTTGGCACTTTTGCATTACATTTATGATAGATTTTTGTAGTTTAATTTTAGCAATTAATTAATATGTTTAGTTCTTCATCTATTTCTTCAATTTCTTTATCTAGCATGAGTAGATAAACCCATTAGCTAGGGTTGTGGCTCAACCCTAGTGTGGATAATTGATGGGTGTTTCCATCTAGTGTTAGATTGACTATGGGTGTTTGCTATTTGGGTTGATTTTCTGTTTTAATCTAGAATTGGTGGTTGCAAATACTAATTCAAGCTTTGTGGGTTTAACTCTTCTTCAGAAAGAGAGTCTATGACCCCAAAATTGACCCAACAAGGAATTGGGATGGACTCATGAGAAATGATAGTTCCAATTAACGGGTTAAACCTCGAGAGAGTAATTACCCTACTTGATCCCTAGTTGCTTGGTCTAATTTGCCTACCCATTTGGTCTCGAGAGAGTCAATTGGGCAAAATCACTCTCTCTACCAAGAGGTGTGAGAGTGGGTAAAATTATGCAACGGTTATAGCATAAGCCCCAATTATGTCAATCGAACCTTAGTAACATCTACCCGTCAATTAGCCACCTATGTAATGTCACGACCCTAGTGCCCTTCTTCCCATTAGATACAACTTAGTAATATTCTCGTAGCATAATTTAGTGTTAATCAATAGTTTTATAAAAATAGTTATAATTCAAAAACCCAAAAATGTTTGAAGTGATATTAGGAGTACAAACACATCTCTAGGCTAGACAAACAATCCAACTCCACTACTAGCTCCCTGAGGAAATTGATCCCGATCCTCATATCGGGTAAAATCTATTGCGACCCGCTCTTCCTACCTTAGTGTAGTGTCGAGTTGGTAGCGATCACTTTTTTGCGCCGTTGCCGGGGATCTTACGGTGTTGACTATCTATTTATTTAGTTTTGTGTTTTTCTTCTATTTCCTTCTTGTTTACTAATTTTGTTTGCGTCGATCAATCAGGTACAAATGGCTCTTAATGCAAATGACCCTCTTGGCAATGTGATAGAGGGGGAGGAGGTGGAGGATCTAGAACAAGATGAAGTCTTACCTCAAGTTCCACGGAGAGGCCGAAATGCCAATGTAAATGCAAATGAGAGCAACTATATTTCAGACCCTCCTCCGCCATCGCCGAGAGTGGCCCCCAGAGTTTTACCAAATCAAGGATACGCCAGTGCTATTATTCCTCCCCGAATCTGGGCGGGGAACTTTCAAATCACAAATGTTATGTTGACCTTGCTCGAGCAAAGAGGGTATTTCACGGGCGCCTCCGATCAAAATGCCTACAAGCACTTGAAGGGGTTCGTGGATACATGCTGGGGTAGCAAGCAAACAAACATGTCCGAGAATGCGTTGAGATTGAGGCTTTTCCTGTTCTCTCTTCGGGGTAAAGCATTGGATTGGTTAGAAAGGCTCCCCAATCATTCTATTACAACATGGGATGAATTGACGGACAAATTTATTGCCAAGTTCTTTTCTCCAAGTCATATGGCAGCTCTTCGGGATGAAATTCTAGCCTTCAAGCAAGAGCCAATGGAACCTTTGCACGAGATATGGGAAAGATATAGAACAATGGTAAAAGAGTGCCCTAATAACGACATGACCGAGGCTATGATTCAACAAACCTTTTATCGGGGCATCAACACCACGAATCAATGCATTGTGAACCAATTGGTCAGAGGGAACTTTATGAAACTTTCTTACCAAGAGGCAAGCGATGTACTTGATGAAATGGACGACACCTCTTCGGCATGGAAAAGCCGAGCAAATGTGACCCAAGGTTACCCCACGGTCATCCATTTGCACAAGAAATTGCACGATCATGGCCAAGCTATTGCCAAGCTTACAACAAATATGAATCAATTAGCAAAGGCGCAATTACAACAAGTCCAAAACCCGGGCCAAGTCAATGCAATGGAAGGTGTTTCTATGTTGAAAAGGAGGCAAAGAGGACAACAACCTCAAGGTAATTGTGAACAATATGACAACAACAATGATGGTAGTTGTTATTCAAATGAGTTCTATGATGATCAAAGCGAAGAGGTCCAATATGTCAATAACTACCAAGGGAATAGAGGCAACTCTCCGAATCAACAACGGCGTCCCCAAGGAAATTGGGGCAATCAACAACAAGGAGGCGGTAATTGGAATAATAACAACCAACAACAAGGTGGTGGCAATTGGAACAACAAAAATCAAAACAACAATTGGGGTAATCAAGGTAACAATCAAGGCAATTGGAACGGGAACAACAATAATTGGAGCAACAACAACAATCAAGGCAGGTGGAATAACAATGGAAACCAAGGCAACAGGGGGATGGGCTTTCCAAGGCCCCCAATGTACCAACAACCGAGCAATCCACCCCCTTTCCCTTTCTCAAGGTCCTAGTTCTTCCGGAGGTGATATGGGAAGAATTGAAAGCATGTTCGAGCAAATGATGAAAAAGAACCAAGATTCTGATGCCCAATTGGCTTCTCATAATACATCTATCCGGAACTTGGAGGTGCAATTAGGCCAAATCTCTCAAGCATTGAATACTCGTCCCAAGGGTGCTCTACCAAGTGATACGGTAGTGAACCCGAAAGGTGGGAATAACAATCATGTGATGGAAGTTACAACAAGAAGTGGGAGAGGCGGTAATGTGAATGCCTCAAAGAAAAATCAAGTTGTGGATGAAGATGTTGAGTTGCGTGATGATAATGTACCTTTGGGTGTTGAAGATGTGGTTGAAGAGAATGTGAACAATGATGTGTGGATTGATATTGATGATGAAGCCGAGGTAGAGACTCAAGATGCCGTGAACCCGTCTAGGGAACACGTGATTGACATGCCCGAGCCGGTTGTACCAAACGTAAAGGCTCCTTTGCCAAGGCCACCTCCACCTTATACTCAGAGGCTTGCAAAGCAGAAAAATGATAATCAGTTTAAAAAGTTCATTGATATGATGAAGAGCTTATCTATTAATGTGCCATTGGTTGAGGCACTTGAACAAATGTCGGGCTATGCAAAATTCATGAAAGACTTGGTCACAAAGAAGCATTCTATGGATTATGAGACTATAAAGATGACTCACCAAGTTAGTGCTATAGTGCATTCAATGGCCCCGAAGCTTGAAGATCCCGGTGCTTTCACCATTCCTTGCACCATTGGGAGTGCGGATTTTGCAAAGGCCCTTTGTGACTTGGGGGCTAGCATAAATTTGATGTCCTACTCGGTCTTCAAGACTTTGGAAATTGGACAACCTCGACCTACCTCAATGAGACTTCAAATGGCGGATCGATCGATGAAGCGACCATTGGGCATAATTGATGATGTACTTGTCCGGGTGGATAAGTTTATATTGCCGGCCAACTTTGTCATATTAGATTGTGAAGTAGACTTTGAAGTGCCGATTATTCTTGGTAGACCTTTCCTCGCTACGGGGAAGGCATTGGTTGATGTTAAAGCGGGTGAGTTGACTTTCCGGGTGGGGGATGAGAAGGTGGTATTCCATGTTTGCAAATCAATGAGACAACCCAATAGCACGGAGGTGTGTTCATTTGTGGACATCACAGCTGTGATAGTGGATGATACAAGTTCCATGATCCACGTTGAAGATCCCCTTGAGGTCGTGCTTCTTAATATGGATGTCAATGATGATGATATGAGAGTGGACTACGTGACTGCTTTGCATGGTATGGGTTCATATTCATATGAGCCTAAGAAGCTATCTTTGGATCTTGAAAACCGCAAAACTCCACCAACAAAGCCATCGATTGAGGAGCCACCGATGTTGGAGTTGAAGCCACTTCCTCCACACCTCAGGTATGAATTTTTGGGTTCAAATTCTACTTTACCTGTTATTATTTCGTCTTGCTTAACTAACATGCAGGTTGACGCCACTTTGGTGGTACTTCAAAAGCGAAAAAAGGAGATTGGATGGACATTAGCTGACATTCGGGGTATAAGCCTCGCATTTTACATGCATAGGATAATTTTGGAGTAGGATGTAAGGCCTTCCTTGGAGCATCAAAGAAGACTAAATGAGGCGATGCAAGAGGTAGTGAAGAAAGAGGTTATCAAGTGGCTAGATGTTGGGGTGGTTTATCCTATTTCTGATAGTTCGTGGACTTCTCTGGTGCAATGTGTGCCGAAGAAGGGTGGTATGATCGTGGTGAACAATGACAACAATGAGCTCATTCCCACTAGAACGGTCACCGGGTGGAGAGTTTGTATGGATTACCGGAAGCTGAACAAGGTGATTAGAAAAGATAATTTCCCATTGTCATTCCTTGACCAAATTCTTGATCGTATTGCGGGCTGGGTTTTCTATTGCTTTCTGGATGGTTACTCTGGGTACAATCAAATTCTAATTGCCCCGGAGGACCATGAGAAGACCACCTTTACATGTCCTTATGGCACATTCGCTTTCTCTAGAATGCCATTTGGATTGTGTAATGCTCCGGTGACATTCCAACGTTGCATGATGGCTATTTTCACCGACATGGTGGATGATATAATGGAGGTCTTCATGGATGATTTCAGCATGGTTGGGGATTCTTTTGAGGAATGCTTGGTAAACTTGGATAGAGTGTTGGCCTGATGTGAAGATACCAACCTTGTTCTTAATTGGGAAAAGTGCCATTTTATGGTAGAAGAAGGTATAGTGTTGGGTCACAAGATCTCGAAGCGAGGAATTGAAGTTGATAAGGCCAATATTGAGGTTATTTCGAGGCTCCCTCCCCCTACTTCTGTCAAAAGGGTGAGGAGTTTCCTTGGGCACGCGGGTTTCTACCGGAGGTTCAAAAAGGATTTTTCTAAAGTGGTACATCCGTTGTGCAAGTTGCTGGAGAAAGATGCAAAGTTATTGTTCGATGAGAGTTGTATGCAAGCATTCGAACTTCTTAAGCTCAAGTTGACTTCTACCCCCATCATTACCGCGCCAAATTGGAGCTTGCCTTTCGAGCTCATGTGTGATGCTAGTGACGTTGCGGTTGGGGCTGTTTTGGGCCAAAGGATCAACAAGATGTTTAATCCGGTGTACTATGCAAGCAAGACCATGAATGAGGCTCAAAGGAACTACACAGTCACCGAGAAAGAATTTTTGGCTATTGTATTTGCTATGGAAAAATTCTGACCTTACCTTATGGGGGCCAAAGTTATAGTGCACACCGATCATGCCGCCCTTAGGTCTTTGATGACCAAGAAAGACTCCAAGGCGAGATTGACGAGATGGGTGTTACTTCTTCAAGAGTTTGATCTAGAAATTTTTGACTGAAAAGGTAGTGAGAATCAAGTGGCGGACCACTTGTCCCATTTGGAGGAGGAGGGGAGGCCTTGTGACGGCCTTGAGATACATGATGCATTTCTCGACGAGCAACTCCTTGCAGTGTCAATGAATGGAATGCCGTGGTTCGCCGATGTCGCAAATTATCTTGTTACCGGAATCATCCCGTGTGAGCTCTCTTCCAACCAAAGGAAGAAGCTCAAGCAGGATAGCTTGGATTTTTATTGGGACGAGCCATATTTGTTTAAGATTTGCACCGATGGTGTGATTCGACAATGTGTCCCGGAGGAGGAACAATTGGGTATTTTGGAGGCTTGCCATTCCTCTCCCTATGGTGGCCATCATGGCAGGGTGAGAACGACTTCTAAAGTGCTTAGTTGCGGATTTTATTGACCTACCTTGTTTAAAGATGCGAGTGATGTGGTCAAGAGATGTGATGAATTCCAAAGAGTCGGCGGAATTTCTAAAAGGGATGAGATGCCCCTCAATACAATTCTCGAAGTGGATATTTTTGATGTTTGGGGCATCGATTTCATGGGTCCTTTTGTGAGCTCTTGTGGGAACACTTACATTCTCGTGGTGGTGGACTAGGTCTCAAAGTGGGTTGAAGCAGTGGCTTTGCCCAACAATGAAGCTCGAAATATTGTGTCATTTTTGAAAAAGAATATCTTCACAAGGTTTGGCACTCCTCGTGCTATAATTAGTGATGTGGGGTCTCACTTTTGCAACAAGGCTTTCAACACGTTGCTTTCTAAGTACAGTGTCAATCATAAGGTTTCGATCCCCTATCATCCTCAAGCTAGTGGCCAAGTGGAAGTCTCTAACAAAGAAATTAAGAGTATCTTGTCTAAAACTGTCAATGCTAATAAGACCGATTTGTCGAAAAAGTTGGATGACGCTCTTTGGGCTTATCTGACAGCTTACAAAACTCCGATTGGTATGTCTCCGTATTGGTTGGTGTTTGGAAAAGCTTGCCATCTTCCGGTGGAAATAGAGCACAAGGCCATGTGGGCTTTGAGGAAGTTGAACTTAGAATGGGATATTACGACAAATCTTCGAGTTGAACAACTTAATGAGTTTAGATTCCATGCCTACTCCAGCTCATCCTTGTACAAGGACAAAATGAAGTACCTTCACGACAAATATGCTCGGGGTAAGGAGTTCAAGGTTAGAGATATGGTTCTCTTGTTCAATTCCCGATTACGTCTGTTTCCGGGTAAGCTCAAGTCAAAGTGGAGTGGGCCTTTTGAAGTTATGTTCGTGACCCCATTTGGTGCTATTGATCTAAGGAACAAGAATGGTGAAGTATTCAGAGTCAATGGACATCGGGTCAAGCATTATCTTGGGAAATTTGATGATAGCCACGTGGTGGCACTTCTCCATCTAAAGTGATGTGTTGGTAACATGCGTCGTGCCGCGACATTAAATCAGGCGCTGCTTGGGAGGCAACCCATTTCTTTTTTTTTGTTGTTTTCTGTGTTTTTCTTGGTAGTGTAGGTTTGATTTTTGAGCTAACTGATTGTGAGAAGTTGAAGGGATTGAGTTGATGCAGTGCAAAATAGTTTGAAAAAAGTTGAACAGTCTCTGAAGTTTGCTAGTGCGGCCACATTACACTTTGTGCGGTCCGCACTGGTGATGGTCAAAAGTGGTGCTCTCTGAAGTTTGCCACTACGGCCGCATTCCATTTAGTGCGGTCCGCGGTGGACCTCCGCGGCCGCGATCTACTTTTGTGTGGTCCGCGGAGGTTGACTTCTCAAGCTTCAAGTGAAGAAACCCAGCACGGTCCGCAGTCAGTTTTGTGCGGCCGCGCTGGTAGGTAAGGATGGGTCCCATTGCTTCTCTATAAATAGACCCCAAGGGTCACCCTTTACCCTTTTCGAACTCTTAACACTCAGAAGCCTAAAAGCACTGTTCACACTCTCATTTGATTGTAATTCTTGTTTGCATTGATTAGTTGCATTCCATCTTCACAATTTGGTAACATTTCATCGATTAATTTTATACTTGCCTTTTATTTTCATGCCCAGTAGTCTTAGCTTCTTTTTCTTCTTCTCGTAGTTTTTTTTCTTCTTTATTTAACTGTTAGCATAGGGTAGTTTTATATGCTGGCTTTGTGTGATGAATATGCTTAGTGATTGGGAAATTGAGTGGGACAAGTTAGGTGTAAAAATTGAACAAAAATAGCAAAAACTTAAACCCTAACTTAGTGCCTGTGCAAAATACTCTCCGCGGCCCGCGGTCGCCTTTGTGCGGTCCGCACTGCCCTGACGCGGTCCGCATTGCCATTTTGCACGGACGGTGGTGCCCAAGTGACTGATATTGAACCTATACCCAACGCGGCCGCATTGCACTTTATGCGGTCCACGCTGGCCCACCGCAGCTGCGATCCCACTTTGTGCGGACCGTGGTGGGGAGATTCAGAGAGATGTTTTTAGGGCCTTGTCCCAATGTGGACCGCGGTATCCTATGTGTGGTCCGCGGTGCCCCTAGTGTGACCGCACTCCTGTTTGTGTGGGCCGCGGTGCTCTGTTCTGCAACATTTAATCTGCTGTCTGCAATTCAATTTCAACACTTGTTTCACTGCCTGTGTTGATACTAACCATGTTAGATGTGTATGCTTGCAGATAATGGTTAAACAAATAGGCAAAGGCTCGAAACAACCCGGCCGAGGTAATTCCTCCCGGGTAGGGAAGCAAAGGATGGTAAAACTCACTCCCCAGGCTATAAAAAACATAAGGGACATGAAGAAAGCAATCAAAGCAACTGACAGAGCCATTGACAACTCGGGGAGTCAGTACGAGCCCTCCAGGGAGATCTCTTCAGATTCAGTCCCTCTATACATCCCGTATTCGGAGAACGCCATACATAGAGACACTCCTCCCTCTTCCCCCGATGCTCAAGCTTCAATAAACATTTCTTTTGGGTCGTTTGAGGGCTCAGCGGCAGGTAGTGGGGATGGATACTCTACCTCTCCCACAACGTCAATATTTGGAGAGGGTGCTAGAGGTAATGAGGGAGATGGGGAGTTACCTAGGGGTGGTGTGCCTCAAGTTGGGGGTGTTTACCGGACTAGAAATCGTGTTGTTTGGGAAGATAGATTCGTTAGTCAGGTGGCGTTCCATAAGTTTATTGAATGGTGGCCGGCACGAAAGCTGATTCTTGAGATGAGCTTCATTGACAGAGATCTTCTACCCCTACACCCTAATGTATGTATACAATTTCAAGCTCGAGTGGGTTGGGAACACTTCACAGATAATTGTGTGAAGGCGAATGAGCACATGGTCAAGGAATTTTATAGCAATGTGGCCCACATCTTAAAGGGCACTAAAGTGACCAAAGTGCGAAAAAAGAATGTGATATTTACTGGGAAGGCACTAAATGAATACCTGGGGTTCATTGAAGAAGATGAACCCCTTTACAATGAAAAGTTGGAAATGGGCGAGGAGGTTCGTCCGTGGCTAGCCTCATACCTGGCAGTCTCGGGTATGGTTCCAGAGTGGTTGCAAGCAGGGGTCAAAATACTTCGGAGGACTTTTAACTTTGAGGCTAGGGGATGGTTGACTTTTGTGTGCAGTCAGCTCGATCCCACTACCCATGATCAGACTATTTCGCTTTCTTGGGATGTTCTTGTTGCATCTATTATGGCGGGATACCCTATCAACGTGGGAAATGTGATGTCCCGCATCATTTCTGCAGTGGGGGTTGAGCATGACCGGAACTACCCTTTTCCTAGCACCCTCACTATGTATTTCAGGGACCTGGAGGTGGAGAAGAGACCTTTTGACATCAAGGTCAAACCTGTGGCTCCGTTTTCATGGTACAGTCTAAAGGGGTCAGACAACCCCAAGGACAAAAATTACAAGCCACCTGCTTCTGCTCCAATTGGCCAGTCTGAAAATCCGGTTACGGTAGAGCCGTCCACTGAGCCTGCTTCCATAGTCGCTGACATGCCTCCCGGACCTTCCACTACTGCTGCTCCCTCTACTTCAGCTGGCCCGGGGATTCCATCTTCCTGGGCCCATCCTATCACTGCCCACCAGCTGAGCCAGACACTTCATAGCTTGAACAACTAGATGTCAGCTGCATCATCCAAGTTGTCCATCTTGACTTCTACCGTTGCGGCTCAATCGACACCGTAGCCAACACAGTTTCCACAGGACTTGGAGCATACATTGAAGATGATCCTGGAGAACCAGGAAAAGATCATCAGTACTCAAGGTGCCTTGGCTAAGGCAGTATATTCATATGTCAAGGCCCTAAAGGAGCTTGCCATGGAGCACAAGAAGCTGCACAAAACACGGGCTTCCAAGGAGTCGGTAAAAGAGCTGAAAGCAGATATGGACAAGCTGATGGTAGACCAAATGCCTCTTGACTTATTATTCGGGGATCCAGCCCCAGCAGCAGCACCAGTAGCAGAGCCATAGAAGGAACAGACTTAGAGGCTTCCTAGGAAGAAGAAGAAGCTCCCTAGTGCAGACGAGGCGGTCATCCGGTTGGCATACCCACATGAGGTCTCCACCAGTCAGCCACAGGTTGCTCCAGATATTCATCCCGTACAGGTCCAGGCCCTAGTACCAGTAGCTGAGCAGTAAGAGACCGGGAACCAATCTGAGGTTCCCGTATATATAGAGGACCCGGGGACCACTCATGTTCCCATGCATACAGACGAGGCTTAGAGAGCTCCTATATCCTTTCATCTTGATTTTTGATGCTTATTTGTTTAGTTGGCATTAGGAACAATGCCAGCTTTTATTTGTGGGGGTGAGCCCTACTTTTTATCCAGATGATTGTATATATTAATTGACTTAGTTTATGTTTCTTTTGATTTTCTATTTGGTCTGTATATAACTTTACATTTAGTTACTTTTATTGCACTTTTTATCTTTCATTTGGTATATACATAAAGTTACATTATTGTATATATTCATCCCCCGTTGTATATTCTAATCCCCTATTGTAAATATTCATTCTATTTTCTCTTTTCGTACAAATTTTCATTTTTAGCTTAGTAGATAGGCTCGCAGCCTTTTTGTTTCATTTTTGGTGTTTTCAATAAGCCCTTGGTTTTCTTAATGTCACGGTTCTTTCCAAGGGTGGAGTATTGTGCGAACCGGGTGGCTCTTTCCGATGATGGATGGCGTGACAACCTTCCTAAGGGTTTGAGTCCGTTTTTTATTTTTCTTTTGTTTTTAGTACTTTATAGTTAAGGGTACCTCAAGCAAAGCTTTACTTGGGCCTAACATATTTGCCTTTGATCCCATGGTCAAAGACAAGTGGTTGTGTTTAGGATGGTGAAAGTAGTGACCTTGAGACTCTTGTTTTGACCAAACAAACATCATGTGGTCTTTCGGGACTATTGTGTGCTCAATCGTGTCTAAGGTTGTTGTGGGCCCCCGACTCTATGTCTTTAGAAATCCTTGAGTGTGTGTGGTAAGAAATCGAATTGTGAGTCCAAGTCCCGAGCCAATGATCTAGAACTTGCCCTGAATATTTGTTGAGGCAAAATTTTGAGTGAAATTTGACTTGAGAAGTGATTATCGGCTCTCCTTGATCCAAATAATAGTCGAACAATTCCATAGCCTACCAAGGATATAATCCCTATCTAACCCTTTTTAGCCTTAAACCTTTTCTTTCAAGAACCAATGCTATAAGCCTATACCCATTCTAAATTATACCCTCTCTTGGCACCCAAATCGTCCCTTGAGTAATGGCAAAAGTCTAAGTTGGGGGGGGAGACAAGAAAGGAAACAAAGTGGTAAAAGGTACAAAAGCAAAAGGAAAGGAAGGCGATGAAAAAGAAAGCCCAATATGCAAAGAATAAAACGGGATTCAAGAAAAATAAAAGTGAAAAAGGTGTGGAAAAAAGTAGAAAAAGAAGAAATGCTTTGAATTGCATAAGAAAGAGTGACAATGTGTCTCTCTAACCCCTTAAAAAGAAGTGAAATACTCAAAGAGTCAAAGAGAATTATGCCAAAATGAATCAAAAGAAGTGCTTAAAGGAAGATGGAACCCATATAGACCAACAACTTTTCCCACCCTGAACCAAAAGCCTTCACATTGACTCCACAAAAGCCCTATATGATCTTGAGTTGGATGACACTCGCATTAGTGGATACTTACATGAGGGTCAAGCATATGGTACTTAGAGCCGGACTTGTGACCTTTCCTTGAGAGAGACGAGTGAATTCCCATTAACCTTGGTTTGTGTGCTTATACTCTAAAAGGTGAGGTTTGCTTAGGGAGAGTTGAGGATGTGTGAGTTTGGGTTCCACAGCGACCAAAGTAATTGAGAGAGTTCTTTGATGTAATGAGTCAATTCTTGATGCTCTTGTGTCATACTTGATCCATAGTTTTTCAAATTTTAAATTGTGTTAATGATCCATTCGTATTGAGCGAAATTGTTAGTCCCAATTGATGTTTGTTGAGGTTACTTTAGGACAGCTGGAATTACTTGGATTTTCCTTTAAAGGGTGGGTCTTATTATGTTTGCTTGAGGACAAGCAAATGTTTAAGTTTGGGGGAGTTGATAAGTTAGGATTTTAACATGTTTTATGCCCTACTTGACTATGCTTTGATTATATTTTGTTACAAAATAGTCCTAAAAGGCTCACAAGTTGTGCTTGATTGCAGGTTTGATCGACAAAGTGACGAAATATCAAAGATCCGCTCAAAAAGGAGTGAAACCTGCTCAAGTATCAAAGACCAAGAAATCTAAGGAAAGAAGGCCTAGTGCGGACCGCGCAAAGTTGAATGCGGTCGCACTAGGTGGTTCAGAGAGTTGGTAAACCAGGCTAGAGGCAACGCGGCCGCGGTAGACATCTAGCGGTCCGAGGTGAAGGCTTCGCGGCCGTACTACTCTTTTGTGTGGTCAACGGTCATAAGATTCAGAGAGATGAAAGTTTGCAAAGCCAACGCCATGCGGTCCACGGTCGTGATTGCGCGGACCGCGCCAGCTCCCTCCACGGCCGCGGTCCATTCTACGCGGTCCGCGGAGTCCAAGTTCAGAGAAGCACAAGTCAAAGTCAAAGAGCCCAGTGCGGCCACGGTCCATTTAGTGCGGCCCGAATTGACCCTGCAGGGGTATTTTTGTCCAGTTTTTCCTGCCTAGTATAAATAGAACATTTTAAAATTTTTTGGCAATCTTTTATATTCAGACGTGAGTTGCGCTCCTGAGAACGATATTTGTAGCCATTTTGGCACTTTTGCTTTACATTTACGATAGATTTTTGTAGTTTAATTTTAGCAATTAATTAATATGTTTAGTTCTTCATCTATTTCTTCAATTTCTTTATCTAGCATGAGTAGCTAAACCCATTAGCTAGGGTTGTGGCTCAACCCTAGTGTGGATAATTGATGGGTGTTGCCATCTAGTGTTAGATTGACTATGGGTGTTTGCTATTTGGGTTGATTTTATGTTTTAATCTAGAATTGGTGGTTGCAAACACTAATTCAAGCTTTGTGGGTTTAACTCTTCTTCAGAAAGAGAGTCTATGACCCCAAAATTGACCCAACAAGGAATTGGGATGGACTCATGAGAAATGATAGTTCCAATTAACGGGTTAAACCTCGAGAGAGTAATTACCCTACTTGATCCCTAGTTGCTTGGTCTAATTTGCCTACCCATTTGGTCTCGAGAGAGTCAATTGGGCAAAATCACTCTCTCTACCAAGAGGTGTGAGAGTGGGTAAAATTATGCAACGGTTATAGCATAAGCCCCAATTATGTTAATCGAACCTTAGTAACATCTACCCGTCAATTAGCCACCTATGTAATGTCACGACCCTAGTGCCCTTCTTCCCATTAGATACAACTTAGCAATATTCTCGTAGTATAATTTAATGTTAATCAATAATTTTATAAAAATAGTTATAATTCGAAAACCCAAAAATGTTTGAAGTGACATTAGGAGTACAAACATATCTCTAGGCTAGACAGACAATCCAACTCCACTACTAGCTCCTTGAGGAAATCGATCTCGACCCTCATATCGGGTAAAAGCTATTGCGACCCGCTCTTCCTACCTTAGTGTAGCGTCGAGTTGGCAGTGATCAGTCATCATAACTTAGTAGCCCCAAATCAAGAGTTCTTTTGTACAAGTTTCCTCCGCTGTGGAAGAAGTGATTTGACAATTTCCGGAGCGTGCATTTCTGAATGTGATTTGCATGCTCCGGGTATTCTTCTTTTGATAAGTATTCTTTGATGTCATGGAACCAAGGCTTTCCATCAGCTTCTTTCTCGACATGAGCACAATAAGCTGGCTGATTATGGATCATCACCAGAATGGGATCAATGTAGTTCTTATCTGGATGTTGTATCATTGATGACAAAGTGGCTAATGCGTCGACAAACTCATTCTGAATTCTGGGCATATGTCGAAATTCTATCTTTGTGAACCTCTTTCTCAATTCCTGCACATGGTGCAGATATGACAATATCTTGGAATTCTTGGTGGCCCACTCTCCTTGTACCTAGTGCACAAGCAAATCTGAATCACTGATCACCAACAACTCCTGAATGTTCACATCGACTGCCATGTTAAGCCCTAGTATGCAGGCTTCATATTCTGTCATGTTATTGGTGTAGAGAAATCTGAGCTTAGCAGATACTGGATAATGCTGACCCATTTATGATACTAGAACCGCTCCAATGCCTACTCCTTTGAAATTTGCGGCTCTGTCAAAGAACATCCTCCAACCGTCATATTCTTCGGTAATGTCTTCTCCTACGAATGATATTTTTTCATCAGAAAAATACGTTTTCAAAGGTTCGTATTCTCCTCCCACCGAATTTTCAACAAGGTGATCTGCCAATATTTGTCCCTTGACCGCCTTCTGAGTTACATAAATGATATCGAACTCACTTAGCAGTATCTACCATTTAGCAAACTTCTTGGTAGACATGTGTTTCTGGAATATATACCTCAAAGGATCCATCCTGGATATGTGGTATGCAGTGTAAGCGCAAAAGTAATGCCTCAATTTCTAGGCTATTCAGGTCATAGCGCAGCAATTGCGTTCAAGCAGAGAATACCATGCTTCATAAGGTGTGATTTCTTACTCAGGTAATATAAGGCTTGCTATTTTCTTCCTGTCTCATCATGTTGTCCTAGAACACATTCAAAAGCTCCATCCAACACAGACAGATAGAGTAGCAAAGGTCGTCCTGGTTTTGGCGAGACCAAAACTGGTGGTGTGGACAGGTACTCCTTGATCTTGTCAAAAGCTTTCTGACAATCCTCGGTCCAACTTGTCTCGGCATCTTTCCTCAGCATCTTGAAGAAGGGTTCATATATGACTGTGGACTATGCTATGAAGAGACTGATATAATTGACCATCCTAGGAAGCTCATTACATCCTTTTTTCTTTTAAGTGGTGGTAACTCCTGAATAGCTTTGGCTTTGATCGGATCCGGTTCGATCCCTCGATGACTAAAAATGAATCCCAGTAACTTTCCTGCAGGAACCCCGAATGCACACTTTGCGGGGTTTAGTTTCAAGTTGTACCTCCTTAGCCCGTCAAAGAACTTTCTTAAGTCCGCTATGTAATCTGTGGCCCTCTTGGATTTGATAATGACATCGTCCACATACACCTCTATTTCTTTGTGTATCATATCATGGAAGATGGTTGTCATAACTCTCATGTAAGTGGACCCAGCATTCTTCAGACCGAACGGCATCATATTGTAATAGTATACACCTCATGGTGTAATAAAAGCTATCTTCTCTACATCTTCTTCATCCACCCAAATCTGGTGATAACCCGTAAAGCAATCTACAAAGGATTGGAGTTCATGCTTGGAATAGTTATCGATCAAGATATGTATATTTGGAAATGGAAAATCATCCTTGGGACTTGCTCTGTTTAAATCCCGATAATCAACACATACCCTGACCTTCCCGTGTTTCTTCGGAACTGGCACAATGTTAGCCAACCAGGTTGGGTACTCAACCACCCAAAGAACTTTGGCTTTGATCTGCTTGGTAACTTCCTCTTTGATTTTCAAACTCATGTCTAGTTTGAATTTTTTGAGTTTCTGCTTGACTGGCGGACACATGGGATTAGTAGGCAACTTATGATCCACTATAGATGTGCTCAAACCGGTCATATCATCATACGACCATGCGAAGATGTCCTCATATTCCTTTAGAAAATTGATGTATTCTTCCTTCTCTGTTAGTGACAAATGAATGCTGATGCGAGTCTCCTTGATGATCTCGGCGTCTCCCAAATTTACTGCTTTACTTTCGTCCAAATTGGACTTAGGCTTGTTCTCAAAATTCTCAACCTCCGTGACAATTTCCTCGGTTATCTCATCTTCCTCTTATGAGTCACTATTCTCATGTTACGTTGCCTCATTACATGTCACAGTCACTGGTTCATCAGGAAAAGTAATAATAGCATTGTGGAAAGAGAAAGTGTAAAGAGAGTAGTGAATAAAAAAGAGCAAATGCATTTGATTAAAACTTGAGAAATTGTTCAGACAGAACAGGGCTCGATGAATCGAGTATTTATTTTCAAACAAGCAAAGGTTAAAACGAAACTACAGGAAATTTTAAATGCCTAAAACGGCTATAGAAGTAAATCCTGCCAAGCTACCTAGGGACTCTGTAGGCTCGGGATGGTGTGGTGGTCCAATTTTTGAGAACAACTCCCTTTGCCATAGTCTGAATGGTGAGGCCTTCTTCTTCTTCCTCCTCAATTATGGCACAACAATCCATGTCCTCGTCTTCCAAAAACAGATCCTTCAGCCCAGCTAGTGCTTCTTCTTCTCCAGTTCCCCATATTGTGTTGGCCTGGTGGAAAACTTGTTCCAAACGTGGAACTGGCTGCTAAAGAGGGTAATATGGTCCCCTCCATGGAGGCGACCACTCCTTGTACTCTTACCATGTATACTGGTATCCGAGCCCAAAGGTGGTACCATGATTTTTTAGCCTGTATTAGTTTGGTAATACCTTGGAGGTTCTGTCCCAACCCTTTGCCGGGTTCATATCTAGACCATGCTAGTATGCTTTCTATTTTGTTACTCCACCAATTATCTTTCTCGATGGCATTGACTCGTTCGATGTGATGATAGGTTTCCCCTCTTAGCCGTCTTTTATGTCCAATGGCTAGGATAGTCTGACTGGTGTATATGGGGTTACTTTCGTCCCCGTGAATGATCACCTCCTGACGGTTCCATTCGAATTTCACAGCTTGATGTAGTGTGGAAGGCACGGCTCCAGCAGTATGGATCCATGGGCGGCCCAACAAAAGATTATATGAGGCTGATATGTCAAGCACTTGGAATTCAACATCGAACCAAGTTGACCCTATCTGCAAGCAAAGGTTGATTTCCCCGATCGTGGCCCTCTGGGACCCATCAAAAGCCTTTACATTCATGCTTTCTATCCGTATTTCATATAAACCTTTGCCCAACCTCTTCAGAATATCTAGTGGACAAATATTTAGGCTCGAACCTCCATCAACCAGGACCCTAGCGATGAACATATCTTCAAACTGCACTGTGATATGCTATGCTCGATTGTGATTCAAACCCTCGGGCGGTAGCTCATCTTTGTGAAAGATAATCTTATGAATCTCCAACACTTGACCGACCATGTTGGCCATTTCACCACCAGTGATATTATTGGGTACATAAGTCTCGCTCAGTACTTTCATCAAGGTGTTCTTGTGTGCCTCTAAATTCTACAATAGTGACAGGATAGATATCTGAGCAAGGACTTTGTTCAGATGGTCAACAACAGAGTATTCCTTTGCCTGTACTTTCCTCCACAGGTCATCCGGCCCAGTCTCAATGATAGGCTACCTAGGAGTGGCCTCCTTACTCGAACCTCCCAGGTGTTCAAGTATATAGACTCTTCCAGTTCTAGTCATTCCTTGCGCGACGTCAGATTCCTCTTCCTTAGTCTTCCCTTTTCGCTGAGCCTAGGCAACATAATCCCAGGGTATTCTTTTGAGTTGAATGGGGGTGTAGTTCATACCGTCACAGTAAAAGGTGTGACTACTTCTACTTCAAATGGAGCGGAGGTGGTTGCGGGCAGAGCCACTTCGACCTCGAATGGAATTGATGCAGTTACCTTAACATCAATAGGTGCCTGAGTTTGAACCATAATAGGAGTAAGTGTGACTACAACCTTGAAGTCATCGCCTTCTCGAATATGCCCGATTGACCCCTCAGAGTCCTATTCCTCATTTGTTTCTATAACATGTACACCAACACCTCTGTGATCAAGGAGGGGATTGTTGCGAACATTAGGTGCAACTTCCTTTGCTTGTATGACCTTGTTGTCAATTAGCGTCTAGATCTTATCCTTCAATGTTCAGCACTTAGTAGTGGTGTGCCCTTTCATACCGGAATGGTATGCACAGGTTTTGTTCGGATTGACCCATTGGGATGGATTTTCTTGTGCCACAACGGGAACATGAGTGACGTAGCCTGCAACTTTTAACCTTTCATACAGTTGGTTGATCGGCTCAGCAATGGCAGTGTATTGTCTGGGTGGTTTGCGGTTGAAGTTAGGTCTCAGTCTTGGATAATTTTGGTGAGCTGGAGGTGATTGGAAGTGGGATAGTTAGGAGTTATAGGTGTGATGGACAGTGGTTAGTTGGGAATATCCGGGAGATAAAGGTTGATATGTAGGTGGTGATGCTTGGTATGTAGGCGGAGGTGTCTAATATGTGGGTTGAGGTGTCTGATATGTGGGTGGAGGTGTCTGATAAATAAGTGGAGATTTTGGGCACTGGGCCGCCATTACTGCCCTAACATCTCTCTTCTTCGATATGCCACATGATTATAGTGCCTTATTCGTGGCTTTCAAGGCCTCAAAGTTCATTACCATCCCGCTATTGATTCCTTCCTTGATCCTTTCCCCGAGCTTAATGATATCAGAGAATTTGTGATTTTCTATGACCATTAACCTCTCATAATATTGTGGATCCTATGCCCTGATGAAGAATTTATTCATTTGTTTCTCGTCTAAAGATAGTCTGACCTAGGCTGCTTTTGACCTCCAACGAGTAGCATACTCGCGGAAAGTTTCAGTAGGTTTCTTCTTGAGATTCTAAATGTAAAAGACATCCGGTGCATTCTCTATGTTAAACCTAAATCGGTCCATGAACTCTGACGCCATGCTTACCCAATTAGCCAATTTCTTGGGATTCTGGCATATATACCAAGACAAAGCGTCCCCAGTAAGGCTCATCATAAAGAGATTCATCTGGATCTTTTCATCTTTTCTGACCCCGACAAGCTTGTCACAATAGGTCCTTAGATGAACCCCTAGGATCACCTGTACCATCGAACATTTCGAACATAGGAGGTTTGTACCTCTCTGGTAGTTCGACATCCGGCTGTATGCACAGATCCTCATAATTCAAACCCTCTATTCCTCGGTCGCCTTCAACACCTTGAACTCGGCTTGTCAACTTCTTGAGTTCTTCAGCCATGTTCTTAATGAGCAGGTCCTTCTCAGAAGATTCCGGTACACAGGAGATTGGTTGGGTAGAATGAGGCATCGTTTCCACATATATAGGGTTGCTCTAATGGATGCTAGGAACTTGGGTATAGTGATGGTCATTGGTGGAGTTTTGTAGATCGGGAATGCGTGGTGGTATATTTTGGGGAGTGTGGTAAGTGGTGTTCGGTGGGTACGGAATTGGTTGATGATAATGTTGTGGTGGAGTTGGCATTGACAGTGGATTGATGTTTTGGGGTGGAGTTGCGTATTGATTTGGTATGGGAGGATTTTTTGGTTGTTGGTTTTATGCGTTCTGAGGAGGTGTCGTGTTCTTTTTATTTTGTTGGTGGATGTCAAAGACATTGAGGGTGAGTGACAGGTTTTCCAAGTTGCGGACCTGCTCAAGTTCTCCTTGTAGTTCTAGTAACTTTTGTTCTAGTCTCAAAACCAGATCATTTGGGGCCGGTGTACTACGGCCATCTGAATTATCTGCATTCTCAATATTTTCCTTTTGGATTCCACTTAAGTCGTCCATCTTTGTCTTTCCTTTGCCTTTTGTGTTGCTTGAAGGAGGAGGAGGTGGAGGGCCTATAGATTTGGTATGATACGCTGACGAGGCTAGTATGAGTGAACCAAACTAAGGGGATGAGAATAATAATAAAAATAAGCAAAAACAAAAAGGTAACAAGTCAGTAAGGATCCTGAAACATTTGCAGTATTTAAACACATATTGCGGAAATGTAATTCGCGTCTTAATTTGGGAACCTCATTGTGCCCGAGGTAGGCATAGCGACAAATAAATTTGGTGAACTTTTAATGCCAATAAATGCTTCATTTCATAATATAAAAAATAAACAAATCCCAAAACGACACTAAGATAATAATAAAATAAGTCACTACTGACACTTGACCTTATTACATTTAGGAAAAGCAAATAAATCTAGCCTATTTGGTCCTAGAAGGACATTCCCTAGATTGAATGCTCTCGTTGATCAAATCCTCCAGTTTGCGTAGGTTCATCAGTAGAAATGCCTTTGCCAAATGTTCTCCTTTGTTTCCCTCAGTGTTCTAGCAGTCGGTGACTCTCTTTCTCACTTTTCCTTCCAATTCCAACAGGTTGTATTCCAGATATTCCAGCTTCTCGCTAGATTTGGCAGCCCTCTCTTTCCATTCATTGATTTGGTCATCTAATGGAAGATTCCTCCACCAGTCTAGCAAGAGTGAAGGTGTGCTAGCCATACCGAAGTTGGGGACCTAGTGCCTCATTTTCTACAAAACAAGAGGGTTAGACCTCACTCCCACCAGACTCGACTATTTATATATTTATGATCAACATACCGACATTTAGTTCTCCAAATTAATGCACAGAATATGGTGATATCCATTGGGATTATGGAAAACCCGATGGACTTTGGATAAGGCTTATTTTAAAGGATCATCATGTGGACAACATAACTGATCCGACTAGGTTTGACCATGATGCATGCACAATTTTAACTAGAATAAGGTTTCTATGGGGTTTAGACTGGTACCCTCAAGCGGACAACTCGAGGGGTAAGGCACGGAATCGTCGACTGTACTGCTGATCGACTGGCTCTACCGCAAATAAGTCTTTCCACATTTAAGGGTAGTAAAATAGGAAGAGCACAACCACTCATTAAAGCGTTGTTGTATGATTTTAAAACGCATGAGTGGAATATGATGCGAAGCATGATTTATGCAGCAATTAAATAACATGTAGTCAAGTATTTTCACGTAGGAAAAGTAAATACAACATTTAAATAATTGAAAGACAGTTACAGGAAAAAAAATAAAGAGACAAGTCAGTTTCAGGATAATAAAGAAATCATAAATGTTGGAGAAATAGATAGTTAAATTAAAATAAGGGAGAAGGGTGCGGGATAAGCATGCTTGGACTAATTTATAAAAAGACAAGTTCGTTATGATAAGAGCCTAAAAATATTCTCCAGCAGAGTCTCCATGTTGTCGTGCCCCCTTTTTTCTCTTCTTCAGGGAAGTCCGGGTTCTGACATTCCATGGGGTGTAATGACTCATTTCCTTTTGGGAATTGGGTATTTGAAGAGTCGCCATCTAACGGATTACGGTGCTTTAGGGTACCTAGAGTGATTAACTCTTGGATTGGTTTTTATTACTACAGATTAGGGTAAGGGCTCAAAGTAACCTCGAGGGGAAGGTGTTAGGCACCCCTCTTGGTCCACAACTATGGGTCCCGGACGAACTTATATTCACAAATTAGTCAATTACAAGTAAACAAATGAATCAAATAGGTTGCAAGTAAAACACGTTGGATAACTCAAGTAATAAGATAAAGATTTGGACAAGTTGTAAAACAAAGGTTTTAAATAAAAAGGGAATTTTGGTAAATGAGAGGTCCTAGTTTGGTTATCCTATAAGATCACCCCACACAATGTCCAGTAAACACTCCTCAATTAGGGGCTACACGTGACATTAGCACGTAGTCATCAAGTCTCATATCTACCCTTCACATCCCCTTATTGGTCATGCAAAGCGAGTGTTTGTTCAGCAATCTCTATTGCGTGCTGCTACCCGTCTCGTCTTAATGGTCCTGGAGGGAGTTAGGACCTCTACCTATAGGTGGTTCTAGACGGACCCCTAAGGTTTTAAAAGGTGAAAATTCTAAGGCGACAAGCAAAACACTTAGAACTTTCAGCACATAGAAAGAAGCAATTAGAGGCTCAAAGTTTCATCCTCAAATAAGCACATAATAGCACGACTCAAGCACAATTAAGGTCTTTTATCAGACAGTGCCCTAAGGCAGGATATCTAGGTGAATATGCAGAAACAAGCAACTGATTTTTAGACACTCAGGAGTAGTGATCCTAGCAGTTGCCTATGGATTTTTAAAAGCTTGTTACGCTCAGGGAAACGTTAAACAATAGAAATAGTTTTCAGAAATGCAGTTTTGAAAACGCCCTAAGGGCTTGCATATACGCGGAGCATTGGTTAGCACATTTGTATAACGAAACAAAACAGGTTTTGAAACGGATTTTCTATAATACGTATAGGCATGATATCTAATGAATTGAGGCAGTTTTAAAAGACTCGTTTTAGGAAATATAGAATACTTAGATAAACCAATTCAGAAGTGAGCTATGCGTGGACTAAGTTAAATTATTCAGACTAGCTTAGATTAACAGGCGAGAATTCGAGTATGATTTCCTATAGGCATGATATCTACTTTTGATACTGATTTTAAAGACTTGCAGGCATAGAAACATACATAACACTCGTTGTAACAGAATCTGAATTAAGTCCTATAGGCATGGCGGCTATTAGTTAATCCGATTTTAGGACATCGAAGGCATGATTATTTGGAACCTATAGGCATGGTTTCTAAAACATGACCAAAATATAAAGCCTTATAAACATTATTTCTACTTGGTAAGGTAATCAAATTTAAACATAAAGTCCTAGGAGCATGATTTCTACTAGAAAACAATCAGATTTAAACATAAGGCCATATGAGCATGATTTCTACCTGTATTACCCCCACAAACATGCATCTACCCATCCCTTTCACTAAATACCCCAATATTTGTTTACAAGTTATTACAGAACAATGAATGAATTACATAAGTAAATAAGAAAAATAAGAAGCTATTCTATAGGGAGCCTTCATTTAGGCCCAGATTTCCAAAGCCTCCAATGGCCTCAAATGCCTCAATTCCATAGACAATGTCAGAGTCTAGGTGCATCAAAGTTCCCTAAGGATATCAAGGATCCCGGGCAGTGCTTACACCTAAACTTAGTAACCAAATTTGAACAAGTGCAGTGTGGAAAGGCCAGCCTCAGTATGCCAGCGTTCAGAGGGTTCTCAAGAGGATCTCAAGGCAGTACACATACTGGAGGGGGCAAAACTTATTGACTAAGAGTAGAGTAAAAGTGATTGACACAAGTTGAGAGGTTTTAGTAAAAACTGTATTAAAAAAGGAAGTCTGTTTGAAAGTAATGTAGTAAAACAATAAAAATTGTTTGGAAAGAGATTGAAGAAATGAACAAAAGTCCAAACACCTTAGGACAGGTTTATACATATCCAATAGTCACAGAACCAAAGTAAATTCAGTAGTCACAAATAGGGGTCAACGGGTTTGGGATACATAGAACACTTGATTGCAAACACATAATCAAGCAAAGGTCTAGGAATTGGTATAGACATGCTCAGAAACAGCTGACCAGGCATAGTCATAAAACCAGACACAAAGAACAAGATCACTTACAAGGGATATGGGGATTCATGGAGCACATGATGATAAACATAAAACAAGTAATTGGTATAGACATGCTCAGAAACAAGTAGAGGGGTAACATACTGATTTTGAGGAAGGGGAAGACATAATAATATGCTAATAATGTAACCATCAACTACAAGTGTTACAACAAAACCACAAATAGAAGCAAACTAGAAACAAAATGAACTGAAATAATAAGAAAATCATATTGTTGTTGGGACTTTGAATTGAAACTAGAACATACCAGTAAGGAGGATAGTAAGCAGAGTGAAAGAACATGAGAACATAATGGTTAGCATTGGCTTGCAGCCGGCTAACTTAGAGCAGTAACAAGTAGTACAAAAGAGAGAGCAGAAAGTTTGAGTGTGAGAGATAGTTTTTGAACCAAGAGTTCGTGTGTTGTGCTAATGAAAGGCTAGGGTATTTATAGTTTGAAAGTAGGTAGTAAATAAGGTAAAAATCAAAGTCCATTAGTAATTAAGGAACTTAGAATCAATCAGTTAGGAAATCAAGGTAAGAACTCCATTTAATTGAGGAGTTAACTTCAAACGGTCATAAACATATGACAAGTAAGGAAGGAAATCATATAAGGCTGAACATGGTAAATAAGGAAGTATTTTCTGCATAGTACAAGTACACAATAGGTAATAGAGGCTAGATTCAGCATATTTCAATCAAGGAAAGTCTTAAGAAATCAATTAATAGCATAATTGACAATAGAATAAAGGCAAAAATCAGCAGGGATATCATGCAGAATTAGCAAAAAATCAATCACAAAGATTCAAGGATTCAAAAATAGAAGATAGTACTGATTTAGCACCACTCTATAAGGACAAACACATGGTAAGCAAAAAATCAGAACCCTAAGAGGTCGAGTGGGACAAGAATCACATATAAAATTAGGGATTCATGTAGAGCATAGTCTGAATTAGTAAGCTAAGCATGATACAGGTAGGAGAAATAAAGAATCAGAAACATTAGCAGACAAAAAATAGGGCAAAATCACACAATAGGTAGGGACAACCACAATTAGGAACCATAACAAACAAACATAGAGCAAAAATCACAATCATAGAAACATACAAATTTACTGAACACGTTATCAAACAAAACCTAGAACCCAAGATTGGAACTAAGAATTTAGGGTTTTCAATATAGGCGAGTTGAAAAAGGAGTAAAATCATAGAATCAGTCAAAATATGCATACGATAGAAGTTTCAAACATAAAGAATCAGTTTAAACAAAGTGTAGAAGAAGTTCCGAAAACCCTAGCTTTAGAAGAAGATGAAAATGACTTGAAATCGATGATTTTTTGTAAAAAAAGATTCAAGAACAGTATAAAACATCAAAGGAAAAGACTCAAATCATTTAAAAGTCGTATAGATCTAAAAGATGTAAGCCAAAAATAGGGTTTCAGAAGAAACTCAAGTATAGATGAAAGAACCTGTCAAAACCTCAAGGATCGTAACAAGTATAACATGATTTCACTTGGAATCATACTGAAATAGCCAAGAACAGACCAGATGACAAACCCTAGATGCAAGTCGGTGTGACCTGGGGCCTTTGAAGGCCTCAGAGAAGATGAGCATGGCAAAGGAAGAGCCATTGGAGGCTTAGGGTTGAAGGGTGGTCACCAGAGAAGACCGGAGAAGGGAGGCAGTTGAAAGGGGTTTAGGGTTAGGTTGAGACAATAGAGGAGAAGAGAGAATCTGAGCGCGACGATATTTTGGAAATGAGGTAGGAAGGATTAAAAAAGAAAAGGAATCATATGGGTCGTTGATCTGGGAGATCAACGAGCAGGATTTGATTTAGGTTGGATCGGGTAGATGCATTTCGGGTTTGGGTAAGTGTATATAGGATTTGAGTCGGGTAATTTAGTAGGAAATTGGTCTGGGGTTGGGTTCAATTTAGACTACAATTGAAAGCCAAATATGGCTATAATTTAAATAGCAAACTATTTAATTTATAATAAATAATACACAATTTCTGGAAAATAATTTTATGTACCAAAATGATTTAAAATATATATTTATCATTTTAAAAATATAGGGACCAATTTACACATATAAAATGTAATTATACATTAAATGGGGCTAATATTGCAATCATATGCAATTTAGCTTAAAAATACCAAATATAATTATAAAAATATATTAACCATATTTTGGCATAAGTATAGAAATTAAATGAATAAACCATCATAACAATATTTTGAAAATAATTATTGGGGACTTTATGAATAAAATGGGAGGAAATAAATCAATTTAAATCCTTAAAATTATGGGAAAAATTATAAAAACCTTGTGTATGCTTATATATGTATATATATGCTATTTCAAAGTTATTTGTGCGTATAAAAATATATAGGGAAAAATTGGGTATCAACAACCCTCACTACGTTGGCGACCCACTTAGGGTACTTCGACTCCCTAATAGAGTCGTTCTCTAACAGCTTTTCCACCTCCTCACGGACTGCATTGTTGATGGTGAAGTTGAATTTATGCCTGACCTGTCTTACTGGGGGTAGAATGGGTTGACGTTTAATTTATGTATGGCAATTTCCCTTTGGATGCCCGGCATATCTGCAAGGCTGAAGGAAAACAAATCTGCATTAATTATTAAGAATTGACTGAATTTACATGGTTCTCGAAGTTTGCAGCTGATATAGGACTTTTTGCTACGGTTATCGAAGTCCCATTGAATGAGATCGAGGTCCTCTATGGTCGAATCGCAGCCTTGACCGTCTCGAGATTCACGATGACGTCCCCGGTCTCTCCTTGCATTGACCTCGACCCTATTTATTGCCATGCCTCTTTTTGCTTGTCTTTTTTTGTTGACTTGTCGTGCTATCTAAGTCAATGTGGTAGCATTCCTGGTACGTGCATTGTTCTCCGCGTGTGCCGAATATTCCCCATGGTGTGGGGAATTTAATTACTTGGTATAGGCTGGAGGGGGTGGCTCTCATGGGATGTATCCATGGTCGTCCCACAATGGTGTTGTACAAGGTAGCCTGGTCCATGATATGGAATGTCGTCTCCAGAGTCACGCTGTCGGCCAAGACGGGGAGTGTAATTTCTTCGAACGTTCGTTTAACTGCTTTAATAAAGCTGGTTAACGTGATACAACGCGACACTATCTTATCCTCGAATCTCATTTGGGTGAGGACTCGGGGATGGATAATGCATGCTCCACTTCCACCGTCCACCATGATGGGTTTTACATCGGTATCTAAAATGCGTAAAGTAATAACGAGGGCACCATTATGAGGGAAAGTGAAAGAGTCAGCATCCGACTCATCGAAGATGATACTTTCTTGGAGTCTGTCGTGCGATTCGCGGGTAATAGAACGCTTGATCTTGTGAGTGGTGGTGAATTTCATGTCGTTCATAGAGGCTTCGTCACCACCGTCGATGATCATGTTGATAGTACAAGCTGGTGATGACAGCCGTGTTCACGTCCTCTAGCGAAGTTGGTTCTTCCCTTATCACTTAAAAACTCTTTGAGTTGTCCCTTTTGCAACATGTTTATGACTTCTTGTCTAAGGGCGATGCAATCTTCTGTTTTGTGCCCACGCTCCTAATGGAACTCACAGAGGGCGTCAGATTTTCTAGTGTTTGGGTCTGATCTTATCTTTGGCAGCCACTTCACCATTGTTCTGGGTTTCTCAAGACCGTAGACTACTTCTGTAGGTGATACACAAAAATTATGAGCATATATTAAATGAGGCATGCCTCTTTTATTCCTATGAGTCCCTGTTCCTGGCCTAGATGGGCCTTATTCATAGTGGAGGGAAGGTGCAACGGCCGCCCTGAATATGGTTGGTGTCGTTCCCTGTTAGGTCGAGGAACTGGTGATCCCTCTTGATGTTTTCTCATCATTCTTCTGGATTCGATTTGTACCAATGTTAGTCGATGAGTTGGTCCATTGAGGCCAACTTCGTCTGCTCGGACCTCGGCGCAATAAGCATTATGGATTTCATCCCAAGTGGTTGGGGATATTTCATCAATTGGCTCAACAGTTTTCTAGTCACTCTTGAACCATGTCTACTCAACCCATTCTGGAAAGTTGCGACCGCCATCCCATCGGATGCATTCGGCAGAGTCATCCTTACTTTGTTGAATCGGGCGAGGAAGTCCCTTAGTCCCTCTCCCAAGTACTAATTGATAATGAATATGTTGTTTACTCTTGCTTTGGCCTTCTTGGCTCTGACATGGGCAGTTACGAACTTATCAGTCATTTCCTAGATAGTTTCTATGGAGCGGGCTGGTTGTAATGACCCGACCGGTTATTTTTCTTTCTAGAATCCTGTTCCCCTAAATAAGACTTCCCGTATATGCTTTTACTATTTTATGACATGTGGGGATGGTTAGTTCGAGATTTTGAAGGGTTCAGGTTGAAATCAGAACAATTGGTTCTTTAAGGTTGGCTTAAAGGCTAAGTTTGACTCCGGTCAACATTTTGAGTAAACGACCTCGAAATCAGGATTTGACGTTTGTAATAGGTTTGTATGATGATTTAGGACTTGGGAGTATGTTCGGATCGGGTTTTGGATGATCCGGGAGCGTTTTGGCGCCTAATAGTGAAAGTTGGTTCTTTGAAGGTCTTAGAAATTCTTTAAATTTGGTTTGGAGCAGGTTTTGGTGACACGAGGTACAAATAGGATTCCGAGACTGGTAATAGTTCGTAATGTCATACAAGACTTGCATGCAAAATTTTACGTCATTCCGAGTAGTCTAAGTATAATTCGGCGTGTTCGGAGCGATTTGGAAACTTGAAGTTCATATTTTGATTCAATTTGGTTTTGGGGTGTGACTCTTAGTTTTGTTGTTGTTTTATGCGTTTTGAGAGTTCAAACAAGTCCGTATTATATTTATAGACTTGTTGGAGTAGTTGGACGGGGTCCCGAGGGGCTCGGGTGCGTTTCAGACAGCCCGAAGTTGAGTTTAAGTACACCAGATTTCTGCTTCTGGTTTCCTTCTTCACGAACACGGTTAGTCGCTCGCATTCGCGATGAAGGATTTGGGGACTGGGGGTTTTTTCCCTTTGCGTTCGTGCAAGAAGGGCTGTGTTCGCAGAGGCCTGGATCCTTTGGCCTTCGCGTTCACGTTGGGCACGTCGCGTTCGCGTAGAAACCTGGGCAAGGGCCTAGGCAACCCAATTACCTTACGAGTTCACGTGCTTGGCCCCGCATTTGCGAGGAGTAGGTGACCCAGTGCTTCACGTTCACGTGGGTCTTCTCGCGATCGCGTAGAGTCTTTTTCTGGGCTCTACTACTTTAGCTATCACGATCGCTTATAAGGACCCCTGGGCAGAATCATCTTTTAAAAATGGGACTTAGGCTATTTTGGCTCATTTTCTTCCATTGTGGATCTCTTAGAGAGGGGATTTCACTTAGCACTTCAAGGTAAGTAATTTCTACACAATGTGAGTTAAATACATAATTTATGGGTAGATAATAACATGTAAATTAGTGAAAATCACGGGTTTAGGTGAAAACCTAGGTTTTTGATAAAAATGATATTTAACCATGAAATTGGTTATGGAATTTAGTGAAAATCATATATTTGAGTTCATGAGGTTATGGGTAACAACTTTCTTCAAAAATTTCCGAAATCTGGGCGTGTGGGCTCGGGGTAAATTTTAGGAATCTTACATTTAGGGTTGGGTAATCACTACAATAGTTGGAATACGAACTTTTGAACATATATTTATTAATTGATATACCATTTAATTAGTTTTGGATTGTTCGATACCAAATTTGGGGGTTTAAGAACAATCTTGGACTGGGAAGTACGCTTTGAGACGAGGTAAGTCTCTTTTCTAACCTTGTAAGAGGGAATTAACCCCATAGGTGAACTTAATTAATATGTGTTGCTGTTTGTGGGTGCTACGTATGCACGAGGTGACGAGAGTCCGTATGTAGCTACTATTCATGCCTATGTTCGGGTATTTTTACGCCTACACCATGCTTTGTGGACCTCGTTACTTGATTATGTTTGTTAATTGTCTTGAATGGAGCTGGGGTTGAGGATTTACATATTTTTAAAGTTTCTAGTTGAATTTCTTTATTTTGAAAAGAATTGAGGGATATTATGATTAACTTGAGAAATTTATATTTAAATGCGTTGCAAGTGTATTCCGCGAGAGGGGTGACTTTTCCACTACTCTCATGGGAGCAGGCCGTTCGCCTCAACAGGTTAATACATGCATATATGGTTCATGCAGTTCGACCCTCGGCAGTGCGCACAGTTATGTATATGTATATTTTGATCGGGCCGCACGTCCTCGGCATAATTCGTGTGTGATACTAATATTTGGAAATCCCCTTTGTATTTGATAATTATTATTGTCTTGAGAAATTACATGTTTAATAGAGGGAAATGATTTATTTCTTACTTTGAGTTCTATTGTCAGTTATATCTATCATGTTTAATTAGAATTTCATCTTATTAAATTATTGGCCCATAGTAAGTGTCGAAGTCGACCCCTCATCACTACTTCTTCAAGGTTAGACTAGATACTTACTGGGTACATGTTGTTTATGTACTCATGCTACACTTTGGCATTTAATGTGCAGGATCTTAGGCATGTGCATCTAGATATCAGTCTGGGGCACACGCTTGACTTAGACTTCGAAACTTCACGGTGAGATGCCTTCCGAGCCGTTCTGCAGTAGTTGGAGTCCTTCTTTTGTTATATTTTTCTGTCTATTTCACTTCAGACAATAGACTAATATTCTTTTGTATATTCTACTAGAATACTCATACACTTATGACACCAGGTCTTGGCACACACTAGTAGACGTATGATTTTGGGTTCATTTCTATGATTAAGATCGCAATTAGTTGCTTTTGTTTTATTATTTTACATCTATCATTTCCTAAATCTTTTAAATTGAGGAAAGTTATTTACTTAGAACACTTATTAAAAATGGGAAAACAACTAGATTGTTTAGTGTTGGCTTGCCTAGCAACGGTGTTGGGCACCATCACGGCCTGTAATATAATTGGGTCATGACAACATGGTATCATAGCACTAGGTTCACGTAGGTCTCACAAGTTATTGGCATGCCTAATAGAGTCTTACAGATTGGTGCAGAGACGTCCGTACCTATCTTTGAGAGGCTATAGAGCGTTATCAAACTACTCTTTATTCATTTCCTATCGTGCAGTTGATTGTATACTAAATTCTTTCTCTTATTATCTCACAAATGGTAAGAACGCCATGATAGACGTTCCAGACCCGGGATGCGCTGCTCCCCCTATAGCTAGAAGCCGATCCGGAGGCCAGGGAAGGGCACCAGCCCGAGGTAGGGGATGAAGACATCCCAGAGTTTCCCTAGTTGCACCACCAGCGGATCCAGTGAAGGATCCCATTATTAAGGAGCAAGGCGAGGTGCCCGCAGCAAGGCCAGCCCCGATCGATTTCATATCAGCACCGGGCTTTCAGGAGGTCATAGGTCGTGTGCTATGATTCATGGATACTATGACCCAGGCTGGTTTATTTCCAGCAGACCCAGCTATATCTCAGGCGGGAGGGGGAGCACAGACCCGTACTACTCAGGCTCCTGGGCATGCAAGTGATGTGTACAAACCCAAGGTGCACTACCCGTAGGCGGGGCCCAGCCAGTAGCAGCAGTTGTACCTAGGCCTAGACCAGTTGTGACCAGCGAGCCGCAGAAGCTACTGGATAGATGGACCAGGCTTCTCCCTCTTGTCTTCGGGGGTGAGCGACATGGGGATCCCCAGGACTTTATTGATATGTTCAGGGACAGACTACACAACATGAGTATATTAGAGTCCCACATAGTCAATTTCACTACCTTTCAACTAGAGGGCAGGGCCCGTAGGTGGTAGTAGTCTTATCTTCTTGGCATACCAATAGTTTATCCTCCCATGACTTAGGACCAGTTTACACGACTTTTCTTGGATAGGTATATTCCACCCTCCTAGTGGGAAGAGTTGTAGTGTCAGTTTGAGCAGCTCTAGCAGGGTCAGATGTCAGTGACCGATTATGAGGAGAGTTTCTCTGAGCTATCTCGCCATGCACTTATGATACTTCATACTGATGCTGAGAGAGTACGGAGGTTTGTTACAGGATTGAACATCGGCAATCAGTCCACTATGGCCCGAGAGGTTGAGATAGGTACTTCTTATCAGCTATTGTGGAGATAGCCCGGAGGATTGAGGGTTATCGCTAGCGAGGTATAAAGCAGGTGTAGCGGGACAAGCGGTTCTAGTTTTTTGGAGAGTTTAGAGGTGCCCCAGCTGGGGGCAGAGGTCAGTTTGGGAGAGGTAAACCTAGCATGCCCACATATCTAGCACCACCACCTCCTTAGGGTGCTCCAGCATGATTCTATTTTAGTGCCATGCAAGAGAGTTCTTATCACCCACCAGCCATTCAGGGTTCTTCTAGTGGGTACTCAGGTCATCAGGGTTCTTCCGGTGCCTATTTTAGTGCCATGCCAGAGAGTTCATACCGCCCACCGGCTATCCAGGGTTCCTCTAGTTCGGTTAGGCGGAGGCCAGCCAGCTGGCACTCCAGCCAGGTTCTATGCCTTTCCGACCAGACCAGATGCAGTGGCCTTAGATGCCGTGATCACAGTATTATTTTTGTCTGCGGTAGGGATTCTTCGGTATTATTTGATCCAGGGTCTACCTATTGATATATGTCATCTCTATTTGCTCATTTCCTGGATATTCCTCGTGCATCCTTGGGTACTCCTGTTTATGTGTCCATTCTTGTGGGCGATTCTATTGTTATGGATCGGATCTACCGGCCATGTGTTGTCATATTATGAGGTTATGAGACTAGAATGAACCTTTTGTTGCTTGATATGACCGACTTTGAGGTCATCCTGGGCATGGACTGGTTATCTCCATATCACGCCATCCTTGATTGTCATGCTAATACTGTTACTTTAGCGATGCCAGAGTTGACGAGATTGGAGTGTAAGGGTTTATCTATCAGTACATCTAATGGTTCATCTCCTTTCTGAAGGCTCGACATATGGTCTAGAAGGGTTGTTTGGCTTATCTAGCCTATGTTCAGGATACTACCGCAGAGACTCTGGCGATTGATTCAGTGCCAGTAGTCCTGAAGTTTGCCGGTGTGTTTCCTTCTAACCTTGGAGGGTGCTATGGTGTTCTCTAATATCGACTTGAGATTGGGGTACCATCAGTTGAAGATTCGGGAATCAAATGTTTCGAAGACTGCCTTCCATACTAGATATGGCCATTATAAGTTCCTACTGATATCCTTCGGCTTGACTAACGCCCCAACGACATTTATGGATTTGATGAATAGGGTGTTCATGCCTTATATTGATGTCATTGTCTTCATTGATGACATCTTTATCTACTCGCATAGCATACAGGAGCATGAGCAACACCTGAGAGTGGCGCTTCAAACTTTGCAGAAATATAAGTTATATGATAAGTTCTTCAAGTGTGAGTTTTGGTTAGATTTTGTGGCGTTCTTGGGGCTGTTGTATCAGGCGAGGGTATTAAGGTGGATCCCAAGAAGATTGAGGCAGATCAGAGTTGGCCTTATCCTGCTTCGGCGGTTGAGATCAGGAGCTTCTTGGGGTTAGCAGGTTATTATCGCCAGTTTGTGGAGGGATTCTCATCCATTGTAGCATCTTTGACTAGATTGACCTAGAAGGGTGCTCCATTCCATTGGACCGATGATTGTGAGGTGAGTTTTCAGAAGCTCAAGACAGCTTTGACTACAATACCGGTTCTAATGTTGCCTTCCGATTTGGGGATGTATACTGTGTATTGCGATGCTTCACGCGTTGGCTTGGGTTGTGTACTGATGCAGGAGGGGCGAGTTATTGTATATGCTTCACGTCAGCTAAAGATTCATAAGTAGAATTACCCTGTGCACGATCTAGAGTTAGTCGCTATTGTTCATGCTCTTACGATCTGGAGGCATTATCTTTATGGGTGTCCTGTGAGGTTTACACCGATCATCACAGCTTGTAACATTTGTTCAAGAAAAGGGATCTCAATTTTAGGCAGTGCAGAAGGCTTGAGTTATTAAAGGATTATGATATCACCATTCTTTATCATCCGGGCAAGGAGAATGTAGTCACAGATGCCTTAAGTAGAAAGGCAGAGAGTATGGGTAGCTTGGCATTTATTTTAGCAGAAGAGAGGCCACTAGCTTTGTACATTCAGTCCTTGGCTAACAGACTTGTGAGGTTGGATATTTTAGAACCGAGCCGAGTTCTTGCATGTGTCGTTGCCTAGTCTTCACTATTGGAGCATATCAAGGCTCGACAGTTTTATGATTTGCATTTGATGGTTCTCAGAGAGACGGTACTATAGGGTGGTGCCAAGGAGGTTTCTATCTGCGAGGATGGTGTTTTGCGACTCCAGGGTCGTCTATGTGTTCTTAATGTTGATGGCTTGAGAGGGAGGATCCTAGAGGAGGCACATAGTTCTCGATATTCCATTCATCCAGGTGCTACGAAGATGTATCGTGACCTGAGGTAGCATTATTGGTGGTTGCGGATGAAGAAAGACATAGTTGAGTATGTATCTAGGTGCCTAAATTGCCAGTAGGTTAAGTATGAGCACCAGAGGCCAGGTGGCCTACTCCAGCAGATGACTATACCGGAGTGGAAATGAGAGCTCATTACTATGGACTTCGTAGTTGGGTTGCAGCGGACCTTGCAAAAGTTTGATGTAGTTTGGGTCATTGTCGACAGGTTGACCAAGTCGACAGACTTCATTCCAGTTATGACTACGCATACTTTAGAGAGGTTGGCCCAAATGGTGTTCCTGTTTCCATTATATCAGATAGAGGCCCTCAATTTACTTTGTATTTCTGGAGAGCCGTACAGAGTGAGTTGGGAACCCGTGTAGAGCTCAGATCCGTATTTCATCCACAAACCAACGGGCAGTCAGAGCGGACAGTCCAGATCATGGAGGACATGCTCGAAGCATGTGTGATTGGCTTTGGAGGGCAGTGTGATCGATTCTTAACTTTGGCTAAGTTTTCTTACAACAACAATTATCAGTCCAACATTGAGATGTCTCCATTTGAGGCTTTATATGGTCGGCGATGTCATTCTCCCATCGGCTGCTTTGAGCCCAACAAGGCTAAACTAAATGGTACAGACCTGGTAAAGGATACCTTGGAAAAGGTAAAGTTGATTCAGGAGCAACTTCGCGTAGCACAGTCTAGACAAAAGAGTTACGCGGATCAGAAGGCGCGTGATTTATCCTTTATGGTAGGCGAGAAGGTTCTCTTGAAAGTCTCACCGATGAAGGGGATCATGAGATTCGGGAAGAAGGGCAAGTTGAGCCCAAGGTTTATAGGCTCATTTGAGGTGTTGAGACGAGTTGGGGAGGTTGCTTATGAGCTTGCTTTACCTCCCAGCCTATCGGGAGTTCATCCGATTTTTCACGTGTCTATGCTCCGGAGTTATCATGCCGACTTGTCATATGTGTTAGACTTCAGCATGATTCAGTTAGATGAGAGTCTGGGTTATGAGGAGGAGCCAGTTTCCATTGTTGGTAGGCAGGTTCGCCAGTGAGATCCAAGAGGATTTCCGCAGTAAAGGTTCAGTGGAGGGGCCAACCAGTCGAGGAGGTGACCTGGGAGTCCGAGGAGGACATGCAGAGCATATATCCACACTTATTCAGCACTCCAGGTATGATTCTAAAATTGTTCGAGCAAGAATGTTTGTTTAAGAGGTGGAGAATGTAATGACTCGACCGATCATTTTGCTTTCTAGAACCATGTTCCACTAAATAAGACTTTCCGGAATACTTAGTTCCTTAAGGTTGGCTTAAAAGGCAAAGTTTGACTTCGGTCAATATTTTGAGTAAACGACATTGGAATCAGGATTTGACGATCTAATAGGTTCATATGATGATTTCGGACTTGGGCGTATGTTCGGATCCGATTTTGGATGACCGGAGAGCATTTTGGCGCCTAATAGTGAAAGTTAGTTCTTTGAAGGTTTTATAAGTTCTTTAAATTTGGTTTGGAGTGGGTTTTAGTGATATCAAGGTCCAAATGGGATTCCGAGATCGAGAATAGTTCTGTAATGTCATTTAATACTTGCACGCAAAATTTAGCGTCATTCCGAGTAGTCTAAGTATGATTCGGTGCATTCGGAGTGATTTGGAAACTTGAAGTTCATATTTTGATTCAATTTGTTTGGGGTGTGATTCTTGGTTTTTTTGTTGTTTTACACGTTTCGAGAGTTTGAGCAAGTCCGTATTATGTTTATAGATTTGTTGGAGTAGTTGGACGGGGTCCTGAGGGGTTCGGGTGCATTTCGGACCGCCCGGAGTTGAGTTGGAACATACTGGATTTTTGCTTCTGGTTTCCTTCTTCGCGAACGTGGTCAGTCCCTCGCGTTCTCTATGAAGGATTTGGGACTGGGGGTTTTTTCCTGCACGTTCGCGCAAGCAGGGCCGCGTTTGCGGAGGCCTGGATCCTTTGGTCTTCGCGTTGGGCACGCCGCGTTCGCATAGAAACATGGGACGGGCCTGGGCAACCCAGTTTCCTTACGTGTTCGCGTGCTTGGCCTCACGTTCGCGAGGAGTAGGCACCCCAGTACTTCGCGTTCGCCTGGGTCTTCTCACGATCGCGTAGAGTCTTTTTCTGGGCTCCTCCAGTTTAGCCATCACGGTCGCGAGAGCTTGGTCACGATTGCATATAAGGACCCATGGGCAGAATCATCTTTTAAAAACGGGACTTAGGCTATTTTTGCTCATTTTCTTCTATTTTTTGGCAATTCTTGGAGCTCTTAGAGAGGGGATTTCATTTAGCACTTCAAGGTAAGTAATTTCTACACAATATGAGTTAAGTACATAGTTTATGGGTAGATTATAACATGTAAATTAGTAAAAATCATGGGTTCAGGTGAAAACCTAGGTTTTTGATAAAAATGAGATTTAACCACGAAATTGGTTATGGAATTTGGTGAAAATAATATATCTGAGTTCTTGAGGTTACAAAAATTTTCGGAATCCGGGTGTGTGGGCCCAGGGGTGAATTTTAGGAATCTCACATTTAGGGTTGAGTAATCACTACAATAGTTGGAATATAAACTTTTGAACATATATTGATTAATTTATATACCATTTAATTAGTTTTGGATTGCTTGGCATCAAATTTGGGGGTTTGAGCACAATCTTGGATCGGAAAGTAGGCTTTGAGACGAGGTAAGTCTCTTTTCTAACTTTGTAAGCGGGAATTAACCCCATAGGTAAACTTAATTAATATGTGTTGCTATTTGTGGGGGCTACTTACGCACGAGGTGACGAGAGTCCGTACGTAACTACTATTCATGTTTATGTCCGGGTAGTTTTAGGCCTACATCATGCTTTGTGGACTCCGATACTTGATTATATTTGTTAATTGTCTTGAATGGAGCTGGGGTTGAGGATTTACAAATTTTAATAGTTTTAAGTTGAATTTCTTTATTTTGAAAAGAATTGAGGGATGTTATGATTAACTTGAGAAATTTATATTTAACCGCATCGCAAGTATATTCCGCGAGCGGAGTGACTTTTTCACTACTCTCATGGGAGCGAGTCGTTCGCCTCAGGAGGTTAATAGATGCATATATGGTTCATGTCGTTCGACCCTTAACAGTGCGCACAGTTATGTATATGTATATTTGGATCGGGTTGTATGTCCTCGGCATAATTCGTGCGTGATACTAATACTTGGAAATCCCCTTTGTATTTGATAATTGTTAGTGGCTTGAGAAATAACATGTTTAAAAGAAGGAAATGATTCGGGTCTTACTAGTGGTGAAAGGATTGCTTATTCATTTCTTACTTTGAGTTCTAGTTTCATTTATATCTATCATGTTTAATTAGAATTTCATTTTATTACATTGTTGGCCCATAGTAAGTGTCGAAGTCGACCCCTCGTTACTACTTCTTCGAGATTAGACTAGATACTTACTGGGTACATATTGTTTATGTACTCACGCTACACTTATGCATTTAATGTGCATGATCTGAGGTAGGTGCACCTGGATATCAGTTTGGCGCACACGCTTGACTTAGACTTTGAGACTTCACGGTGAGCTGCCTTCCGAGCCGTTCTGCAGCAGCTGGAGTCTTTCTTTTGTTATATTTTTCTGTCTATTTCACTTCAGACAGTAGACTAGTAATTTTTTGTATATTCTACTAGAATGCTTATACACGTGTGACACCAGGTCTTGGCACACACTAGTAGACTTATGATTTTAGGTTCATTTCTATGATTAATATTGCTCTCAGTTGCTTTCGTTTTATTATTTTACATCTGTCATTTCCTAAATCTTTTAAATTGAAGAAAGTTATTTACTTAGCAAACTTATTAAAAATAGAAAACCCACTAGATTGTTTGGTGTTGGCTTGCCTAGCAACGGTGTTGGGTGCCATCACGACCTGTAATAGAATTGGGTCGTGACACTGGTAGCTGTGAATACCATGTTAATGCCCCTCCCGTAAGGGTTTCGCTAAACTTCTTCAGCAAAATAGAGGACACTTGTTCCTTGGTGAGGTCGTTGCCTTTCACGACGGTGATGTAATGAGTCACATGATCCTCAAGATTGGTTGTTCTGTCGTATATCCTGAGTTTAGGTAGCATTTTGATGGTGTTGGTATGGCATACAGGGCTGCGTCATCGTTGTACAACTGCTCTACGAACCTGTTGGCATTCATTTTTGGCAGTAGCTTAGAAGCGCCCTGTATCTTGTTAACTCATTCTTGGTGTTCTTTCATCTAGTCTTAGAGTGCTTTGTTTTCATTCTTCATTTCTTCCATCCTCTTTAGGACGACAACGAGGGCACTGTCACTTGCACTATTAGTAATATTATGAGTTATACCTATCATCAAGGGGATTGGTCGGTTGCACTGCTCGTCCGTTTGTTTTATCATGCAAGATCTTGCGGTGTCTATAGTCATGCCTGGAGCGGGTTTGTTGAGGACGCTCACTAGCGTGTCGGTCAACCATGCTTCGAGGAGTTTTCACAGCTGGGGGCGTCCCTTCTTCTACGGACGTGGAGGCTCCTTTTCCACTGGGTTTTGTTATGCTGCAGTGAGTGGGAGGTGACCTCTCGCGCCTAGGGGAAACGTTGGGTGTCACGTCCTCGCCTACTATTTTGCAACTCTCATTGATAGCGTTCAAGAGGTTGCTAGGGAAACCACTTGTTATTTTTGTCCTTTCTCCTTGGTTACCTGCCATGTTGTTTTGTACGTACAAAGAGAGAAGATCTCGGGATTTGTGTGGTTAGTGACTTGCATTAGCTGCAGATCTAGAGGAAACTACAAATTTAACTAAGAAATTCCCACAGACGATACCAGATTATTTGGCCAAAAAATATAGATCTTTATTCAACTAATTAAGTTTATACAAATGAGGGTTAATGTTAGTTTACAAATAATATCCCTAAGATGAAATTCTCAGAAGTGCAAGAAATAATATGTAAAGATACTACGGTAGCAACAGCAACACACAATCAATATTTAAGAAGTCAAAGGAATTAGTGTAGCATTAAATAATGATGAATAACAATAAATGACACTTATGTAAATAGAACGTATGAGTCACCCAAGAAAGGATAGAATCAGTGACTGTTCTTTCGGACAATGATGAGTGATGGATAACTCTTCGAATATCTGAGTTATTCTCGAATCCGGTGAAAAAGTATAGACAAGAATCTTAGGATCCGTTTGGCCATAGATTTTGCTAAATTTTACCCTTTTTTGGCAAATACATGTTTGTCATAAATTTTATCCATATTTTGGCAAATTTTCAAATCCCAAGAGCTGGTTTTGACCCAAAATTTTACTATTATATATTTTAAAAATTTTAAAAATTGCCCCAAACTTTTATATTTTATAAAATAGCCAACCATTTATTATTTTGTAACAATGTTACTTCATCTTTTCGTTCATCTGATAGTGTATTATATAGCTCATTATAAAAATATTAATTTTGTACCAAATTTATTTATGTTCAGGACCGTGGTTTGTGATAATGATAATGAATATTACTGATGAAGGTATTGTTGGGTATTTATAATAGTTTTTAGAACTTGTGGGTATAAGTCATGTTTCATGTTTTCTCAACAAAAAAAAAAAAAAGCAAAACATATTTTGAAAACTTATGTCCAAACACATTTTCATCTTCAAACCTTCACCCAAATCAGAATTTTCAAAATAAAATTGGGAATCTATGACCAAACACTAGCTTAGTAAAAAAGGTTGTGTTTGTATGCTTGCAATAAGATCTGATTCTCTCTTTTCAAGTCAAAGTGTATTTTACAAATGAATATTACCCAGTCTCCTATCATTGTGTCTCTTTCTATTTATAGGAATATATTCCTAAAAACCATAGCAGTATAAGTGCATAAAATATCCCGTAGAATATTCTCTTTTATGTCCTCTCTTGAAACTAGCTGTTATAATTTTGTCAAGGGTGCTCGACATCGGCCTTGATCCTTGATGACTCCTCAGCTTCAACCCTTGTGACTCTTCGACCACGGACTTCATCGTATCTTAGATCACTTCGACAAGCGACGACTGGAATGTTCCACCAATACTATTTTAACTTAAGTATTCTAAAGATAGATTTTGAGTCTTATTTCGCTTATTCTTACTTTCATAATTCTACATTTTCCATCTATATGTTTTGTTTGTTTTTTTTTTTTAAATATAAAAAAGGTTCAATATGTTAGTTGATTATAAGTTTATTTATTTATGAAGTAACGGACACAAGTGGCGATGTTCCTTCCGTGCTTTTATTACTTTAGTGAAAGAGAAAGTGTATTTGAGTAATTCCAGGCTAACATCACCAAAGCAATGCTTTTGAAAAGTTCGAATGATATTTTTGAGGTAGTATGCTAGCTTGATAATCCCTCTTCCTCGCCAGACCTCTCGCTGATTTTACAATCCTACTTTCTCTTCCATTTAATGTGATTTTTAAGACAGAATTACGAAATAAGTACAAAAAGATTATGGAATTTCCCCCAATTGTCTAACCTTTACCCGACCAAGGCCATAAGTACGATTTAGAGATGCTAAGTACTAAGTAGACTAGAAAAGCAGTGAATAATTAATGCATATACCAGATCACCTAAGACCCCTTTTTTCCTTAATATTTGTCTTCGGTAATTTTGAGATAGGTACTGGGTACAACCTTTTCCGTGGCACGACTTCCCAACATATTTGAGAATATTTTGAGAAGAAATTGAACACAATGAATTAGAAAACCCTAGTCAATCATGGAGTTGACTCAATGTGACAGAAGAAATAGCTCACACCTGATTTTAGTGAAAAATAAGAAATTCAGATTGCAAAACAAGATTGTACCAGTATTACTTTTAAGTGGTGGTAAATATATAAAAGAGGAATCTTCTTTTGATGTTTATTTTTAATCCTTTCCACAGAAGAAAATGATGGTTGAAAACAAACAATTGTCTTTCTGCAACAGGTATACTAGTTCTAGTTTTTTCTTTTTTCCTTATTCAAGACCTATTCTTTTTACGTGATGCAGCAGTTTATATAATGAATTTTTGCTCCATTGTCTGATATTAACTTCCATCAATTATGATTTATGATGATGCTTATTGCTTTGGTCCTTTTATTAAATTTTCGAAATATTTTCAAACATACTAGAAATGTATGATCAAGGGTATATTCTTCCTATCTAAAGGTTGACTTACCTTTTACATCCATCACTTTAAAACTTGAGAGGGTAAAGTAGAAATGATCATTTTCTATTCTTTATATTTACACAAAAGCTTTGATGTTTGACAATTCCCCATTTTTTCTTGATGAAGCTAAACCAATATTGTTGATTTTCAAAGCTGTTCCGCAATTTGCCTATATTTACAGGGACGGCAGCATGAAATTAGATGTTTATAGTAAAATTCAATCAGGAAACCTAATGTTAAATATTCGATGAAGTATGTTCAAACAATTGGATCAAATAAATCATAACAAGTCCCAAGTGTGGCTATCTAGCTGTTAACAATCCTGATCAACCATTAATATTGGCCGGCCTAAGGGAAGAAGAAGTACCCTATTGGAATTTCATAAATCAGGTAGCCTAATGCTAATGAAATATGATTCAGTGTATCAAGTAAATCTTAAGAGGACCCACTGTATTTATCGGTGGCCAATATTTTTGATAAACTGTTAAAATTAGAGAAATTTTATTCTAGAACCCCATTGGATAATTTCAATTAGAAATCTAGCATGTATGTTAGTCAAGTTATTTGAAATATCCGATCAAGTTAATTCTAACACAAGGCACCTTACTGGAGGAAAGACCCTTAAGTTTCTAACGACTTAACTTATATAAACGAAAGTTGTAAAAAAAATTTACACCATCTGCGAAGTAATAGGTTAGTCCACTAATTTTCAGGTTATATACTGCATTATGTTTGCTACGAAGAGTTATTTATTGTAAGTAAACTTAATCTGATGATGTAAAAAATTTATGCATTGTCCATACAGAGACCTTAAATTCAATTTTTTTAATCAGTAAATGTAACCTTGCTCAAAATCTGCTCCTCTTAAAGCACTTATGAGCATTTCTCTTTCCCCGTCCTTACTCTCTGACTCATAAATTTCATAACATTCCATTACTTGTTTAAAATAAATCTTGTGAAATACTCCCTCCTTCAATATTTCAGGAATTACTCAACGTGTAGATCATATGATTAAGTATAAAATGAAAATTAAAAGTAGGTGGAGATTAGAGGCAAGGGTAAAAATTTAATCCAGAGATGTAATCCTATTATGAGAAAGAGTACCCGTGGAAGCTAGGAATAATTTCAAAGTCAAAAAGGTGAGAGATAGTGCAACTTGAAAGCTGTGATCCCATTCAAATTAAATTAGCTGGATTCTTGATGGTGGAATACGCTATCCTCTATATGTTGTTTCAAATATGGGGCTACTCTAATATTGCTCTTTCTGCCACATTTTCGGTAAAGATTAGGTGTTATCTTTCCACAGCACAAATTAATGAAGATAATCTGGTCTATTTTTTGACTCTTGCGGCCTGGTGAACCACAAAAGAACGTATTACACGAACCACGAAAGAAAAGTAAACGAGGAACTGAAAAATAGAATAATGTGTTAATCGATTCAACTTGCTTTACGTTATTCAAAAATGATATCTTATCCATTTAACACATTTAATTAGTGTAACACCCCCAAACTTTAGACAGAATCCCACGTCAGCAAAATACAAATGGGATTCTGGGTATATAAGTTAACAATCCTTAAACCTTAGTGACGCGTTTTAGATCCGTGAGGGTCTAGGCCCAGGGCGGACAATATCACTAGTGGGCTGGACTGTTATAGATAATATCACAGCCACTCAAATTCCAGTTAGGCGGGACAAACCTCAGTGCTGAGTTTAGGTTTAGAGTGTCTTTTTTAATAGATAAAAATGCAACCGAGACTCGGACTTGAGTTAAATGGATGGAGTTACCACTAAAGGATATGATGCAGTGAATGAGACTGTTCTTCCCATAACTAGAGGTCTCGGGTTCGAGCCCTGAATATGAAAAAATTCTTGGTAGGGAGCGCTTCTCCCCGGATATAGTCAGGCTCAAATGCGGTGTCATGACCTGGATTTTCCATTGTCGGGATCGTGATGGCGCCTAATAGTGAAAGCTAGGCAAGCCAACTACTACGATTTTTAACACATTATCAATTAACCCAAACAGGAAATCACTAATAAATAAAGTTAAGCAGATATAAAATGCGGAAGTAACATAACAGTTCAAATACTCCAATACATGTCTACCCCAATGATGTGGTGTCACAATTTCACGAACATCTACGAATTTCTATAAATACTGGTTTAGAAAGAAAATACAACTGTTCTTGAAATGAAAAGAGGCAGTATAGCTAGAACATAAGGAAGGGGATTCCGGAGTCTGCGAATGCCGGCAGATCTACCTCGGGTCTCTTGTGGACTGAAAGAAGGAACCCACGATCTACTCACGAGGTCCAGCACCGAAATCTGCACAGAAAGTGCAGAGTTCAGTATCAGTACAACCGACCCTATGTATTGGTAAGTGTCGAGCCTAACCTCGACGAAGTAGTGACGAGGCTAGGACACGACAACCATATAAACCTGTGTAGTTAAATCATATATGAGAAACAATAATAAGAAGAATTTAACGGATAAAGATGGGAAGAGAGGAAACATGCTGAGGGGGTTAGCAGGTTATGACAATAATAAAGTAAAGCAACAAGGTAAATATCAAACTTGAATCAACGAAAATGATGACACAGTAACAAGTGTACGGCATCACCCTTCGTGCTTTTACTCTCGTCCTCACCATAGAAATTAACAGGAACGGCACGATATCATCCTTCGTGCTTTTACTCTCTCAAAATCATGGCACGACATCACCCTTCGTGCTTTTACACTCACAGAATATGGCACGACATCACCCTTCATGCATTAACACTCACAATGTCGGCATGACATCACCCTTCGTGCATTAACACTCACTCACAATATCATGCACGACATCACCATTCGTACTTTACACTCTTCCTCACCCAAATAATAGAAATAATAACATCCCGGCAAGGGAATCAACAATAGAAACAATACCGTCCCGGCAAGGGAGTCAACAATAGAAACAATATCATCCCGACAAGGGAATCAGCTATAACCAATCTAGTTTCAACAGTTACTTCACAAAATAAACCTCAACTTCAGCCAATACTTGACAATAGTCAATTACCAAGAATTTATCTTAAGTCTTGCTCCACAGTTCTAATCATCAATTTAAGCATGAACAATACATAATAAAAATCACAACAATCCTAGTATAAGACTCACGGGCATACTTGACACCAACGTATAGATAATCGTCACATCACCTATACGTCGTATTCGACACTAGCACATATCAAATAAGACACAACACATATTCCCTCAAGCTAAGGTTAGACCAAACACTTACCTCGGATTCCACGGCCAAACTCAAGCCTCAAATATCGTTTATCCTTTAGATTCCACTTCCAATTCACTTGTATCTAGCCATAATTAACTTAACAACATCAATAAATGCTAAAGAATTCAACTCTAATGCTTAATTATAGATTTTCTATCATTTTTCCCAAAAAGTCAAAAATCGACCTCGGGTCTGCATGGTCAAAACTCGAGCTTCTGACCAAAACCTGATTACCCATTCACCCACGAGCCCGAATATGTAATTAATTTCGGAATTCGACCCCAAATCAAGGTCTAAATCTCCAAATTTATAAAATCCCTAATTTCTACCCTTAAAGAACAAGATTTAGGCCTAGAAATCTAATGGATGTTGATGGAAAATGAAAGAAATAAGTTTAAGAACACAAACCTATAATTTGGTGATGAAATCCCTCTTAAAAAATCTCCCAAAGTCGGATTCTATGGAAGAAGATATGAAATTATGGCCTTTTCCCGACTTAGGTTCTATTTTTAATTCGCTGGACAGGTTTTCTTCGCGTTCGCGAGAAGCCTGTCGCGTTCGCGAAGCATTGGCTAGAAGAGCCTTTGCGTTCGCGAGATACTGTACGCGTTCGCGAAGGTTCACCTCCTTGACCTTCGCGTTCGCGAAGCTATTCGCCGCGTTTGTGTAGAGTATTCCCCCCTCCCCAGGTCCCTGCCAAAAATGGCCTTCGCGTTCGCGAAGGGTAATGCCCCCAACGCTCCGTGTTCACGACCTGTGCCTCGCGTTCGCGTAGAAGGAAATTTCCCTCAGACTAAGTTACTCTTCGCATTCACGAGAGTTCCTTCGCTGACGCGAAGAACAAAGTATCAGAACACCAGAAGCAGCAATACAACAGAAGTTCTTAAGTCCAAAACATCCCGAAACCTATCCGAAACTCACCCGAGCCCTCGGGGCTCCAAAACAACACATGCACACAAGTCGAAAATCATCATATGGACTTACTCATGCGATCAAAATCGCCAAAACAACACCTAGAACTACGAGTTTAACATCAAAATCAAGGAAAAATCTCAAGAACTCTTAAAGTTTCCATTTTCACAATCGAGGGTCCGAATCACGTTATATGAATTTCGTTTCTTACCAAATTTTACAGACATAACTTAAATACCATATTAAACCTGTACCGGGCTCCGGAACAAAAATACGGGCCCGATACCATCAAATTCAAACATCGCTAAATTTCCAAAAACTTTTATATTTTCAATTAAACAATTTTCTTCAGAAATTCATTTCTCGGGCTAGGGACCTCGGAATTCAATTCTGGGCCTACGCCCAAGTCCCATATTTTTCTACGGACCCTCCGGGACTGTCGAATCATGGGTCTGAGTCCATTTACCGAAAATGTTGACCGAAGTCAACTTAAATTCAATTTTAAAGGCAAAATTAGCATTATTTTTAAATTTTCACATAAAGGCTTTCCGGACATATGCCCCGACTGTGCAAGCAAATCGAGGTGAGACAAAAGGAGTTTTTAAGGCCTCGGAACACAGATTTGACTTTTAAAATAAGAGATGATCTTTTTTTGGGTCATCACATGCAGGTACCGGACACTGGGTGGGAAAATAAAAAAATAAAATAAAAAAATTGATAGAGTTATGACGTATTTCTCAACAAATTCTTAACCTGATATAAGCTTTAGTCGAATTAATTAGGTCATGACTTCAACTTCGATGAAACCTGCACAGTTAATTAACACCACCACTTATAATGCTACTATTGTTTTAATTAAGACAAGATTAATCTATTCTAAGCGTAAGACAATTTGCCTTAACGAATTAAACATGGACCCACCAACACTACATAAACCTCAATCAGCAGTCCTTTGTACGTAGTAAACACACTGCTTTTTAAGCCCCATGCTTTGTTAAAGCAAAATCTAACATAAAATTTGACCAACATGATTGGTTATGCTCATTCATTATTGTACTTGAAGAATATCCATTCCCTAACTTTGTCACCATATAAGCACAAGACATTGATATGGCTTTGGTGGGGCCATATTCAAGTCGAATTATTCTTGCTTTCTAGTCATTGAACACTATACATAGGAATCTCAATCTCTAAGGATTTTTCTATTTTTGGCTTTGGCATCTTACTGCCGAGCCAATGCTTGAAGGGAGAAATATATCAAACTATTAAGTGTTTCTGAAAAAAATTGTTCACAAGTTTGAGAGGGGTTAGAACAAGTGGATAGGCTTCATTGAAAGGAAAAAGACATTACCCTATCTATGTCTTCTTTGTCTGCCATATATGCTAACTTTTGTATGTATGCAACTTGCAAGGTCTGTAAATATTAAGAAAATTTGTGTTTAATAATCTGGATCTGTGGCACAATACCCAAAAAACTAAGCTTAATCACATTATTACACATTATTAAAAATAGAATGATTGATATAGTTTTTTAAATATAACTCGTAAAAATGATACTCAGCTCCTGCTGTTTCATTATTCATACTTTCCTTCTAATCTATTCTAAAAAGACTGAAACCAGTTTTTTTTAAGAAGTTGAGGGCCTGATTATTCCAGAAGCATAATTTTTTGGGGCTCACTTAATATAAAAGTTCGTTCTTTTATAAGTAGAGAAAATAAAAAAAGATATGTGAAACTCACCATCGCTTATTTAAAATAATAATTTTGCTACTTTGCATATAAATCTGGCTTTACTTGCATAAGTTCAACTTTTTGATATCTCAAAAACTATGTTCATGTAACGCTTTTACATAAAATGTGATGAAAAGGATATAACGGCAGTATGTATTTCACGCCAATTAATGAAAAAGGAAACTTTACCGACAATCTTGGCCATGAATCCAACTCTCATGCCCCAGCCCCATGTCATCTTTTGAGTCATATTTTAAGCTGTTATGTTGGATTTGTCGCTTAATTAAGATCTTTATCCTTATTCAACATGATGACGTGTTACATTAATAAGGTGAAATACTGAATAAAAAGAGAAAAGATTCTTGACGGGCCAATTTAATTGCCAGTTTGAGATCAACAGAAGTTGTGTAAAGTTAAAAATTTGTATCATCTTTGAAAGTATGTCGCAAAAGTTAATATTTGTCTCCTTTTCCGGTTGAATACATGAACTTAAACAAATCACTTAATTATTAGGTTATATCAAGTTTATAAACATTCCTTTAAGTTTGGCTTCATTACATTAATTTTTCTTGTAGTTTACAATATTATGCTTATCTCTCTTATTTTGATTTATTTGTAATAATTCTTTTAATCTATTCATTTATTAATAATTTTTTTAAATGAGTAATTTAACATTTCCTTATATATCCTTTGTTTAATTAATTTCGTAGACATTCTTTTTAAGGAAATTCATTTTATTTTGAGGAGAAAAATTGAAGCAACTTGCTCAAAGCCACTGTAGGTTAAGCAAACATTGCAAAAGCATATATTGCACGAGTGTGCTTTCCCATCTTCTTGGAGTCATATTCTAGTCTTATTCTGTTCGTCGTTTTTATTTTATTTTTTTCATTTTCTTTTTGTTTTATTTTCTCTTTTTCTCGCAACCCCTTTCTTGCATGGTCACACACGTAAAGTGTAGTTGTCATTTAATTTCCAAATATATACTTGCATGCAATTAAACGAAAGTTTTTTTTTTTTTAATCTTTTCACTTAATCTTCGTTGTTCAGTTTAAAAGTAACGAAAGAGAAGGAATAGAAAACAAAGAATTTAACAATTAGAGATTGAGAAAAAAGGTAGGAGACTGTGTTGGAACTGAAAGATTCATTAATACATTATATTTTAGCTACAAATCGAATAGAATCAAAAGATAAAAGACATAATTAATTAACTTAGGCACACACAATCAGAGCTTTTGCCCTGCCTAAATTACACTTAGTGAGGACCTAGATATGAAATAGTATTTGGAGTACATAACATGATCAATAACATTAGTTAGATAATAATATCACTTAATTAAACAAGCCACTGTCATATTAATTAGCAGGTTCAGACTTCAATAGAGGCCTCTATGGTTTCCTTTGGCTTTATCTTCTCTCCCTTAATAATCCCATTGAGTTGAGGCATATTAATTTCATTCAGCTCAGGAACCATTGGAATTATTTCTGAACACACCATTGCACTCAACTTCACAACATCAATAATCTGCTCTTTTAATTTGTCCTCTGAAAGTTTATGCTCTTCCACAATTGTTACTGTATTTTCTTTTTCTGCTATTTTTACTTCTTTTGTGACCTTCTTCGCGTTCTTGTAAATCACGTAAAGCACCATTTGTAGCACTCCAAGGGTGAATCCCAGCACGTTTGGAATCTATTTTGCAAATTAAAAGAAGTCATTAGGGCACTTATTTAAAATGAAACGAAATGATTTTTTTAGGGAAAGTTTTTTTTATTTTTTATTTTATTTTATAACTTACAGCAATATTGTAATCTTTGCGTAGTAGACCATAGAAAAACCACATAACGGCACTTAATGTCAGGAAAAATGATAGGAGAAATGGCATGTACTCCACACTTCTGGTCTTTATAACTTGTCGCTGCAGTCAAAACAAAAATATTCATATATAAATGCTAATGAAAGAAAATTAAAGATTCAAGTAGAATAGTCGATATACATGCAAACTAGTTCACAGCGTTACAAATAAGAGGAAGATAAAAATTGTGAGGGAACGTAACAATATACTTACAACAATACCCAAAGGTGCAACGAACACACACAAGGAAAAAATAAGGCAAATCCATCCAACTATCTGAGCACGGTTGGAGCTTTTTGCAAGAAATTGAGTTAATAAAATGATTAAGCCCAGGCCAAAGAAGTTCAGCAAAAGAAGCAGCTTCACTGTGTCCATCTACGTTGTGTCACCAAAAAAAAGAAAAACGTTTACTTAGTATTGAAATAATATTTGAACATTCAATCTAGGGAAAAAGCCAACGAAATGAATTGGAAATTTGTTGCAATACCTTAGCTTTCTTTGTGGCGTAAAAGAGGAAGAAGCAGATGTAGAAAGATTGAATGCAACAGCCAACAGAGTTAATGGTAATGAGAAGAGTGGTATCAGGTTTGAGAAATGCATAGTAAATCCAAAGCATGGCACTGAATAAGCCAACCACGTAAGGAACTGATTGGAACCCTTCCGTAGATTTCTTCTTGTGAATTTTGTAAAACGTTGGCCTGCAACCAAATTTTATCATTTCAACTCTCCACTTCATAATTATTTTTTTTCCTTTCTGAAGAAACAAAAAAAGTAAAGCATTGCATGGCTTTAGGAAAATACTTACACTGGTGCAAGGTAGACCATAAAGGAGACAATGTTGCCTAAAATAAATCAAAAAAAGGAAATTCAAACTTAGTGAGGTATTAAGAATAAATGTCTAAAACAATGAAATGTGTTTCGATACAAATGTTTCTAAGCTGAAAAAATAATGAAGCGGGATGATTACTGTTAAAGGGACTAGTGAATCCATGCGATAACACAAAAAGAGTAAGACAAAAAATAAAATTTATGTAATTGTTGGACCCACAATATGTGTGAGTTCGATTCTTACTGTCTCCTCTGCCTTTAAAAAACACTTAATTTTGTAGGGTTTCAATTCAAGCTTTGTAGATGGCTTCGTACGTATATATATATAGTAACCATTAATAAAATGAGAAAAGGATAAAAGGGAAGACAAGCCAGCAAATATATTGTATTTTTCTTTATACCTAGGAGGCCAAATGTAAAAGCCAAATGAATCATCTCTTCTGAACACAATAAACAGAAATCCCTCACTAGTGAAGAGATAGTTTTTTGTTTGTAGCTTACAAGTACATTATGAACAATGGGAGAATGAGCTATTTATATAGAGGGGTATAGTATTGAACAAAGCCTAGATTCAAGGAAGCTATCTAATAATCCCTTTCTCTTTTTTTTTTTTAAACTCCTTTTACCTTTTATTTTGTTATCCTTTACAGTTGTTCAACAGTACTGTATTAATCAGAAATCCAAATTGCTTTCCTTCCCTTAATGCTCCATTTAACCTAATTTAGTTATTTCCTGCCTTGGGCAGAACCCCCTGACCAGCTCATTTATTTTCTATAATAGGAAAATACACAAAGCCAAAATGGGCCCCACAGTTTCCTTTCTGATGTGTCTACCACCAATCCAATTGGCCTTAAGGCTTACAACTCACACTATAACAATTTTGGTAGGGTTTGATGCCTATAGGTTAAAAGAATAGCCATGACCTTATTCAGTAAATTAAAAGTGAATGTTAAGATGAGCTATGATCCAATTGTATATTGCCATGTCAGCACCAATAATACATGTGGAGGAATCAATTCTTCAAGTGGATCACTATATTTAATTTTTTTAATAAACTTATAATGTAACTGGCAGCTGGCTAAATATATTTTGATGAGTTCCTTTATTTCCTTGTTGGGTTATATTTGAATCTTGTTATGGATCAGCCTGCTTTTTCCATTAAGAGATTGATGCAGATGTGGAGATATTTAAATTGCCAAAGTTGAGACCAGCCCAACCCACTTTCTCCAGTCCAGTGGAGGGTTTTAATTTTTTTTTTTTAAATAGCGTAACATAGCAAGAATATACCCACATAAATTTGTAGTGTTCACAAAGTTGGAACAAATTAACAACAAAAGAAAGGTCAATTAGAAGCCTCTTAGCTTGATTTCTAAATTGATCAAGTAATATAAATTTGAATAGCAGGACGAGAATTTGTCACGACCCAATTTAGGATCTTGACCGGCGCTTAGGAGCAAGTGCTCCTAAGTAAGCCTCAACGATAATTTACAGAAAATCGGACAGAGTTTCCCCTATTTTAAGACTATTCAAAAGTTTTCCTATCTCATAAACAATTAACAACCAACTAATATTTACTTAAATCAACCACAATCTTCATGAACTAACAAACAAGTTTTCACCAACACTACCAACCTTATAAATATGATAATACTAAGCTCATCTCAAAAATACGGAAAGAAAGTGCAATACTAGTAACTAGTCCAATTTAACAAATGAATACTCCTAACACTAATAAAAATGACTATGGAGTGACTCTAAAAGTTCAAGCGAAAAGTCAGTAATAATAAATAAACTATTCGCCCACGCGAACAAGTGCGGAGCTCACCAGGAACTATCAACTCGTGTACTTTAATTAATGAAATCCTCGCTCGCATCAACTACTTTCTCTGTATAAAAAAATAGTGGGGAATGAGTCGCTAGCTCAGTGAGTAATAACACTTAACCACAACCGTTTCTGATTGGGGACAAGTCAGAAATACATGCTTGTATAATAAATTTCAGAAATTATCATAAAAATGAAATTCCCTTTCAAAACGGTAAGAATAATCAATCTCATCATGTGTTTCTTGTAACAGAAATCAATTTAACAATTTGGTAATAAACTTGGTGAGCACTGTATCATATCAATTTCTTATGTTTGGGAGGTTTACAAGAAAGGATCATGTTATTTGTATCACTCTGTGGACCCCTTCGTAAAAGGAGTCAAATATAACTGTAGGTCCCTACTCGAGGGAAAACTGTAACTGTATACTAGTTCTACCTTCCCACTAGCGAGGGCTATAACTGTAATCGGTAATCTATAAATATAAGGTGCACCAGGTCTAACGAACCCGCCGTTAGCTACGGGATCCTTCAAAGTCTCCTCCCATTTATACTTTTTTTTAAACAGTAAATATTCACATGGAAGCATTTTCAAAATAGTACAGGGCATTTTAATTCTTATCAAATCATGTAATCCAATTTTCAGTAACGGTAATCATATCTCAAGTGACAGTAAAATACGTCTAGTAACAGTGAGAACCTTTTAAAAAGCTATAAACATCTCAAGTAAACTATTCAGTACCATATCAAGTAAAGGACTTGTCCCACATGTAATTTCAAACATTCGGTAACACATTTTATTTTCAAAATAATGTATAAACCATGCAGGTTATGAAAACACAAATTGCAGTAAGATTACTACTCACAGTACTAGTACTGAAATATCGAACTTCTCACTGCGAGCTATTTGTTCGACTTCTTCAACTACCTATATCGTCACAAAACCAATCTATGTATCAACACCACGAGCACTAGTATAGCCGGTTAAACTTTTTGAACTTAATTCTTTCCCTGTTTTCATTCCACGGGATATTCTTATTTTTCACGAATCAACTAGTATCCCGACTCTCATAATATCTCGTTTAATTCTCAAATAACATAAACTACTCCAGTATCTCAAAAAACGTCTTCATATAGTTTATTTGCTATAATGTTAAAAAAAATGAATCAACTATAATTTAAAATATCATTGCTGCCCATAATATTTCTTATTGATATTTAATTTCGTTAACGCAATGGAATTTTATAAACCAGAGGAACAAGCGCAAGTAAAACTATAGAGAAGAACTTACCTTGCTCGAGCCAAAAGAGACTCGCTAAAACTTCAAAGCTTCATTTACTTCTCTATTTTACGCCACTGTAATGCTAATAAGGCTAATTCTTTGAAATTGCCTTTAATTTTAACTCTTTGTCCTTTTAAAAACTTCCGAACATAGTTTTTCTTTTCTCCCCTCAAATCTTCCTTTCTGCTTCACTGTTTTTCCCAATGGTTTTCCTTCTTGCAAATCTGTATGATGCTAATGTTAGACAAAATTGCTACAGGGTTTCATCCAAAGTCTATTCTTTGTTTTTGTGTAGGCAAACTTTCAAAACCCCTTATGATTGTTTAAATATTTTATTTTGCCCAAACTTTATTGTTTCGTACCCCTCCCCTTAAACCCTTTTTTTGCTCTTTCGTTATTTCTTTCCAATGGGCTTTAGCCCATAAATACTTCTATTCTTTGTTACTTCTTTTTTTTTTTAGGATAAAGACTTTATTGTCCTTATTAAACTATAAGGTATTACATTCTGTTGGAGGAGCTAATTATTTAACATCTGCCATGGCAATTTTAGATGAAGAAGAAAGTGAGTCAAGGATCTCAGATGAGAAAAATATTTTAGGTCTTAGTTAGAAGGAGAATGACTTTGGTCGGAACAACCAAAGCTTCTTATCCCATCACAATTCTTTTGATCTCAAGCATTCAATTCAGTGCCAGCTATTCAATCACAATCACACATCTCATATGAAGTCTATTTAATCAAGACCGTTGATTCATTACAACTGTAGACTTAGGATTCTATTTTGTGCATATGAGCACGTGATTGTTCAGAAGGATTTATATCCTTATATTCTTTGCTTAGTAGTACAATTAGTTAGGACTAGGCATATAGAAATATTACACGTGTACAGTAGGATAACAAGATTTTATTCCTTTTTATCTGTATAAATAGATGTACAGAAATTGAATGAAATATAGAGAAAATTTCTACACTATCTATTTCATACAATTCTTTCACATTCTCCCCACCTTATGAAATTCGGTCCCTGAATTTACAAAATTTGTATACCTATAGATTGAAATGAGTGACGATATTTGATTCGCTGGAATTTTTCTTTTCTTTTCAAGTAGTTTTTTTGCGGTATTATTTCTCCATAAGACTTTCACGAATACTATTTCCTTTGATCGTAACTTCTTTACCTGTGTATCAACTATAGCCATCGGCTCCTCCTCATAAGACAACTTCTCATCAAGCGATACCGTTGGTGCTTCGAGCACCTGAGATGAGTCCGATATACACTTTTTTTTAGCATTGAGACATGAAACACTGTGTGAATAAAAGATAACTCAGGAGGAAGTGCCAAATGATATGCCACAGCTCCTACTTGGTCAAGTATCTCATATGTTCCTATGAACCTCGAGCTCAATTTACCTCTTTTTCCGAACCGCATCACGCTTTTCATAAGGGAGACATGTAAGAACACCCTTTCCCCAATTATGAACACTAAGTCTCTTCTCTATTATCCGCATAAGAATTTTGTTTGCTTTGTGATGCAAGTAATATCTGTCTGATTTTATCAATAGCTTCTTATGTTGCTAAGTCTGAATCCAATACCTTAGCCTCATTATTTTTAATCATCTAATAAGGGAGCGACTCGTCACAATATTTCATATGATGTCATGCTCTAAACGAAAGCTATTATTATAGGTAAGTTCAGTTAAAGATTGGGAATCATCCCAATTACCTCCAAGAGCAAATATTCTAGCTCTCAACATGTCCTCCAAGATTTGTATAATATGCTCAGACTGCCCGTCTGTCTACGGATGAAATGTAATACTAAAATCTACTCATGTACCCAATACCTCTTGAAAATATTTTCAAAAGTGTAAGGTGAACTGTGATCCTCGTTAGTGATGATGGACACGGAAATCTGATGAAGTCAGAAATTTTTTTCATGTATATTTACGCATATCTTGCCCCATTGTATGTAGTTTTGATCGACAAAAAGTGTGCTGATTTTGTAAGCCGATCTACAATTACTCACACAGTGTCATGACCTATAAGCTAAGGTAGCCCAATCACAAACTACATGGTAACTAATTCCCGTTTCTACTTTGGGATCTTTAGTTATTGTAGTACGCCCGAATGCCAATGACGTTCAACCTTGTCCTGCTGACAAGTTAAATAACTAGAAATAGAGTTAGTAATATTTTTTCTTCCTACCAATATAATTGCTTCAGGTCATGGTGCATATTCGTGTATCAAAGTCTTGGGCTTCATCAAGAGTTTGTAACATGTCTCAAGCCATCTACATCTACTACACATAATCTATTACCTAATTGAAAAGAAGAAAAAAATACCCTCATTGCTAGAAGTCATATCCTTGAGTTTACCAGCTAGGACGTCATCTTAGTATTTCGCGCAATCGCTCATCCTCGTAGTTACTAGCATTTATGCACTTTATATCAGGCTTGACCAATAGCTAATAATATCTTTGATTTTTTTTCATATTGAATCTTATACGTGTACCCTCTAGTCTATGCATATCTTTCTTCAGAAGTATCTTTACAGGAGCTATATGCACCAAATTACCCATGTTTTTTTAATGCATAAGCCATAATATTTATCTTTTCCGAATAATACAAAATAGTACAATTATATCTTCAGTAGTTCCTTCCATCATCATTGCTAAATCTTTATATCTCTGCTGGTTTAAAAGTATTTCAGGCTCTTGTGCTATGCATGAATCTAATTGGTTTCTTCGTATAAATAGTGTCTCATCCTAAAAAGAAAAATCACTGTGACTATCTCCAAATCATGAGTGCATAAATGCGACTTAAGCTTCCTCAATTTCCTTGAAGCATAAGCTATCTCACGACTATTCTGCATGAGAAAATATCCTAATCCTACTCTTGAAGTATTACAGAACATCGTGAATCCTCTAGAACCTATTGGAATAGGGCTAACATTGATATGGTTGTCAAACATGCCTTAGGCTTCTGGAATCTCAACGTTCATTCCTCTATCCAAAATTTAACAATTTTTCATGTTAACTTGGTGGGTGTTGGTGTTATTCTAGAGAAATCCTACACAAATGCCTCTAATAGCCTGTCAAGCCAAAAGGTCAATCTATATAGGAGAAATGAGTCTTGGCCATTTATGAAGTGCTTCTATGTTCTCAGAATCTACCATATTTTCATTCTTAGATTATGTCCAAAGAATACCACAAAGTCTAGCCAAGATTCACAATTCACAATTGAAGAATTTATCGTTAAGTTAATATTCATGTAGTGGTTGCAACATATTAGGTGAACCTCATGCACTTTCTCACGACAAGAATATACCAGAACATCACCAATAAACACAATAACAAATATAAGGAGAGCCGCATTTAACAACCTATTTATTAAATTCATGAATGCAGCTGAATTATTGGCCAGTCCAAAAAGTATTACAAGAAACTCATAGTTCTCGTTCTAAATTTTGAAAGTTGTCTAAGGAATATTTTCGTCTCTAATTCAAACTGGTGATAACAAGACCGGTGATCAATATTTGAGAAGTAGTGATTATCTATAACTGATGAAATAGGCCATCCATATGAGAATTCCCCCCCTCCCCGTATTTCCACCTTATTCAATTACATGTAGTCAATGCACATCCTTAGAGATCTGCCATTCTTTTTCACAAAAATATCAGTGCACCCCTAGGTGATATGCTTGTCTGATAAAATCCTTGTCAGTAGGTCATGTAACTTTTTATTTAGTTCTCGTTGCTTTACTAGTTTGATACAATATGGGGGTCTTGATATATGTCGTATCTAGTGTAGAGTCAATAAAAAATTTATCTTTGTTACTCAGGTTAGTCCTAGTAAATCCTTAGAAATAGATAAAAGAATTCTCTCACTATTAGTACTTTTACTTTTCAAACTAAGTTTCACATCACTTCGATCTCTTTACGGAAGTTTCGAGACCCTAACCATTCCTATTCAATAATTATAGAGCCTTCTTAAATGATATAACCTCGACTATCACTAGTATATGATCTTTTTTGTCACAATAAAGTTTGCTAGATATGTCAATCTAACTACCTTCGCAAGGTAATAAAAGGTAATGCGATAAGATGATAACCAATCACACCTATAAGCACGTCAAAATTAACAAGGTCAAGTACAATTTAGCTAGATAGGATATCCTCTCCTCCAACTTGAATCTGTTAAGCTTAATACAAAGTTTCAAATATACAAGATTCTTCCATAAAAGTAGCAACTATTAAAGGATATCTAAATGTTATTTATCTAACTCTTCATCCATATAAGAAAGAAAAAAAATTCATACCGTGAGATTTTTTGGTCTCTACCTTCTTAAATAAATTCTTAGTTGCATGCCAATCATATCCAGTTCTTAATTTTTCTTTTTCCTACCGAGTTCAACTTCTACATAATAGGTCAGATTATTCGTATGTGAGATTACTTCCTTGTTTAAACGGTTAACCAACCATTCGACAAGCCTCTAAACCTAAGGCGTCACGTACTTAGCCAGCTGATATAGCCTGGTGTCACCTGTCAGTACATCCATCGTCTGAATTAATTTCTTAAACTATCTTACAAGCAAGTTCATATTAGAATTATCAAGAAGGAAGTGATTCAAAAACACTTTAGTGAAATCATTTGCAAATTATCTATGTTGCTCTTGTTGGCATCTTTAAGAGTACGGTATTAGTTCATGTATTCGACATGTTCTTAGGTCTATAAGTTGTTTTTGTTCCACATATCACTCCATGAAATATCCTATAGCTCCTCATGTGGTAAATATTTTATCAAAAACCTTTGAGGATCCTTTGAATTATCAGAAATAATAAACTTGGTAGTTTCAACTTTAGGGACTTTATTAAGGACACTTCATTGTTCCCTACAATCTTCTAGGTACATGAGGACTCTAGAACCTCATTCTGTTGATCATTCTTCTCATGTTTATCCATTATATCTATCAAGTTTTAAAAAATTTCTTCTTTTTTTTTCATGGAGGTAAGTACCTTTTGTGATAGCATTCCTCTATGGTGGACCAATACAAATTTTCGAAATGAACTATTATTACACATCTTACCAATATAGAAGCACCTCATAGTGGCACAATGAACCTTTCACTAATCTTGTATACTACTTATGTAGCATTTCTTTTCTTGGAGATGGTTGCATGTCCATTGTTTGGAAAATATTTTTTTTTGGCGATTCGAATTTTGGCGAAATTTGACGTATTTGAAGTTTGAACCTCTAACCAAATTCTATTATATGGTAATTGGTTCGAGCCATACACGAATAGGATAAGTAATGATAGATTCAGTTATTTGAACATAATCTCCACACACGTACGGAGGAATAAGAAAGAAAGACAAGACACATCTATCACGCGCTCGCAGAATCACGATTATGGGAATGGCCGACTACATAACCATAATTGAGATTCTACTACTAACGTGTGCTCCATAACCTAGGACACAAGAATAACAAGGGCTCTAATACCAACTTTGTCCCAACCCAATTTAGGATCTTAACCGGCGCTTAGGAGCAAGTGCTCCCAAGTAAGCCTCAACGATAATTTACAGAAAATCGGACAGAGTTTTCCCTATTTTAAGACTATTCAAAAGTTTTTCTATCTCATAAATAATTAACAACCAACTAATATTTACCTAAATCAACCATAATCTTCATGAACTAACAAACAAGTTTTTACCAACACTACCAACCTTATAAATATGATAATACTAAGCTCATCTCAAAAATACGGAAAGAAAGTGCAATACTAGTAACTAGTCCAATTTAACAAATGAATACTCCTGACACTAATAAAAATGACTATGGAGCGACTCTAAGAGTTCAAAAGAAAAGTCAGTAACAATAAATAAACTATTCGCCCATGCGAACAAGTGCGGGGCGCACCAGGAACTATCAACTCGTGTACTCTAATTAACGAAATTCTCGCTCGCATCAACTGCTTTCTCTATATAAAAAAATAGCGAGGAGTGAGTCGCTAGCTCAGTGAGTAATAACACTTAACCACAACCGTTTCTGATTGGAGACAAGTCAGAAATACATGCTTGTATAATAAATTTCAAAAATTATCACAAAAATGAAATTCCCTTTCAAAACGGTAAGAATAATCAGTCTCATCATGTGTTTCCTGTAACATAAATCAATTTAACAATTTGGTAATAAACTCGGTAAGCACTGTATCATATCAATTCCTTATGTTTGGGATGTTTCCAAGAAAGGATCATGTTATTTGTATCACTATGTGGACCCCTTCGTAAAAGGAGTCAAATATAACTGTAGGTCCCTACTCGAGGGAAAACTGTAACTGTATGCTAGTTCTACCTTCCCACTAGCGAAGGCTATAATTGTAATCGGTAATCTGTAAATACAAGGTGCATCAGGTCTAACAAACCCGCCGTTAGCTACGGGATCCTTCAAAGTTTCCTCCCATTTATACTTTTTTTAAACAGTAAATATTTACATGCAAGCATTTTCAAAATAGTACAGGGCATTTCAATTCTTATCAAATCGTGTAATCCAATTTTCGGTAACGGTAATCATATCTCAAGTGACAATAAAATACGTCTAGTAACAGTGAGAACTTTTAAAAAGCTATAAACATCTCAAGTAAACTATTCAGTACCATATCAAGTAAAGGACTTGTCCCACATGCAATTTCAAACATTCGGTAACACATTTTATTTTCAAAATAATGTATAAACCATGCAGGTTATGAAAACACAAATTGCGGTAAGATTACTACTCACAGTACTAGTGTTGAAATATCGAACTTCTCGCTGCGAGCAATTTGTTCGACTTCTTCAACTACCTATATCGTCACAAAACCAATCTATGTATCAACACCACGAGCACCAGTATAGCTGGTTAAAATTTTTTGAACTTAATTCTTTCCCTGTTTTCATTCCACGGGATATTCTTATTTTTCTCGAATCAACTAGTATCCCCGACTCTCATAATATCTCGTTTAATTCTCAAATAACATTAACTACTCCAGTATCTCAAAAAACGTCTTCATATAGTTTATTTCCTATAATGTTAAAAAACGAATCAACTGTAATTTAAAATATCATTGCTGCCCATAATATTTCTTATTCAATCGAATTTTATAAACCAGAGGAACAAGGGCAAGTAAAATTATTGAGAAGAACTTACCTTGCTCGAGCCAAAAGAGACTCGCTAAAACTTCAAAGCTTCCTTTACTTCTCTATTTTACGCCACTGTAATGTTAATAAGACTAATTCTTTGAAATTGCCTTTAATTTTAACTCTTTGTCCTTTCAAAAACTTCCGAACATAGTTTTTCTTTTCTCCCCTCAAATCTTTCTTTCTGCTTCACTGTTTTTCCCAATAGTTTTCCTTCTTGCAAATCTTTATGATGCTAATGTTAGACAAAAATTGCTACAGGGTTTCATCCAAAATTTAATCTTTGTTTTGTGTGGGCAAATTTTCAAAACCCCTTATGATTGTTTTAAATATTTTATTCTGCCGAAACTTTATTGTTTCGTACCCCTCCCCTTAAGCCCTTTTTTTGCTCTTTCGTTATTTCTTTCCAATAGGCTTTAGCCCATAAATATTCCTATTCTTTGTTACTTCTCTTTTGTTTTTTGTTTTTTTTTTTGTTTTTGTTTTTTTGGGGTAAAGACTTTGTTGTCCTTATTAAACTATAAGGTATTACAGAATTATAACGGTTCATCGTTGTATGTTGTTTCTTATTCTCCTAATCAGTAATCATGTTCCCACAAGATGATTAAATTGTGAAAAAGAAATCCATTTTTTTAATTCTGCATTTGAGGGAAAGAGAGAGCTTACACAATTTATAACTTTAAGTTCACGATTTAATGTCTGAATTATTTAAGTCCAAGTATCTAACAGCTTGTAAAATATGCCATAATCAACTTTATTTAATCAACTTTATTTGACATATTACTGAGCCGACAAAGCAAATATTTCTGTCTTAGTAGGCTTCTAACTGACCAGTGTTTAGAAGGTCTTGCACGATAGGTCGACTAACCCTACTAGACCTCTTTTACCAGTAACTTTGTTACTACTATACATTTTGAGTATTACTAAACGTAAAAGGTGGTAGTATAACTAGTTTAGCCACTTCCGTCTTTGGTACGATGGAAATTATTTATTCTCTTTGAGTAAGGAGACATTCTCCTTATTAGTTATACAACCTTTTTTATCAAGAGATATCAGATATAACAAGTTAAGTCTATCTCCCTTACGTGCATCCCTTATGCTTGATTCTGCCCATGTCTGTGTACACTATGAATGGACTTGGTTCATACTTGAGTTCCTTTATCAATCTGCAAAACCAACTTTATTTGCGCCAACAAAAGAGATGGAGATGAGATTCTTCTGCAACCATACATAGAATGCATCTTGAGTTCACTTGGATTAACCATTTGGCTAATCGATCCACAGTTAACAACCTTTCATGACACTAGAGCCACATTGTAAACACTATTTTAGGTCTAGCCTCATTATGGAATAGTAATTTTCTCCATTCTACTTTGTTATGGTTCCCCAGAAGTCCTAAGCATATCTGCTTAATGAAGCTCTTCTACTGTTTTAGGGTTGGTATTTGTTGTGCATTTTTCCTAGCATCCAGAATCTTCCCAACTTCATTTTCTTGCCCAAACTAAAAATTAAATATTGTTATTCTTTAATACTCAAAAATTAAATCAAAGTACGCTCCAATCTGCTGATATTATTATTAATTTTCATTTCAAAACCTTTTTTTTTTCTCACCAGCCAATAAACAAAAAATATTTTCCATAAAAATAAGTTTTACAAAAATATAATTTGCAGAAAAATATTTTTTTTAATGAGAAATGACTTCTACCAAACCCAGAAGTAGTAAAGGTGAGAAAAGGTGTGGGTAGATTAGGCTTTTTTCCCCCTTTCTTTTTCTCATTATTGGAGTTCATGATGCTGTGACCCGATTATGTTATACTGATGTAAAAATTGTACGGGGCGACCAAATAATCTATACCTATTTTTAAAAAAAGTTTTAACTTGTACTAACTTTTTAAACAACTTTAACTCCTTTTCTCCTCCTTCTCCTCCTTCTTCTTCTTTCTTCTGCTGCTGTTGGTGCTGCTATGAAACTTCAGTTCATGGGGATGATTGCCATAGTATATTTATCAGATTATTTTTAAAAAAATTATAAATAACTTTCTAAAGTAAGTGCGTACATGTATGCAAATGTAAGTCCATTTCCTTTAATTCATATTCTATTATTTTTTTTTGGATTCAGCTTTGTACATTATCAATGCATTTTAACCTATTGTACTAAATCATTTATCTAATTTTTTAAGTTACTAATTCTCCTTTTGATAAACTTATTATCTGTAAAAAAAATCAATTACATGATAGCATAAAATATGCTGAAGTTCAGCAAATATAGAACAAAACTTCAGCTAAAACATGCTGAAGTTGAGCAAATAGAGAACAAAACTTTAGCTACTAGAATACTTAAGTTCAGCAATTACAAACAAAAACTTCAGCAAATAGAGAACAAACTTCAGCTACTAGAATGCTTAAGTTCAGCAATTACAAACAAAAACTTCAGCAAATAGAGAACAAAATTTCAGCTACTAGGCTTAAGTTCAGCAATTACAAACAAAAACTTCAGTAAATAGAGAACAAAACTTCAACTACTATGTTTAAGTTCAGCAATTACAAACAAAACTTTTAGCACACTTGGTTCATCAATTTTTGCTACTTCAAGCCCGTCTACTAGAATGCTGAAGTTTGCGTGATTGTCTTTGCTACTTCAGGCCCGTATGCTGAAGTTACGCGAAAAAATGGGTACGCTTGCAATTTTTTTACAAAGTGGGCACAAGTTAAAATGTGTCCCAAAAAACGAATATAGATGCAAATGCCCCTATACTAATCCAGCTGAGGCAATAGGCATACATGCGCCTGCGCCCAACTTGATCGAATTAGGGTTTTTGTTCGGAATTGCTACATAAATAGCCTGTCAAAGCTAAGTCAGTGTTTAATAGTCCCATTTTACCTAGCCGACTGTATTTTATTCATTTTGTATCTTCTCCTGAATAGAAGTATCTGGCTTACTGGATCCTTCTCTCCTTTCCTCGCCTTTAATGGAGATTTAGTAGCTGTTTTCCTACAAACAATAACTGACCCAACTGATAGATTTAGACATATTATTCAATACTTTCGAGTTAGAAGTAACTTAATTCATATATTTCTACGATTTTTGTTTGTGACATTTCACCCAATGAATTATTCTTATAACAATTATCCATTTAACTTTTAAAAGAGGAACAATTTATGGCTTTTAGTGAATTTCACGTCCAACACAAGTTGAAGTTAATTTATTAAGGTAAGATGTCACCAGACCAAAAATTTCGGAGCAGTTTAATCTATCAGTTTTAGTGAATTTCACTTTTTTTTAACAAGTTCACAACCCCTTGATTGTGATTTAAATAGAAGGAAATATCACATATATTATCTATCTATCTATATCTATACCTATATCTATATCTATATCTATATTATTATAAAAGCATGAATATAATGTTGATTTACCAAAATAACCTTAAAATATTAATTGTCTTTTATATGTTGCAGGTGTAGATTTTTAGTTAAGTATTTATACGAAAGAACAATAAATTAAAACAAATGTAGAAGTACATAAGTAGAAAGAATTATGTAGAAAGCAATTGTCATAGAAAAAAAATACAATAACCTTTTAAATGTTGCAAGTTAGTATCATCACATTAACATGGTATTTATTCAAAATGATTGGCAGTCGTATGAACCAACAAAGACGATCAATTTCGTTATGTTGGTTATAACTTATATATTATATGTATTTGTAGAGTAGTGAAATATAGACTGTAATCATAGCTTGTCTACTATTTCTTTGCAGATAATGTGTTTTGGCGTATGTTATTTTTGGATAATGCGTATAATACAAATTCTGTTATAAAGCAAATGTAATCTTATATTCAGAGTAAAATTAGTTGTCTTTTAAATTCGGAAGTATTACGAACATGTAATCTGCACATATAGTGTTAGAACATATTTTAGAAATTTTTTCTTAAGTCCAAACTGCACGATTAAGTGATGGATTTTCTAACTTTAAGTAGAATTGACACTTGATATGATTGAGTCATTCAAAACAAAGAAAAGACCCCCAAAAAATGCTCAAAAGTTTTAATTTTGGTTTCACATGCTAATTTTATTATTTGGATAGATTTGTGTGTTTGATTCCTTTGTGAAAATAGTTTTCATAAGATTTGAAGATTTTTTAATATAAACATATTTGTAGAAAAATACAAGTAGTTGGCTACAAAGAAGAAGTAGTTGATTAAGGAGTAGAGTCCAAAACGATGGAGTTGGAGGAAGAATAAAGAATTTAACTCAAAAGCAACTTCATGCGTTTGACCTTTTAGGTTCAGCGCAGGTGTAGTTTGAATGGAAAAGAAATAGCCATAGGAAATTTACAATTATATTTTTAAATTAATATAAATATTGAAGGTTATAAAAGTCGATTAATATTTTGGGGATATTTTTGTCGTTCAACATTTAGTATAAATTATTTGTGCTGATAATATAGATATAGATATAGATATAGATAGTGTCACGACCTAAATCGATAGGCCGCAACGGGCATCCGGTACCTTACTCAACCGAGTACCTACGTAACGTATATTTCGTATTATACTATCATGGGTAAATGAGCCAGAGAGGTTGTCGTGAGATAAGTACAATAAAACATTGGGAAATACTCGACATTGGACGACCCAACATGTTATCCAAACTTATACATATGATGTACGAGCCTATAAGGCCGGCACGATCCTTTATATACTCAAAACATAGGCCGACAAGGTCATACAAGTATCCGTATACATGATATCTGTCTACGAGCCTCTAAGAATACGTAATATCATAAAGGTCGGGATAGGGCTCCGCCATACCAATCAATACATGTACTAATCATACTGACCCAATAGGCAACTCAGGAACAAATGGAGCGCACCAACACCTTTCGTTGAGCTGATAGCTTATTTGAAGGGCTCATAACCTATCTATTGGGACCTGCAGGCATAAAACGCAGCGTCCCCAGGCAAAGGAACGTCAGTACAAATAATGTACTGAGTATGTAAGGAATGAAAATCAGTAAATAATAGACATGAGAGAAACATGAAGTAAAAGACTCAACATGTATATATGGATAATTCTGTAAACCATGAAATACTTATAGTGTCGTGCATATGCGAATGAATGTCATATCGTGCATAGGTACATGTGGTCATAACATCATCAAGCCTATGAGGGCATCCCATCATATCATCTCGGTCACTGTGAGCAAAATCATCAACGTATACCAGCTGATCAGGTGGCGGTGTGTATATAACGCCGTAACCATTTCCCATATCCCATATACATATATACGCATATATAATGTCATCTGGACATGGGTCAATGTACATGTATAAATGAATGCAATGCATGAGAAGTACGTCAATAAAATCTCTCGGAATGTCATAAGACCATTATACCTTTGATTAATATCTTGAAGTAAACTTTTTTAACTTACGTATTTTTCTGAGACCTGTAAATAGATGATAAAATAATAGGACACATGGGAATTCAAGAATATAGGCACCTCTAATACTTTTATAAATAGAGTCATTTATGGAAGTTGTGCATTTTCTCGTTTCGTTTGTATCGTGCGTGTTGATACCCAATTTTCCCTGTATATATTTATATGCAAAATACTTTCAAAATATCATGCATATGTATGTATGTCCCAAAGTTTTAATATTTTTCCCTTAATTTTTAAGGATTTTTAAATCAATTTATTGCGCTATTTTAGCAAGAAAAACCCAATAATTATTTCCAAAATTATCATTTTGGTGAGTCATTTATTGGATTCTCATATTTGTAGTAAAATATAGCTAACATAATTTTTTGCATATTTTTTACAAATTTATTTGTCATTTTTAAATCTAAATTGCATATAATTGCAATATTGCCCTCTTTTAAGATTTAAATATATTTATATTTATAAAATTAAATTCAGTATTTTTAATGTGATAATTATGTATTATTAATAATTTTAGTGCTTTTAATTTATTTCTGGAAATCATTTTACAATTTTTTATAAAATAAATAAGGGAAAATGGCTATTTAAATGATAGCCCATTTGTATTTCAATTTTGGCCAGATTTGAACCCTAATTAAACCCAATCTCAAATCTAATTACCCAGCCCAAATCCTTAATCTACCCGACCCACAACCCATTTGAATAACCCGCCCGGATCCCCATTCAATCCAAGCCGCTGATCAAAATGATCAACGACCACCATTTAACCTTTCCTAAATTAATCTCGACCTACACCCCAAACCCTAGTCATTTGCACCTGTAGCCGCCTTCAAACTCCCTCCTCTCTCAGTTCTTTCTCAACTCCCCTCTCAAAACCTAGCTGCCTCCCTACGCTTCCACCCTAAAATCGTCGGAATCCATGGCTTCCAAGGCCATTGAAGCCCTATACCGGCCTCCTATAACTCCTACATGCTTGTTCACTATAGTTTCAAGGCCTAACCATGAAGAAGCTTGGTCTAGACCTCGGATGCTTTCAGTGCTATGGCTATCTCGCCATTTTCGACCTGGTTTCGGCCAACTATGGTTATTCGAGCTTGATCTCGACCTCTCCTGCTTAGATCGATGATTTCCAAGCCTCTCTCACCCTCTAGGTTTCTTTTGAAACCCTAACCTTCGAGGTTTTTCTGATTCTTTTAGATCCATTGTAGATCTGTGCTTACCCTAAGCTTTCAAACGTTTTCTCAAAGTTTCTTTCAAAACTCTGCTTTCAAAACTTTTATCTTTCCCGATCTAGGGTTTTGTTGAGTTGTTTAGAAGTTTCTCTGATCTTTAGCATGTTCTACTGTGTTTCTTATGTTGATTCTTCTACCATGTTTCTTATGTTGCTTCCCTACTGTGTTTCTTATGTTCTTCCGTGTTTCTTATACTGTGTTTCTTATGTTGACTCTTCTACCATCCATGTTTCTTATGTTGTTTCCCTACTGTGTTTCTTATGTTCTTCTGTGTTTCTTATACTGTGTTTCTTATGTTGATTCTTCTACCATGTTTCTTATATTGCTTCCCTACTGTGTTTCTTATGTTCTTCTACTGGAATACACATACTAAGAGTCTTCGTTCCCTTTTTGGGATTTCTAAACTTATTTCATTAGTATTGCTGCCTGATTTACTCGTCCTTTCATCTCTACGCTCGATTGATGGTAAAACCCTAAAATTTAGGGAGTCATTCGAGTTTTGAGACCACTCGCTATATGATTTGCTTGTTCTTCATCTTTGAACTTATTTGGCTTCAAAACCCTAATTTCTTTGAACCTATTCGAGTTTCTGAAAGATGTTTCATCTACTGATTGAATTTCTGAATCTTTGTTTCTTTATATGATTCTAATTTCTTGCTAAAACTCCATAAGGTCTTTTACTTGACCCTTTGGTATGCTATTCGATACTCTCTCTTCTCTGTTACTGAGTAATTGGAATCAGCCTATGTGACCACTTGTGTTTGCTACTATACGATGTTTCTCTTTGTCCTAAATTTAGCCTTGCCTGCTTAATACTCATATACTTTTTTATATACTGAGTTTCCCTTTAAAATGGCCTTCAATTTGGGACTGATTTCAGACCTCCTTGTGTGAGTCTGATTGGTTCTTTCCTTATTTTACTAGTTTTCCTGATTCTTGGGTTGATTCGAGAACTTTCCCTTAGCCTTTCGAATCTCCTATTCTGACTTGGTTTATTTATAACTTCAAATCCCTGACTCCTTGATTTACTATGTGCTGATTGATTTATTGTGTTTCTTACCTTATTTGGTTAATCGTGTATTTCAAAGATTCTTCATTAATTCTTTCCTTAATTAAACTCCTATGTATTTACCCCCAATTGCCTACTTTACACAAGATGTTTACTTGATCTCCTTCCTTAAATAATTTCTATCCATTACCGTTTGGTTTTAACTCCTTGATTAAAGAATGTCTTTGATACTGATTGATTTTTAATTTATACACGGTCCCATAATTATTTTCTTGCCTTATTTTTTGCCTGTTTTCACACTATAAATACCTGGCTTTTGCATTGACACAAAACAGACAACCCCTCACTCATAGTTTTCTTCTGAAACTACACTTACACGCAATAGTATTCTCTCTTATTTGCTTGCATTGTGGCCTATTTACAAGACCTATTGCCTTTCTTTGTCGTGTTTCTTTGAAACTGGTATGTTCTGATTTAAGTTTCAGTACCACAACAAATGTGTTTATTTATGCTTTTTGTATCCCTAACTACTTACTATTTATGTATAGTTCAACATTACTGATTTCTTTTCCTGCCTGTTCTGTTATGAATCCCTATTCCTCCACCCCCTTGTGTGTTTAAGCTATGGTTTGGAGCATGGCAATGTATAAATTGTTGCCCATGAATCAAACCTAATCCTTTGGGATCCTAGCCTCCATTAATGTGTGTTTTGACAAGCTTATGGCATACTAGCATCCTCCATTGCTGAGCATGCCTAAAGTCTGCCCTTGCCTAATCAATAGGCTCTTTACAACCTCCCCATTCCCATATACCCCTATGTGTACTTATTTGTAGTTGTTTTCCTTCCCCTTTCCCTCTCTAAGAATTCTGTTTCTGCACTTGCACTCTCTCTTAGTCTTTAAGTTCTGCCCCCTCTTGTGAGCCTTGCCATGGGACCTTGAGTTCCCTCTGAACTTGGACACTTGAGGGCTGGCCTTTCCACACCGCACCTGTCCAAATCCGGTAATACATTTGGGTGTCAGCACTGCCCGGAGTTCATTTGAGACTCTCAGGGGACTTTGATACACTCAAATGGGAGAAAGGCTTTGGATCATGATCTCATGGAGTTGGTTTACATCATATTTCAGACATGAAGTCTGAATCAAGCTCTCCTTGGTTGTACTTTTATTTTTTTCTGATGTATTTTTTACTTTATTCTAGGCTGTATTAAATTTGTAATAAACTTTTGGGGATAGTTTAAAAGAAGGGCGGGTAATTACGCATGCAAAAGGTAGATACCGCGTCTATAGAAATTCTGAATTATGCATTCGCATATAGATACCATGTCTATAGGTATTCGAATTCTACACATTCAAATGCATATAGAAAGCATGTCTATAGGGAATTCTGAATGCCCATTTTCTTATAGAAATCATGATCATAGGTCAGCTACTCTGGTCTAGAAATCACGCCTATAGGTCCTTCTAAATCATGTATATTCATTATCATCTAAAAATTGTATCTATAAGTATCTGGAATCTGAATTCTGCATATGCATATAGAAAATATGACTATAGGGCCTTTTAAATTTTGTGTATTCATTTGCCATTTAGAAATCATGCTCATAAGACTTAAGCGTTCAATTGCATCTAGATACTATGTCTTAAACCAAATTCATCACCTAGATATCATGTTTTCGCATTTTTACCATACAAGGCCTAAAATCAATTACATGTAGAGAGCAATTCTATAGGAGATATTAATCTAATCTGAATCGTTTCATTCACGTATAGAACTAAAATCAGTAATAACAAGTATCATTAATTTCATAGCCTATAACTTTCGTTAAAGTGTGCTTTTTTTTCATAATCCGATTCCCCTTTTCACCAGCATGTACTCAGTTTATTTTTTAGACCTTATTATTTTAGGGCTTTCCTGAATTCAATAAATACCATGCATATAGGATCATTGTCCGACACTTGGGCAAGACTTAGGATAAAAGTTATAAACTGAATCTGTTAATTACAACCAGCAGGCAGGCCTGATTCGGGCTTCTTATCTGAAATATGTAATAAATCAGTCTGCCTCAACCTCTAAGTTCTTTCACATTCAGTATTTAATCAGACCCTAAACAGTACATGCAAGACATGTTAAACTACGTGCTTCTTTGACTAAAGGAGGTATTTCTGAGCCCTTTTGCCTGTTATGTGCTTTCCCCCAATTTGTTATACATGTTCTTGCGTGTCGCTTTAGAATTTTGCCTTTGAAACTACAAATAAGCCGATATCCCCTCCCTTTAGGATTAGTAGTCCTAAATGCCTCCGAGACTGACAAGATTGGGGCGGGTAATAGCATGCAATGAGTAACGAGACCATTCCGCGCTTTAATACCTTAACGGGGTGGGAAAAGTATATATGGATATGATGACCAAGAGATAATGCCACGCATAACCCCTCATTGAGGAGTGATTACCGGAAATTGTGTGGGGTGATCCATATTAGTAATAAACCTAGGACCCCCTTTCCATTATTTTTTATCTCTTTTAATGAATTTCAAACTCTTTTTTAAGAAAAATCAACTTTCTTTTAGTGCTTTCCAACTTTATTTGGTTGTAAACCCTTGTGTGAAAATCCCCTCTTATTTGAAGCTTTATTTGTTTACGTGTTATTTGCACCTAAGTTCACAACAATAGTCTAGCCGAGAACCACACTAGTAGATCCTGAGGGGTGCCTAACACCTTCCCCTTGGGATAATTTCAACCCCTAACCCTATCTGTGGTTACTCAAATCAAACTCTCTTGGTGTCCTAATGCACCCTAATCATTAGGTGGCGACTCTTCAAAGTCAAACCTAATTCCCAAAAGGGAATGAGTTGTCCTCCCAAATGTCATAAACTCGATTTCACGAGAAAAAGAGGCGCGACAGCGTGGCGACTCTGCTGGGGATCTTTTAGGCTTTTACCATTTCAGACTATTATTGTGAATTTATGCTTCTTTATGCGCAATTATTTATTTATTTCTTTTAAGCATTCAATTTTCTTTTCGATTGCAAAACTGACTCGTCTTTTGTTTCTTTCCTTTACTGCTTTCCTTATTTATCACTTTAAATTATGAAATTGTTATATTTACTGCTTTCTTAAATGTGCAAATATGTGACAACATGCTTTTAATTATTGCATAATCATGCTCAACATCATATTCCACTCGTGCCAAACAAATCCTATAACAACGCTTATAGTGAGTGGATGCGCTCTTCCGATATTATCACCCCTTTAAATCCGGAAAAGGCATATTTACGGTAAAACTAGTCGATCAACGGTTTAGTCGACGGTTCCGTGCCTTTCCCCCTTGAGTTGTCCGCTCAAGGGTACCAGTCTAAAACCCCATAGAAACCTTACTCTGTTTAATTATACATGCATCATGGTCAAACTTAGCCGAGTCAGTTATGTTGTCTGAATAATGACTCTTTAAGATAGCCTTGTCCAAAGTCCACTGGGTTTCCCTAAAATTCAAACGGACATTATCATGTTCTGTGCATTTATTTGGAGAACTAAATATTTTCATGCTAATTGTTGATATTAAATAGTCGAGTCCGGTAGGGGTATGGTCTTAACCCTTTTGTTTTTTTTGCAGAAAATGAAGAGCGAGGTCCCCAGTTTCGGTATGGTTAGCATGCCCCCACTCTTGCTAGACTAGTGGAGGAGTCTTCCATCAGATGACCAAATCAATGAGTGGAAAGAGAGGGCCGCTGGAGCTAGAGAAAAGTTGGAATATCTGGAATACAGTCTGCTGGAATTAGAAGGGAAAGTGAGGAAGAGAGCCACCGACTGCCACAATGCTGAGGGAAACGAAGGAGAACACCTGGAAAAGGCATTTTTATTAGTGAACTTACGCGAACTGGAGGATCTGATCAACGAGAGCATTCAACCTGAGGAAGGTCCTTTTGGAACCAAATAGATATGAGTTTTCTTTTGCTTTAGGAAATGTAATATGGCCAGTGGCCCCTAGTGACATTTTATTTCCTATTATTTAGTGTTGTTTTGGGATTCATCTATTTTTTTATCAATAAAATGAGACATTTAGCATTCTAAGTTCTCCAAATCTATTTGTCGCTAAGCCTACCTCGGGCACAAAGAGGTTCCCAAATATGACACGATTCACATTCTTGCACTACATGTTTAAATATCACAACATTTTCTTATAATCCTCGTTGACTTGTTACCTTTTTGTTTTTACTTTTTGTTTATTCCCCTCCCCAAAGGTTAGTTCGTGCACTCAGGCAACATTATCTTATTCCACGAGATCCAGGGGCCCTCCACCCACTCCTCCTCTTAGTCCTGTCAAAAACAAGAACAAAGGGAAGATGGAAGATTTGAACAACGCCAGAAAGGAGAACTCAACTGAACTGGTAGAGGTCACTCATGGTCATGGTACTCAGGTTTCCAAAAAAAATGCGTCCCAACTCGAGCAGAGACTGTTGAAATTCCAAGAAGAGCTTGATCAGGTTCGGAATCTGGAAAATCTGTCATTTTCCCTCACCACTTCGGATGTTAATTTCCCAAATGCTCAGAACCCCACACCTCCACATAATATCCCAAAGCCACAAAACCATCCCGCTCCTCATCACCACTGCAACACCTGCCATACTTTAAACAATATTTTGCTGCTCATCCCAGAACCCCAAAACTCCACAAATGACCACTTTCACACCCATCATAACACCCTCATCTACGTGGAGACCATGCCACACTCCACCCAACCCATCTCAAGCGCGCCCGAGTCTGATGATAAAGACTTGCTCATCAGGAATCTGGCTGAAGAACTTACGAAATTGACTAGCCAGATTCAAGGAATCGAAGAAAGCAAAAGAATTGAGGGGCTGAACTATGAAGATCTCTACATACAGCCCGATGTTCAACTGCCTGAGGGGTACAAACCTCCGAAGTTCGAAATGTTTGATGGTACAGGAGATCCAAGGGTCCATTTGAGAACATACTGTGAGAAGCTGGTTGGAGTAGGGAAAGACGACAGAATCCACATGAAGCTTTTCATGAGAAGCTTGAAAGGAGATTCTTTGTCCTGGTACATCAGCCAGGATCCAAAGAAATGGTCAAGCTGGGTAAGCGTGGCGTCCGACTTTATGGACAGGTTCAGGTTCAACACGAAGATTGCGCCAGATGTGTTCTATATTCAGAATCTAAAGAAGAAGCCCACAGAAACATTTCACGAGTATGCTACTCGCTGGAGGTTCGAAGCTGCTAAGGTCAGGTCTACCTTAGAAGAGGAACAAATGAACAAATTCTTTGTTCGAATCCAGGACCCGCAGTATTATGAACGACTAATGATGATCGAGAGCCACAAATTTTCGAACATTATCAAGCTAGGTGAAAGGATTGAAGAGTGCATCAAAATCGGTATGGTTACAAACTTCGAGGCCCTACAAGCCACAAATAAGGCCTTATAGTCCGGTGGTGTGTCCAAGAAAAGGGATATAGGAGCCGTAATAGTGGCACAGAGAACCAAATCCCCCATCAAATACCAAACCTACCCAATACCTCCACTCACATATCAGCCTACTCTGAACTACCAAACACCCTCACCCTCTTATCAAACTCCACCACCCACTTATCAATCACCCCACCTCCCACATATCAACCTACTTCACCCAGATATTCCTAACCCGCACATGTTTACCAAGCCTATAATACTCAACCATCCTGCTATCAATCACCTCCTGCATGCAAAAACTTCCCTAGACCTCGACCAAATTTCGATCGTAGACCTCCTAAACAATACACAGCCATTGCTGAACCTATTGACCAGTTGTACGAAAGACTCAAAGCTGCTGGTTATGTCACCCCTATCCCTGCTGCAACTCCTGAGAACCCTTCTCAGTGGGTTAACCCAAACAAATCCTGTGCATACCATTCCGGCATGAAAGGACACACCATTGACGAATGTCGTTCTCTAAAAGACAAGATCCAGTCTTTGATCGACAACAAGATTATTGTGGCAAAGGAGCCCGCTCCGAATGTTTGCAATAACCCTCTGCCAGACCATAAGGGTGGAGACGTTCACATGATTGAAATAGAGGATGATTGGGATCCCGAGGGATCAATCGGGTTGATTGCAGAAGGTGATGACCCAAAGAAGACAATAGTTACTCTTAATCCAATCATAGTCTAGATTCAGCCATCTGGGGACGCTGAGGTAAACATGTCCGTGCCACTTGAGTTTGAAACAACGTCATCTACAAAGACACCATCACCAATTGAGGTCAAATTCGTGTCTCCAACGAATGCACCTACACCATTCGAAGTTGCAGTTTTACCACCCAAGGGACCTGCTCTGTTCGGGGTGAAGATAGCCACGCCGATCCCAGTGACGATGTCGGTCGTGACACCATTCCATACAAAATCTATACCCTGGGACTATACAGTCGAGGCAAGGAGGAAAGGCAAGGTTAGGTTCGAGGAAACTGTTGTCGCACAGGGTATGACAAGAACTGGCAGAGTTTATACCCCCGAACACTTAGCTGACTCAAGCAAGCAGGCCTCCAATCGGTCACCCATTATTGAGACAGGTCCAGACAACCTTTGGAGAAAGATACAGGCCAAGGAATACTCGGTCATCGACCAGTTGAACAAAACACCGGCGCGGATCTCCATACTTGCTTTGCTACAAAATTCTGAGGCACACAAAAATGCTCTATTGAGGGTGTTGAGTGAAGCGTACGTGCCAAGCAACATCACTGGCAGAGAAATGGCTAACATGGTAGGACAGGTATTGGAGAGTCACAAGATCACTTTTCATGAGGATGAGCTGCCACCTGAAGGGTTGGGACACAACAAAGCACTACACATCACTGTGCAATACAAGGACTACTTTATCACCAGGATCCTAATCGACGGGGATTCCAGTCTCAACATTTGTCCATTGGTAACACTCAAGAAGTTAGGTAAGGGACTGCACGAGATAAAGGATGGATCCATCAATGTGAAAGCTTTCGACGGTTGCCAAAGGTCCACCATTGGGGAGATTAGTCTGTGTTTGCAAATGGGGCCTACTTGGTTCGACATTGATTTCCAAGTGATAGACGTGCCAACATCTTACAATCTACTATTGGGACGGCCATGGATTTATGTTGCAGGGGCTGTAGCATCAACACTGCATCAGGCGGTAAAGTTTGAATGGAATCACCAGGAAGTGATCATTCACGGCGATGGTAACAATCCTATATACAGTCGCCAGACCATTCCATCAATCGAGGGGAGAAAGAAGCTGGGAGGAGAGACTTACCATCACATCGAACGGGTAAATGCTGTTGACAAACACAAATGGTAGGATAACAAGATCGAGAGTATACAGAATTGGAGTGGGTACGAACCTGGCAAAGGGCTCGGGAAGAACCTCCAAGGAATCACTAAGCCCATAAAGCTCAAGAAGCATGACACTACTTTCGGTCTGGGATATGAGTACACCTGGGAGGAATTCAACCACTGGTCTCCACCATGGTGCGGTCCTTACTATCCGCTGGAGCAGCCAATACCACATTTGGAGCAGACTTTCCAACCGGCCAATGTTATCTATGGGCCGAAAGAAGAGGTAGCACTGGCAACTGTGAAAAACTTGTTCTTAAAGGACAATGATATGGATTGTTGTGTTGTTCTCGAGGAGGAGGGGAAGAAGGCCCTTCCACACAGGCTGTAAGCAAAGGGGCACACCTCAATAACTGGACCATCAGAACAACCAGAGCCCGACGAGTCTCGGGTAGCAATGCTAAAACAAGCATCATGCACTGTTTTTATTTACTAAATGATTTTCCTTTCGCATTTTTTAATTCTCGTAATAAGATCTCCAATGTTCAAAACGATTATGCAATTTATCAAAGAATTTTTGACTTTTTTATGAATCAACACTTATTACTATAATTTTCTCTCGTTACTTTACTTATACAACATTACTATTACCTATCTTGATGAACTAATGACTGTGATGTGCAACGAGACAACGCAACAAACGGACATAGATTCAAAGGAAGATGATATACCAGAAGAGATTGTTAAAGAAGTTGAGAATTTCGAAAACAGTCCTAAGTCCAACCTGGACGAAACAGAAGTTGTCAACCTAGCAGATGTAGAAAACGTCAAAGAAATACGAATTAGCGTCCACTTATCACAATCAGAAAAGAAGGAATACACGGAATTTCTAAGAGAATATGAAGACATATTCGCCTAGTCGTATGATGACATAACTGGTCTAAGTACGTCTATTGTGGCTCACAAACTGCCAACTGATCCAATGTGTCCACGTTGTAGAAGCTCAGAAAATTCAAACCTGATATGAGTTTGAAGATCAAGGAAGAAGTCACCAAGCAGGTCAAAGCCCAAGTTCTCAGGGTAGTGGAATACCCAACATGGTTAGCCAATATTGTGCCAGTACCAAAGAAGGACGGAAAGGTTAGAGTCTGTGTCGACTACCGGGATCTCAACTGGGTCAGTCCGAAAGACGACTTCCCCTTGCCAAACATACACATCCTAATCGACAATTGCGCCAAGCATGAATTGCAGTCATTTGTGGATTGTTTCGCTGGGTATCATCAGATCTGGATGGATGAAGAAGATGCTGAGAAAATGGCTTTCATTACGCTGTGGGGGATGTACTGTTACAAAATAATTCCATTCGGGTTAAAGAATGCTAGGGCCACCTACATGAGGGCCATGACCACCATTTTCCACGATATTATACACAAGGAGATCGAAGTATATGTAGATGATGTTATCATCAACTCCAAGAAAGCCACTAATCACATGGATGATTTGAGGAAGTTCTTTAATAGACTGAGAAGGTACAACCTAAAACTGAATCCCGCGAAGTGCGCATTTGGGGTTCCTGCCAGAAAACTACTTGGGTTCATTGTATGTCGCCGATGAATAGAACTGGATCCATCAAAGGTCAAAGCTATTCAAGAGTTTGCCACCGCCAAAGAATAAGAAGGACGTAATGAGTTTCTTAGGGAGACTTAACTATATTAGCCGGTTCATAAGCACAATCTACAGTTATCTGTGAGCCAATCTTCAAGATGTTAAAGAAGGACGCCGCTACCAAATGGACTGATGATTGCCACAGAGCTTTCGACAAAATCAAGGAATACCTATCAACACCACCAGTCTTAGTCCCACCTGAGCCAGGTAGACCCTTATTACTCTACCTTGCAGTATTGGATGGAGCGTTCGGTTGTGTTCTGGGGAAACATGATGAAATGGGGAGGAAGGAGAAGGCCATCTATTACCTCAATAAGAAGTTCACCTCGTACGAGGCCCTGTATTCTCTGTTAGAGCGCACCTGCTGTGCTTTGACTTGGGTAGCTCAGAAGTTGAGGCACTATTTCTGTGCCTATACTACATATCTCATATTAAGTATGGATCCCTTGAAGTACATCTTCCAGAAGCCCATGCCCACTGGCAAGCTAACCAAGTGGCAAATCCTGTTGAGTGAATTCGACATTGTCTGCGTGACTCAGAAAGCGATCAAGGGACAGGCACTAGTAGACCACCTTGCTGAAAATCCCGTGGACGGAGAATACGAACTCCTAAAAATGTATTTTCCTGACGAAGAGGTATCATTCATAGGAGAAGATATTGCAGAATCCTATAATGGTTGGAGAATGTTTTTTGATGGAGCAAGAAATTTCAAAGGATTTAGCATAGGAGCAGTCCTAGTATCAGAAACTGGTCAGCATTATCCGGTGTCCGCCAAGCTCAGATTTCCCTGCACCAATGGCCGAGTATGAAGCCTGCATCCTAGGGCTCAAAATGGCCATTGACATGAACATTCAAGAGTTGCTAGTGATCGAAGATTCAGACTTGCTTATACATCAGGTCCGGGAAGAATGGGCAACCAAGAACTCAAAGATACTCCCGTATCTGCACTATGTACAGGAATTGAGAAAGAGGTTCACAAAGACGGAATTCCAACATGTCCCCAAAGTCCAGAATGAGTTCGCCGATGCATTGGCGACCCTGTCCTCTATGATACAACATCCAGATAAAAACTTAATTGATCCTATTCCGGTAAAGGTCCATGATCAGCCAGCCTATTGTGCTCAGGTTGAAGAAGAAGCAGACGGAAAGCCTTGGTTTCATGATATCAAGGAATACTTGGTGAAAAGAGAATACCCAAAACTTGAAAATCCTACCTAGAAGCGCACACTTCAGAGGTTATCCAATAATTTCTTTCACAGCGGAGGAATCCTATATAGGAGGACTCCTGATTTGGGATTACTAAGGTGTGTCGACGCAAAGGAAGCATCCAGGCTACTAGAGGAAATTCATGCTGGGACCTGTGGTCCACATATGAACGACTTTGTCTTAGCAAAGAAGATACTCCGAACTGGTTACTTCTAGATGACTATAGAGACGGACTGCATCCAATATGTCCAGAAATGCCACCGCTGCCAGATATATGCAGACATGATAAAGATACCTCCAAGCGAGCTTAATGCAACGATCTCACTATGGCCGTTCGCCACTTGGGGGAATGGATGTTATTGGAACAATCGAGCCTGCCACCTCCAACAGGCACAAGTTATCCTAGTAACAATCAACTATTTCACTAAATGGGTCGAAGCAGCATCTTACAGAGCCGTGACTAAGAAATTCGTGGCAGACTTTGTCCACGACCGCATTGTTTGCCGATTCGGGATTCCGGAGTCAATCATCACTGATAATGGCTCCAATATCAACAGTGACTTGATGAAAGCTATGTGTGAAACCTTCAAGATCAAACACAAGAATTCTACAGCCTACAAGTCTTAGATGAATGGAGCCGTAGAAGCTGCCAATAAGAATATCAAGAAGATATTGAGGAAAATGATAGAGAAGCATAAGTAGTGGCACGAGAACTTATCATTTGATCTTCTAAGGTACCGCACCACAGTGCGCACATCAACTGGGGCAACCCCCTATATATTGGTTCATGGTACAGAAGCAGTCATTACCATCGGGGTAGAAATTTCTTTCCTAAGGATCATACAGGAAGCAGAGCTCGAGATGCAGAGTGGGTAAAGAGTCATTACGAGCAGTTCGCTCTTATCAATGGGAAAATAATGAATGTGGTTTGCCACGGTCATCTTTATCAGAACAGAATGTCCCGAGCATTCAACAAAAGAGTCAAGCCAAGACAGTTCACACCGAGGCAGCTGGTGTTAAAGAAAAAATTTCCACATCAAGATGAAACCAAAAGGAAATTCTCTTCTAACTAGCAGGGTCCGTACATGGTTCACTGGGTTCTAACAGGAGGAGCCCTCATACTTGCAGAAATGGACGGAGAAGTCTGGCCAAAACCGATCAACTCAGATGCAGTCAAGCGATACTATGTGTAATTTTCATGCTTTCCTCATCGATGTATTGAACTACACCTGACCTAATTCCCGTTTAAGAGGGGATACGTAGGCAGCCCTATGGGTTCGGTCACAATTCAATAAAAATTTCATTTCCCCCTACAATTGGAAACTGGGGTAGAATTTTGAGGAGGACCCTCAAAATTCTGAAGTTGTTTCATCCAATCATCGCAAACAGCAGTCAGAAACATCAACCCATTAAACTGGGACAGAATTTTGAGGAGGACCCTTAAACTTCCGTAGCAAGAGAGGTTGCAATGTCCTGAACCACGTCACAGTTGTCGATTCATCTAAAGCTATTTCTTAATTATATACTTATATCGTATTTTACAAAAATCATGCATGTTTATTACTGAAATTACCTTGTTTAGCAATGCTACCCCAATGATACATACAGTCTCATCAGATCAAAGTCAAGCGGGTCAAGCAAAGCCAGCGGGGATATGAACTAACCTCCCCCCCAACAAAACTCACGATTTTTCTTTGGATGTAGGTACTTGAGTTACAAAGTCATCAAATATGCCATACACTCATGAGACTCACACTACTCAGAAATACAACTCTCAGAACTTTTGCACTTATTCGCAGTTGCTATCCACACACAACAGTGTCCCCAGTAGGCACAATGACCCCAGCAGCCACAATTTCGCAATAAGCTATCAGCTAAGAGAACTCTATTTCTTTCATTTCTTGCATAAGGCTACTATTCTGCCTTGCGAGGTTAAACTCTACCTCCATCTACATTCTTGCATTGCATAAGGCTACCATTCTGCCTTCCGAGGTTAATCTCTACCTCCATGTGCATTTCTTGCATTGCATAAGGCTACCATTTTGCCTTCCGAGGTTAAGCTCTACCTCTATCTGCATTTCTTGCATTGCATAAGGCTACCATTCAGCCTTCCGGGACTAAGCACTATCTCCATCTGCATTTCCTGCACTGCATAAGGCTACCATTCTCCCTTCCGGGACTAAGCACTGTCTCCATCTACATTTCCTGCATTGCATAAGGCTACCATTCTGCCTTCTGAGGTTAAGCTCTACCTCATCTACTTGCATGGCTGAAAGATCGTCACCTTACTTACACTTGCATGGCTGAAAGATCGCCACCTTATCTGTATTTGCATAACTGAAAGATAACCAAATACCGCATTTCATGGGCTGAAAGATCGCCAAATTGTCAAAGGCGTCATTGTTCGGAGGCACTATTTTCATAGCCCGAGAATACCATGCCATGGCCTGAAGACTCCTTTAATCTTTTGCATATCATTATTCAAAGGCATCATAGTTAGAAGGCATCATTCTCATAGCCTGAGAGCATCATTTCATGGCCTGCGAATCCTTTATCATACGCTTCATGGCCCAGGACGTCATGGTCTAAAGACGTCATCCTAACCATCCAAAGACAACATTTATGGTCCAACGGGAACTTGCATCATGTTTAAACTTCCGCACAATATACACTTGTATTGCGCATTGCAGGTAAACTGGCGAACAATGGCCATCTCAGCAGGAGTGATCCCGCTCCAATTCCCGCAGCCTTATTAGACCTTAACCACTCAGCCCAACCCGAATATTGCATCCGTTCTTGAAAAGTCTCCATCGGCATACTCCGCCGATGGATCCCGAACTACATACGGCCTGATTCCTGTAGAACCAGGGATATATAGGCAGTTTAGAAGCCAGAGTACGATCTAAGTCTCCTCGAACCATTTCGTTCGGTCAAAATTGGCCATTATATCTTTACCCGACAACTCTTTCATCCTTCCCGGGTAAAGAAGGGCAGCTGTTGATACCCAATTTTCCTTGTATATATTTATATGAAAAATACATTCAAAATAGCATGCATATGCATATGTAAGTATGTCCCAAGGTTTTAATATTTTTCTCTTAATTTTTAAGGATTTTTAAAGCAATTTATTGCCCTATTTTAGCAAGAAAAACCCAATAATTATTCCCAAAATTATCATTTTGGTGAGTCATTTATTTTATTCTCATATTTATACTAAAATATAGCTTACATAATTTTTTTCATATTTTTTACAAATTTATTTGTCATTTTTAAATCTAAATTGCATATAATTGCAATATTGGCCTCTTTTAAGATTTAATTGTATTTATATTTATAAAATTAAATTCAGTATTTTAGTTGTGATAATTATGTATTATTAATCATTTTTGTGCTTTTAATTTATTTCTAGAAATTATTTTACTATTTTTTATAAAATAAATAAGGGAAAATGACTATTTAAATGATAGCCTATTTGTATTTCAATTTTGGCTAGATTTGAATCCCTAATTGAACCCAATCTCAAACCCAATTACCCAGCCCAACTCCTAAATCTACCCGACCCACAACCCGTTTGAATAACCCGCCCAGATCCCCATTCAATCCAGGTCGTTATCAACAACCACTATTTACCTTTCCTAAATTAATCCCGACCTACCCCCCAAACCCTAGTCATTTTCACCTGTAGCTTCCTTCAAACTCCCTCCTCTCTCAATTTTCTCTCAACTCCCCTCTCAAACCCTAGCCACCTCCATACGCTTCCACCCTAAAATCGCCGGAATCCATGGCTTCCAAGGCCATTGAAGCCCTATACCAGCCTCATATACCTCCTACACGCCTGGTCACTATAGTTTCAAGGCCTGACCATGAAGAATCTTGGTCCAGACCTTGGATGCTTTCAGTGCTATGGCTATCTCGCCATTTTCGACCTGGTTTCGGCCAACTATGGTTATTCGAGCTTGATCTCGACCTCTCCTGCTTAGATCGATGATTTCCAAGCCTCTCTCACCCTCTAAGTTTTTTTTTGAAACCCTAACTTTCGAGGTTTTTCTGATTCTTTTAGACCCGTTGTAGATCTGTGCTTACCCTAAGCTTTCAAACGTTTTCTCAAAGTTTCTTTCAAAACTCTGCTTTCAAAACTTTTATGTTTTCCGATCTAGGGTTTTGTTGAGTTGTTTAGAAGTTTCTCTGATCTTTAGCATGTTCTACTATGTTTCTTATGTTGATTCTTCTACCATGTTTCTTATGTTGCTTCCCTACAGTGTTTCTTATGTTCTTCTGTGTTTCTTATACTATGTTTCTTATGTTGACTCTTCTACCATCCATGTTTCTTATGTTGCTTCCCTACTGTGTTTCTTATGTTCTTCTGTGTTTCTTATATTGATTTTTCTACCATGTTTCTTATGTTGCTTCCCTACTGTGTTTCTTATGTTCTTCTACTGGAATACACATACTAAGAGTCTTGGTTCCCTTTATGGGATTTCTAAACTTATTTCATTAGTATTGCTGCCTGATTTACTCGTCCTTTCATCTCCACGCTCGATTGATGGTAAAACCCTAAAATTTAGGGATTCATTCGAGTTTTGAGACCACTCGCTATATGATTTTCTTGTTCTTCATCTTTGAACTTGTTTGGCTTCAAAACCCTAATTTCTTTGAACCTATTCGAGTTTCTGAAAGATGTTTCATCTACTGATTGAATTTCTGAATCTTTGTTTCTTTATATGATTCTAATTTCTTGCTAAAACTCTATAAGGTCTTTTAATTGACCCTTTGGTATGCTATTCGATACTCTCTCTTCTCTGTTACTGAGTAACTGGAATCGACCTATGTGACCACCTGTGTTTGCTACTATACGATGTTTCTCTTTGTCCTATATTCAGCCTTGCTTGCTTAATACTCATATACTCTTTTATATACTGAGTTTCCCTCTAAAATTGCCTTCAATTTGGGACTGATTTCAGACCTTCTTGTGTGAGTCTGATTGGTTCTTTCCTTGTTTTACTGATTTCCCTGATTCTTGGGTTGATTCGAGAACTTTCCTTTAGCCTTTCGATTCTCCTATTCTGACTTGGTTTATTTATAACTTCGAATCCGTGACTCCTTGATTTACTATGTGTTGATTGATTTATTGTGTTTCTTACCTTATTTGGTTAACCATGTATTTCAAAGATTCTTCATTAATTCTTTCCTTAATTAAACTCCTATGTATTTACCCCCAATTGCCTACTTTGCACAAGATGTTTACTTGATCTCCTTCCTTAAATAATTTATGTCCATTACCGTTTGGTTTTAACTCCTTGATTAAAGGAGGCCTTTGATACTGATTGATTTTTAATTGATACACGGTCCCATAATTATTTTCTTTCCTTATTTTCTGCATGTTTTCACACTATAAATACCTGGCTTTTGCATTGACACAAAACAGACAACCCCTCACTCATAGTTTTCTTCTGAAGCTACACTTACACGCAATAGTATTCTCTCTTATTTGCTTGCATTGTGGCCTGTTTACAAGACCTACTGTCATTCTTTGTTGTGTTTCTTTGAAACTGGTATGTTCTGATTTAAGTTTCAGCACCACAACAAATGTGTTTATTCATGCTTTTTGTATCCCTGACTACTTACTGTTTTTGTATAGTTCAGCATTACTGATTTCTTTTCCTGCCTGTTGTGTTATGAATCCCTATTCCTCCACCTCCTTGTGTGTTTAAGCTATGGTTTGGAGCATGGCAATGTGTAAATTGTTGCCCATGATTCAAACCTGATCCCTTGGGATCCTAGCCTCCATTAATGTGTGTTTTGACAAGCTTATGGCATGCTAGCATCCTCCGTTGCTGAGCATGCCTAAAGACTGCCCTTGCCTAAGCAATAGGCTTTTTACAACCTCCCCATTCCCCTGTACCCGTATGTGTACTTATTTGTAGCTGTTTTCCTTCCCCTTTCCCTCTCTCAGAATCTGTTTCTGCACTTGCACTGTCACTTAGTCTTTAAGTTCTGTCCCCCTCTTGTGAGCCTCGCCTTGGGACCTTGAGTTCCCTCTGAACTTGGATACTTGAGGGCTGGCCTTTCCATACCGCACCTGTCCAAATCCGGTAATACATTTGGGTGTAAGCACTACGCAGAGTTCATTTGAGACTCTCAGGGAACTTTGACACACTCAAATGGGAGAAAGGCTTTGGATTATGATCTCATGGAGTTGGTTTACATCATATTTGAGACATGAAGTCTGAATCAGCCTCTCCTTGGTTGCACTTTTATTTTTTTTTGATGTATTTTTTATTTTATTCTGGGCTGTAATAAATTTTTAATAAACTTTTGGGGATGGTTTAAAAAAAAGGGGCGGGTAATTACGTATGCAAAAGGGTAGATATTATAGGTCCTTCTAAATCCTGTATATTCATTATCATCTAGAAATTGTGTCTATAAGTATCTGGAATCTGAATTCTGAATATGCATATAGAAAATATGCCTATAGGGCCTTTTAAATCCTGTGTATTCATTTTCCATCTAGAAATCATTCTCATAAGACTTAAGCGTTCAATTGTATCTAGATACTATGTCTTAAACCAAATTCAGCACCTAGATATCATGCTTTTGCATTTTTACCATACAAGGCCTAAAATCAATTACACGTAGAGAGCATGTCTATAGGAGATATTAATCTAATCCGAATCGTTTCATTCACGTACAGAACTAAAATCAGTAATAACAAGTATCATTAATTTTAGAGGCTATAACTTTCGTTAAAGTGTGTCTTCTTTTCATAATCTGATTCCCCCTTTCACCAGAATGTACTCAGTTTATTTTTTAGACCTTATTATTTCATGGCTTTCCTGAATTCAATAGATACCATGCCTATAGGATCCTTGTCCGACACTTAGGCAAGCCTTAGGATAAAAGTTATAAACTGAATCTGTTAACTACAACCAGCAGGCAGGCCTGATTCGGGCTTCTTATCTGAAATATGTAATAAATCAGTCTGCCTCAACCTCTAACTTCTTTCACATTCAGTATTTAATCAGACCCAAAACAGTACGTGCAAGACATGCTAAGCTACGTGCTTCTTTGACTAAATGAGGTATTTCTGAGCCCTTTTGCCTGTTATGTGCTTTCCCCCAATTTGTTATACATGTTCTTGTGTGTTGCCTTAGAATTTTGCCTTTGAAACTACAAATAAGCCGATATCCCCTCCCTTTAGGATTAGTAGTCCTAAATACCTCCGGGACTGACAGGATTGGGGCGGATAATAGCATGCAATGAGTAACAAGACCATTATACCTTAACGGGGTGGGAAGAGTAGATATGGATATGATGACCATGTGATAATGCCACGCGTAACCCCTCATTGAGGAGTGATTACCGGGCATTGTATGGGGTGATCCATATTAGTAATAAACCTAGGATCCCCTTTCCTTTATTTCTTATCTCTTTTAAAGAATTTCAAACTCGTTTTTAAGAAAAATCAGCTTTCTTTTAGTTCTTTCCAACTTTATTTGTTTGTTAACCCTTATGTGAAAATCTCCTCTTATTTGAAGCTTTATTTGTTTACGTGTTATTTGTGCCTAAGTTCACAATAATAGTCTGGCCGGGAACCACACCAGTGGATCCTGAGGGGTGCCTAACACCTTCCCCTTGGGATAATTTCAAGTCTTTACCCTATCTCTGGTTACTCAAATCAAACTCTTTTAGTGTCCTAATGCACCCTAATCATTAGGTGGCGACTCTTCAAATTCAAACCCAATTTCCAAAAGGGAATGAGTTGTCCTCCCAAATGTAATAAACCCGATTTCGTGAGAAAAAGGGGGCGCGACAGTGCGGATCATGCCAAAAAGAAAGAAGGGATAGCCTTAACATACATGGAGTAGGGAGAAATCCGTATAATATTCTTGGAAAAGGTTACACCGTACTTTTTTAGAATCACAAAATCTTACATTGCTAATATGCTAATAATTCTCGTTGAAATTATTTGGTTGCAAGGAGTTTTGTTGAAAATTCGTAGGAATTGATAAATTGCTAACGTTCTGATCTAATCACAAATAACCTATAAGACTTATAAGAATGACAAATCACGTTCTCGCCTAATCATAAACTTATAAGAATTGCTAACTTCTCACTTTTGATGGTAGGGTGTATAAGAAATTGCAGGAATTTTGGTTATAGTGTCTTGTATTCAAGATATATAGAAAATGAAGTGTTTTGCAATCATTTTGCCACCTATTAAAATGACTAAGAGTCGTTGTCCAAGAATTGACTTGCTGCCACGTGGGGGCAGGGGTGGAAAATGTTAATCTTTATTCACTTATTAAGTAATTAGGTAGTGTCCTGTTACCAGGTAATTAATTAATTACTCGCATAATTAAGAATTATCTCAAATTATTTAAAATTATACTTATTTTTGATACACTTTATACATCATATTATTATGGTCATATGGTACCTTGTATGGGAATAGTCCATAAATATCGGGTATTATAGCTCGGCTCGTATTTTATCCCAAACCGACAACCTTCAACGAAACTCATTTTCTTTAATTCATGTACCCTTTATCCTTCATGACACTTGTTTATTGCTTGTTATAAATAGCATAAATATGCTAACCTCAAGATAATCTTATCACCGAGTCTATGTCAATTAACTTACGGCGAAACTTTAACGTGCGAAAATGCAGGATGTAATATCTCATTTTCGAACTTTCATCAATTTACTTATGGTGTACTTTTACGTATGAAAACATGGAGTGTAACAGATAGATAGATATAGATATAGATTATCATTTAATTATTTTCTTATTATTTAAATTAACTTAATATGTGACTATTAAATTTTTCCTTGTTGATTACGTAGTTACTCCTAATATTTAGGAACATAAGTTATATCAGAAAAGATATCTAACTTAATTTAGTTTTAACATTATACGAACTAATATCAATTAAAATTTTAAAGGATAATAGGAATTTTTCACTTCGTTTAAAATATTGTAAATGCTTAAAGAGCTTAGTACTAAAGTTTCTTTAATATTAGTTTTGTGAATATTTAAGATTTCTAAATAAATTAAAAATTATAATCCCTTTTCCACATATAACTCAACATCTCCACGTTTCGGAATTGTTCCATTGAAGGGAAAGTAAAGTAAATAGACTCCTAGAGTTATTTGACTTTTTTATGTTTCTTACATTGTATTAAAGAGATAATTTAATTATCAAAAGGATATTTTGTAAACCGACATTATATTCGTGCTTTTATAATAATATAAATATAGATTTTTGCTAGGAATTCATCATCCAGTATTCAATCGTGCTCTATCTAATATTAATCCCAATATTAATTAAAGCTATTAGATTTTATTTTTTTGAAAACATCTTATTATGAGTTTAATTGACCGATTTTTATATCCTTTGATATATTTCTTTAATGAAAAAAATTACTTTGAATAAATTGTAATATTTTAAAATCTATCAAAGAATTTTAAATCCAACTAAAATATTATTCCGATATTTAGCTATAATTATGAAACTAGAAACCCTAAAACTAAATGTTCTTAAATTTTCCTTCGCTGTGGCAATTCTAAAACGTGCGAATTTCAGATATTTGGTGAAGGGATAGCCTTTAATTTTCTCTTTAATTTGTCGTTAAACAATTTATTTTCAAGCATTAATTTTTCTTAAAAATTTCTCAAAGCAGACCGATGCATGTTAGATTAGGTTTGAAATAAAATATATGTCGAAGTTTAATATTTTTTTGATTGGCTAATTTTCACAATTAAATTAAATGCGCTTATGCCATGAATTGTCTCCAAATTCAGGATTTATAGTAAATTTATATTCAGATAAAAATAAAAAGGCCATAGAATATTGTTAGCAATGTATCATTTGTGGTGCTTGGTTAAAAAGTTCTTAGAATATGTGTACACTTAACACTTAATTGCTTTAAATAATTTATCCGCAATCGATACAATATACTTTTTCAAACAATTAAAATAATCATTACAATTATGCTAAAACATAGTGATGGTGCTAAAAGGGATAGAAAAGAAAATTTAACAATTTGGCGCGAAGCACTTATAGCTAAGCGTTAGTCAATCGAAATAATTAACAAGAGCTTTAGAGGTATAATGAAAATTGATGAATCGTTTGATAAAAAGTAGTGAGATTTGGAGGTAATTTTCATCAAATGTTACAAGTAGTTCCAAAATCGTCGAGCGCGAAGACCGTAAATAGAGGCTTGGTAAAAATCAAACTTCTAACATTAAATAAGATTTCAGCCAACAATATATACAAGAGTTAGAATAGATCCAGCACTCATGATGGTTATGCATGAGTGTATAAGAAGAGATGATTTGGTCTCCTTCCAAAGTAATTAGTTACTAATCCCAACAATTATGGTAGTGCTAGATTTTTTAATAATTTTCATCATTAATTAAAAATGTAAGTTCTCCAAAATACATTAAGACACCAACTATAATAACTAGCAAAATGAGTATATCGGTCAACTAGAGAGATGTTGATTGTCAAATTATTTTGTGAAAGTAAAATTTTTCTTAGTTTTGATCCGTAAAAGATGATAGTAATACATACTAAAATATTTTTACACAAAAGTGCTTTTCACCACACGTGTTTGTTGACATGTCAAAAAGCTTTTTCCTCATTCCTATAGTAAAAAACTACCATAAAACACAAGTTCTTATAGTTCAATCTATAAATGAATGCACATTGAAGTTTCCTTACCCTCTTGGTTTATACAAATAATTAAAACGTAATAGTGATAATAACATATGCTCCTATATGGCATGAACTAGCTAAGAAAATGATGTTTTATAGGTATAAGTCGCATGAAATTAACAGTATTTATTATAAGTCGTGTCTATGGTACTGTATTTACTTTACTGTTTTATTTTTTTCATCTTTCTCTTCTTAGTTAGGTTGTTATGTGTGAAACACGTACATAGAAATTAATAATATTAAAAGTTTTTGTAAAAGTTTAAGAGGTGTCGAACAGTGAACGTTCAACCTTTATAGACCAATCAATTCAAAAGAGAAACTAGAAATAAATAATTTGATGGCTCCCCGAATGTTTGGAAAAGATAAATGAGGGCTCAATTATATTACTACTATTATTATAGGGAAAAGGCTGAATCTCCAACCAGTCAAAATGAACTTTTGAACAGAAGTTTTTGTTCGTCCTTTAGATCTTAAGAAAGTGTGAGCTAGTTTAGCGACCTTGCTAGTTTCACTTTGCCAAAGTTTATTCGATCTTTTTTTTTTTTTGCTAAGGAAAGGAACTTTTATTCAAAACAAACAGACTTATTACACAGTACGAACTGGGCGTTTAGATCCTATTCCAAATATGTCTTCTTTTAATACATCTAAGATAAAAGTGGGAGGGAATACAAAGATCATCATATTTCTTCGTATTTCTGGCTAACTGCCTTTCCCATAGCAGGCCAGCTTGTCTGCAGCAGCATTTCCTTCTCTAAAAATATGGCCCACCTGTGGCCTGCCCAGCTCCTCCAGTAGATGCCTACAATAGTGAGAAAAGTAAGTTATTTGATAACAATATTTGCGGTAATACCTAGAGTCTGTCTCCACAATAAGTGGAGTTAAAGTATGGTTCATTGCCAGCTTTAGACCATTGTGTAATGCCATTAATTCCATGTGAACCGAAGATTGAGAATTGTGTTGAGATGTGAACCCAATAATCCGCTCTCCATTATTGTTTCGGATAAGACCACCTCCCCCTTCTGTATTTGTGTTACTGGTATATTCGATATTTGACTACATTGGTAAATTAACAAATAAGATTTTAGAGATTAATTCGTGGCTAATGTTTCATTTGGGAATTCTGTCAATTTGTTGTCGTTGCTATTTTGACTGGAAAGGTTTAACTTGAACCACTGAGATCCATATAATTCCTCTCCTTTTTTAAGTAATCATTTGGTTTTCGCAGAATCATCCCTAGGAAACTTGTCCACCTTTTAGGTCCTATCAACAAAGTTAGACCCAGCAATGAAATATTTAGAAAATTTGCGTAGCCAAATTTTCAAAATTCTCTCGTGATAAGTATTTGAAATCTTTTTTTTTTAAATTAAATTATAAGTATTAATCTTAAAGTGAATTTTTACCTTCTCTTTGTAATTTAACTCTCAAGATCACGTCTAGAAAGATTGATTAAATGACTTGTTATGGATCAACCCCAGCCCAATAAGGATGTCAACACACAAATAGCTATTGGGCTGAGAAGAGCTATTGGGCCGAGAACAAGTAATAGGGCCAGGCTAATTTGGGATCCGGGTTGAGTAATGAGCCCAACAACAATTCTATTAAAAAGAGCAGTGGTCGATGATTTTGGGACTATGCGTATTGTTGAGAACCCCTTCGCCTCTGTTCTTCTTGCTTCTCCCTCCGGACTATCTCTTTCTGTTCTCCCTCGGCTCTTTTTATTTCTTCTCTGGATCTCCTTTTTAGTTCTAATTATTGTTATTGTAATGATTGAACCTTTGAGTTTATGAATTAAATCCATCATTTTCCTCATTTATTTTGTGTTATGAATTCGGATTCATAACATTGGTGCTTTCATCGATTGAGACTCTAATGGCACCAGTGATACTGGATAAATTCAGCAATGGCAACCCAGAGGGCTGGGTTTATCGGGCAGAGCGTTACTTCAATTTCCTTGGTTTTTTGGAGGAAGACTGGTTACCTCTTCCTTATTTCTACCTTGAAGGTGATGCTCTCCCTTGGTTCGATTGGCTATTTCGCAACAAAAAATTCTATGATTGGAAACATTTCAAGGAGAAATTATTTTTGCGATTTCGGAAACAGCCTGTCGCAAATTCAAAGAGGAGTCTAGCTGATTCTTCCATGGCTTATCATAGCTACATTAGTTACTCTACTTTGGATTCGTCTGAGGCTCAAGTAACTCCTATAGTTGATTTGCGCCATAATTCCAACTTCTATGAGTTAGAATATGCATCCAAAGTTGGTAACTCAGAGGCCAAGCCTGTTGCGGAAGCCAAATGTATATAGTGTGAATAAGTCACAACTACTATACCAAAAATTATGACAGCCACCAAATAATAAATAAGACAATAAAGCAATAATAAAAGGAACACCAGAATTTACGAGGTTCAGCTAATTTTGCCTACTCCTCGGACACAACAAATATTTTATTCCACTCCAAAATACAAGTGAAATAATACTAAAGAGAGAAGATACAAATGCCTTAAACAGATGAGAAGGCAAAGGAGAGGTGTGTTTAAATCCTATACATTAGGCCTTCTTTTATAAGGGGAAAATCCCCCCCAAACTCAAGAGCCCACCGATGTGGGACAAAGAATTTGCCAAACTTCAACAAATCTCCACCTTGGCAAAATTCCACATCTTCAATTTTCTCTCAATAACAAATTTCAAATTTTTGATTGTGTCTAAATCTTCAATCTTCAGTGTTCAACAATGTTGATCAAATCCAAACAATGTTGAAACTTGATCGCAGTCACCACCTTTGTCAGCATATCAGCAGAATTCTCCGTAGTATGAATTTTCTTCACCGTGACTCCTCCTTCTTCTATGATATCTCGTACAAAATGATACCGAACATCAATATGCTTCGTCCTTGCATGATAAACTTGGTTCTTCGCTAATTGAATAGCACTTTGACTATCACAAAAAATTGTGATACCTTTTTGTTCAACACCAAGCTCCTTTAGCAATCCTTGAAGCCAAATTGCCTCCTTCACAGCCTCTGTAATAGCCATGTACTCTGCCTCTGTTGTAGACAAAGCAACTGTTGACTGCAAAGTAGACTTCCAACTAACTGGTGCCTTTGCAAAAGTAAACACATAACCAGTAGTTGATCTTCGTTTGTCCAGATCACCCGCAAAATCTGAGTCACAATATCCAACTACAGACTGATTGTCTTCCTGCTCAAAAACTAACCCGACATCTACAGTATTATGAATATACCGTAGAATCCACTTCACAGCTTGCCAATGCTCCTTCCCTGGATTGTGCATATATCTGCTAATAACTCCAACAGCTTGTGAAATGTCAGGCCTTGTGCAAACCATTGCATACATCAAGCTACCAACAACATTTGCGTATGGTACCTTTGACATATACTCTCGTTCAGCTTCATCCATTGGCGACATAGTAGTACTTAGCTTAAAATGGGAAGCAAGTGGAGTACTAACTGGCTTAGTCTTGTCATCTATGCCAAAACGTTGAAGTACTCTCTTCAAATATTCCTTTTGAGATAAACAGAGTTTCTTTGAACGTCTATCTCTAATTATCTCCATGCCAAGAATTTTCTTTGCCTCACCCAAATCCTTCATCTCGAACTCCTTCTTCAGTTGAATCTTCAACTTATCAATTTCTTCCGAATTCTTGGAAGCTATCAACATATCATCAACATATAGGAGAAGATATACAAAGGAACCATCTTTAAGCTTGTGCAAATACACACAATGATCGTATTTGCTTCTCTTGTACCCTTGCCGCAACATAAACTCGTCAAATCACTTGTACCATTGTCTAGAAGATTGTTTCAATCCGTACAACAATTTTTTAAGTTTGCACACCATATTTTCTTTTCCAGCAACTTTGAATCCTTCTGGCTGAGTCATGTAGATTTCCTCCTCCAAGTTTCCATGTAAAAATGCAGTTTTTACATCCATCTGAACTAGTTCCAAATCCAATTGTGCTACCAAAGCCAACATAATTCTAATGGAGGAATGTTTTACAACTGGAGAAAACACTTCATTGTAATCAATTCCCTCCTTTTGAGCATATCCTTTGGCCACCAATCTTGCTTTGTAGCGAACATCTACTTGGTTAGGAAATCCTTCCTTCTTTGCAAATACCCATTTGCACCCAATTGCTTTCTTTCCCTTCGGGAGATTGGCCAATCTCCATGTATGATTCTGATGAAGGGACTGTATTTCATCATTCATGGCAATCCTCCACTTATCTTCTTCTGAACTTTGGACTGCGTCTTTATAAGTGGTAGGAACATCATCAGCTACAATTGAGGTTGCACAAGCAACCGTCTCTATGAGACGAACAGGTTTCGTTATTGTTCTTTTTGGCCTGCTGGTTGCTATTGATTCAAGTTGTTGTTGAGGTTCCTGAGTTGGAATCTCCTCTACTGGCTCTCCTTCCAGAGGGTAATCTTCATTTGTTTCCTCCTCTGCTTCTTGTGTAGGAAAAATAAATTTTCCCTCAAACTCCACCTGCTTAGAAGCACCTTTATTTTGTTTGGTATCTTCTGTTACCTTATTTACCATAGCAGATTCATCAAAGGTAACATCCCTGCTGAATATTACTTTCTTTGTCATAGGACACCATAAGCGATATCCTTTGACTCCAGAAGTAATTCCCATAAAAATAGCCTTCTTTGCCCTTGGATCCAATTTTGACTCTGTCACATGATAATATGCAGTTGAGCCAAACACGTGCAAAGAGTCATAATCTACAGCAGGCTTTCCGTACCATTTTTCAAATGGTGTTTTGCCATCAATAGCAGCAGATGGTAGACGATTAATGAGGTGGCATGCATATGTAATTGCCTCAGCCCAAAATTCTTTGCCCAAGCCAGCATTGGACAACATACACCGTACCTTCTCCAGCAAGGTCCGGTTCATACGTTCTGCCACTCCATTCTGTTGTGGTGTATGTCTAACAGTGAAGTGTCGGACGATGCCATCATTTTCACAGACCTTATTGAAATGATCATTTTTGTATTCACCTCCATTGTCTGTGCGAATACACTTGATCCTCCTGCCTGTTTGATTCTCCACCATCGTCTTCCATTTGAGAAAAATTCCCAACACTTCATCTTTGCTCTTCATTGTATACACCCATACTCTTCGGGAAAAATCATCAACAAAGGTTACAAAATAGTGCTTCCCACCCAATGAAGGTGTTTTGGAAGGACCCCAAACATCAGAGTGTACATAATCCAAAATGCCTTTAGTATTATGGATCGCTGTACCAAATTTAACCCTTGTCTGTTTCCCTTTGACACAATGCTCACAAAACTCCAAGTTGCAAGCCTTTACTCCTTTTAACAATCCTTGATCTGATAGAGTTTTCAAGGATTTTCCTCCAGCATGTCCCAAGCGCATGTGCCATAGCTTGGTTGCTTCTGCCTCTTTGTCGTCACTGGATGTCACTGTCGCTGTCCCAATAACTGTACTGCCACGATAGCGGTACATATTATTATTCTTCCGATTAGCCTTCATTACCACTAGTGCACCGGAGCATACTCTCATCACTCCATTTTCTGCAATGATTTTGAACCCTTTTGATTCTAGGGCTCCTACAGAGATGAGATTCTTCTTCAAATCCGGTACAAATCGAACATCTGTTAATGTTCTGATCATTCCATCATGGTTCCTTAATCGTATTGAACCAATGCCATATGAGGTAAGAGGGCTGTTATCCGCTGTGTGGATGACTCCATATTCTCCTTCTTGAAATTCCACAAACCAGTCCCTGTTGGGACACATATGATAGCTACAAGCCGAGTCCATCAACCATATGTCTGATGATGTTGATGACTCTGTTGTAACTAATGAGAAGTCTGAATCATCACAATCAGCTACATTTGAATCCATAATGGCCTTTCCATTGTTATGTTTGGCCTTATTCTTCAACTTCGGACAGTCTTTCTTCCAGTGCCCTTTTTCTCGACAAAAGGCACATTCATCTTTGCTGGGTCTGGATCTTGACTTGGATCTTCCCTTCTTTGTCCTCGTTTGATTTTGAGGACGACCCCTCACAAATAGTGCTTCTCCTTCTCCGCCCTTCTGTTTTTCTCGCTTTCTTTGTTCATAGCTGTACAAAGCCGAACAAACTTCTCTGAGAGAAACTTCGTCATTTCCATGGAGTAGAGTAGTTTCAAGGTGCTCGTACTCATCAGGAAGTGACGCCAACAACATCAAGGCCAAGTCACCATCATCATAAGTTGTATCCATATTTTGCAAATCTGTGACCAACTTATTGAAACTGGTGATATGTTCATTCATCGTGGTACCAGGAACATAGGTGAAGTGAAACAGTCTCTTCTTCATGTACAATTTATTTTGACTGTTTTTCTTCAAAAATTTATCCTCCAGTGCTTTCCATAATTTACTTGCAGAAGTTTCCTTTGTGTATGGATATTTCTGCTCTCTAGCAAGATAGGATCGAATGGTACCGCAAGCAACACGGTTGATAATTCTCCAATCTTCTTCTCCAATAACATCTGGTTTCTTTTCTTCAATGGCCAGATCTAGCCCTTGTTGAAAAAGGACATCTAGAACCTCGCCTTGCCACATCCCAAAATGCCCGGACCCGTCAAAAATTTCTACCGCAAATTTCGCATTTGACACAATTCTTGTCATAAGCGAAGATGCCAATGATGACGTATTGTTGACACTTGATGTAGATTCTTCTTGTTTATTGTCTCCCATATTTGACACAAATATTATTTAATAGCTGACGACACAAATCAAGATTATTTCCTTTCTGATGTAGAAGATCAGACTAAGCTGCAACCATAGAGCATACTCAGACAGAACCTTGACTCAGTTACCAAGATAAATCTTTTCTGATGTGGAAGATCAGACTATGCTGCAACCACAAAGCATAGTTAGACAGTAACTTGGCTCTAATACCAATTGTTGCGGAAGCCAAATATATATAGTGTGAATAAGTCATAACTACTATACCAAAAATTATGACAGCCACCAAATAATAAATAAGATAATAAAGCAACAATAAAAGGAATACCAGAATTTACGAGGTTCGGCTAATTTTGCCTACTACTCGGACATAATCAATATTTTATTCCACTCCAAAATACAAGTGAAATAATAGAAGATACAAATGCCTTAAACAAATGAGAAGGCAAATGAGAGGTGTATTTAAATCCTAAACATTAGGCCTTCTTTTATAGGGGGAAAATTCCCCCAAACTCAAGAGCTCACCGATGTGGGACAAAGAATTTGCCAAACTTCAACAAAACCTGTGTTTGCTCAAATGTCTCGTGGAATTTTCACCAAAGCAGCTGAGTGTGATTCTCTTGAATCGACATCATCAGTTCCTGCTATTGACATTCAGGTTGGTCCGGACTCTATTGAAATTGACCCCATAGACTATACTGATAGTGCCACTACAACTTTATCAAATAAGGAAGACAAAGTGTTTGACCAAATTTCACAAGGAATTGGCACTGTTTTGTGGTACCATTCTGTAGACGATGTTACGTTTCCAATTTCTTTTGATGACTCACCCTTGCTTCCATCCAGTGTTGAACAACTAAATTCGCAGGTCTTGTTCCCTGGGATTGAATCTGCTTTAGAGGAAGACACCACAAGCTATGTGAACCAGGTTTTTGCTAAAAGTCCTAAGCGAGATACCACTGAATAACGCAGTCAATTTGCCACTATGCTTATTGATTCTTTTATTTGTTTGGTCCCAGGTGGTAATCTTTCAATTTATCAAATGCTCGCATTGCCTTTTAGTGTCAATTTGGATGATGGCCATATGCTTGATTCTTCTTATTGCTTTCATGTGAGGGATTGCATACGTCTCCACTATGTGCCTGATTCAACAATAGGGACTATCCCATTTTGTAGTTGTGGGGATAAGTGGTTTGACACAGGGCAAGATTTTAAGGTTGATTCATGTGTGCTTTTATGTGTTGGATCTGAAGTTTTTACTCAAAAGGATTTTCCAAAGTCAAAAGTTTTTACCTCTAACATGGCCAATTTGGAAGATAGAAACGCCGAAGGGAGTTTTCTACTCTTAGGCTTTCAATGTGAACCACATCTAAAAGAAGTTATTAAAAATATATTGTGGTTCCACCATGATTTCAACGTCCATTTAGACTACTGGCGTGATACTTTACATGAGCGCAATCTTTCTGCTCTTGTTGTTTGAATCGAGAGTGCGTGCTAGGGAGGAGAAGATACAGAGAATGACCCAGGCAATCACTGAAACTTACTCCAAGCAATCACCAAATATTTGGGTCAATAACGTTGTTAAACACTTGTTTGCTAAGTTTTGTCTAGCTCATAAAGTAAGGTCTACTTCGCCGTATATTATCTTTGATTCTGGTGGGGTTAATACTTCCTTTTGTTCAACGAGCGAGCAACTGCTCTTTAGACTAGTGAAAGGCTTCAGTACAGAAAATTATTATACCACACAACAGTACATGACGACGCAGCCTGCAACAGCTGTACTAACTTCCATGTTACAGGAGTGGAAAGCATTAGAATTGAGGAGTGGATATATGGTGAAGCTTCAAGTAGTGCAAGGGGCTGGTTACACATTTTCTGGTGTCAATGAGACTTATGTGGTTGCAGGGCATGTTATAACTGAACTCAATTTGATATTGCTAAAAAGCTTTACTGAAAATATAAAAGATCAGGGTTGTAATTGGTTGATAGCTGGTGTGATGGGATTAGGTTGCAAGCGAGCCTCTAAAACTGTTTATCAGTGCTTTATGGATAATTCTAGCATCGTTGGGTCTGAACATGTTAAAGAGTGTTGCCTGTATTAGATTTCAAGTGCCTTCAAAACACCTTTTGGTCCTAGGAGCGTTTTTGATAGATTTCAATACTTCCAATTATCTGAGTCTATTTCCTACATAGTGGCCTATTACGTAAATAGTGCTTTTGATAGAGTAGGAACTGTCTCTACGGTGACCAAGAAGGATTTCATTTGGGGCCCCTTTCCAGCAATACAAGCTAACATAATTGGTCTTTCCTTTTCATCAGGAATTTATGCTAAAGAAGAATGCACAAAAATGGGTGTTGCTGATACCATTTTCATTTTGATAAGCTATCTAAGGATGTTTGCTTATGTATCTATTACATTGAGTGATAATCCATGCTTATTATTTTCTAATAATCCGTTCAAGTTAAATGTTTGGACTGATTTGGAAGTTATCATATGCCTGGAGGAAGAGTTTCGAGTGCCACACCAAGGCAGTTTCTATTTAACTGAGTTCATGCTTTTGTGGAGGTCGCCATCGCTCGGCTTTGGCTTTGGCTTCTGCTTCGAATTCGGATTAATCTTTTTGGACAAAATTCTTTTCAAATATTTAATTAATTAATTAAAATTAATTAATGAAAATTCAAATCACCCATGACCCGCGACCCGGTCCGGTCCGGTCCAATTTTTTCTTTCCCGGATTATTATAAATCCGTTTAATTTTCCCGCGATATTTCCAAGAGCTATGACTGTTCTGAAACAGTGTCAAACCTGTTTCAACAGCTATGGCTGTTCTGAAAGGTTGCAAACCTTTTCAGAAACAGTACCAAATTGGCTATAAATATTCCTTCAAATCCCAGAATATTTACTTACGAAATTTTCTAATAATCTTCTTCTTCTGCACAAAAATTTCAGTTTGTTTTACAGCCTTCAAGTGGTTCACTGTTCATCTGTGTGTTGGTACCGATACGCTGGTGAGTTAAATCGTTCTATCCTGGGAGGATATATTCCAGAACCTCGGGTACTTGAGGGGAATAATTTCCTTAAGGACATACTGTGTATTCAGTGGGATCGATTTGTTCCTATACTGTTTTTCAAAATTTATTTTGAAATTACTATACTATTTCTAGAATATATTTTGACGTTCTAGTTCTACTAACTTTCTGTTTTTGTTTTTCAGAAAGTTTAATTTTACAGCAATACATATTTCAATAACAATCTTAAGGAAATTAGTTTTATTATATTCTGTATTATATTTGTGGAGATTAAAACCTTTGTGGTTTTCTACTCCGTCTGAATTTTACTATTTTGATTTGAATATATAAAAACTTTAGTTTTTACGTACTGTTTACTGATTATAGTATTGTTTACTAATTTGCTTTTTCCCATTAATTGAACTCTTCTGTTGTTGATAGTGAGAAATGACAATTGATAACGAAAATTCTTCTATGGTTGTTACTGCAACAACGATAGCCTCGTCAAGCCGCACTGTTGTTCCTCCGGCGGAGACATAGGGAAAATTTTCTGAAGCCAACTTCAAAGGATGGCAGCAAAGGGTGTTCTTCTAGCTTACCATACTTGATATGCAGAAATTCACTAGTGAAGAGTCTCTAGTGCCTGCTGTGAATATGCCGTACAATGAAAAGTTCATGATTGTTGAGGCATGGAAGCAGGCAGATTTTCTTTGCAAAGGCTATATCTTAAGCGCTTTAGAGGATGACTTGTACAATGTGTACAACGCGATGAATACTTCGAAAGAATTATGGGACGCACTTGAGAAGAAGTACAAGACAAAAGATGCATACTTGAAGAAGTTCGTGGTTGCTAAGTTTCTAGACTATAAAATGATAGACGGCAAAACTGTGGGAATCCAAGTTCAGGAGCTTCAACATTTATTAACGACCTTATTGCTGAAGGTATGGTCGTGAATGAAGCATTTCAAGTGGCTGCAATGATTGACATATTGCCTCCTTCGTGGAGAGATTTCAAGAACTATCTTAAGCACAAGCGCAAAGAAATGAACTTAGAAGATATTGTGATACGTCTAAAGATTGAGGAAGACAACAAAATAGCCAAGAAGAAGTCTCGTGGAAATTCAACGATCATGGAAGCTAATATCATTGTTTTGGGTCATCAATTGTTTTAAAATGAAATTTTGCGTTTTGAGGCCTTAAAAACCTCTTTTAGCATCACCTCGATTTGTGTGCACAATCCAGGCACGTAGCCGAAAAGCCTAAATGTGAAAATCTGTGAAAAATGATAAATTTTGACTATAAAATGAATTAATTTGACTTCGGTCAACGTTTTGGGTAAACGGACCTGAACCCATGATTTGACGGTCCCGAAGAGTCCGTAGGAAAATATGGGACTTGGGCGTATGCTGGGAATAGAATTGTGAGGTCCCAAGCCCGAGAAATAAATTTTTATAAGAAATTATTTTCTGAAAAATATAAAGGTTTTTGAAAGTGAAATGTTATGTGAAACCTGTGGTATCGGGCTTGTATTATGGTTCCGGAGCCCGGTACAGGTTCGATATGATTTATATGTGTTGTCGGTAAAGTTTGGTAAGAAGCGGAACCCGTTTGGCGTGATTCGGACCTTGAATGCTACTTTTTATGTTTAAGAAGTTTTGATAAATTTCATTGATATTGTGATTTAATTCGATGTTTCTGATGTTATTTTGGGCCTTCTGTTAAAACGCCTATAACTCCTTGTGAAAATATCCAAATGATAAACGGTTTAAATATTTAAAAACTATACTCGAAGATCTTTCATTTGATAGGTTGTGCACCATATAACTCTTTATTTATTCCGAGATATGAGCTTCTAAAGTGCATCAGAAAATTCTGTCAAAACTGATCCACCAGCCATATTCGATTCATCATAACTTTCTGATAGAATAATTAAATCATGAATGGTTTAACTTTTTGGAAACTAGAATGAAAGGGCTACAACTTTCATGTTTTGCACTTTTTCTGATTTCTTATATATTTCAAGATATGAGCTTCCAAACTGGACTCCTCGCACCAGAAATTTTCTGGTGCACAGCTGAAGCTAAACAAAAACCTGCAACTTTTCCAAAGATGAAATAGTCCGTTTAACCACCCGAAACTCACCCGAGGCCACTGGAACCTCAACAAAAAGCACCAACACATCCTAAAACATCATGCAAACTTGTTCCAATCATCAAAACACCTCAATTAACACCAAAACCATCAAATTACATCGAATTCAAGCCTAAGTTCTTCTAAAACTTCCAAAACACGCATTCGATCAAAAAACCAACCAAACCACGTCCGAATGACCTGAAATTTTGCACACATATCCCAAATAACCTAACAAAGCTACACAAACTCTCGGAATTCCATTCCGACTCCCGGATCAAAATCTCGCCTATCAATCGGAAATCGCCAAAATACTAACTTCGCCAATTCAAGCCAAATTCTACACCGGACCTCCAAAACCACTTACGATCACACTCCTAAGTCACAAATCACCTCCCAAAGCTAACCGAACCATCAGAATTCACATCCGAGCCCTCTAACTCATAAGTCAACATCCGGTTAACTTTTCCAACTTAAGCCTTCTTAAAAGAGACTAAGTGTCTCATTTCCTACCAAAACCACTCCAAATCAACTCGATCACACAAGATACGGATAACGAAGCATGAAGAAACAGAAAATGGGGAAAACGGGGCGGTAACTCATGAGACTACGGGCCGGGTCGTCACATCCTCCCACTTAAACAAACGCTCGTCCTCGAGCGAGTCAAGAAACATACCTGAAGCCTCAAACAGGTGAGGATATCTGCTCCGCATCTCCCGCTCGGTCTCCCAGGTAGCTTCCTCCACGGGCCGACCTCTCCACTGCACTTTTACCGAAGATATATCCTTTGACCTCAATTTCCGAACCTGACGACCCAAAATAGCCACTGGCTCCACATCAAAGGTCAAATCATCATCCAACTGATCTATGCTAAAATCCAAAACATGGGACGGGTCCCCAACATACTTCCGGAGCAAAGAAACATGAAATACTGGATGCACACTTGACAAGCTGGGTGGCAAAGCAAGCATATAAGCCACCTCCCCAATCCTCCTAAGTACCTCAAAAGGTCCAATGAATCGTAGACTCAACTTTCCTTTATTTCCAAATCTCATAACACCCTTCATGGGCGAAACCTTCAGCAAGACCTTCTCACCAACCATGTAGGATACATCTCGAACCTTTCGGTCCGCATAACTTTTCTGGCGCGACTGTGCTGTACGAAGCCTTTCCTGAATCACCTTCACCTTCTCTAAGGCATGCTGAACCAAATCTGTCCCCAATAGCCTAGCCTCCCGGGCTCGAACCAACCAATTGGAGATCTACACCGCCTCCCATACAAAGCCTCATACGGAGCCATCTGAATACTCGACTGGTAGCTGTTGTTGTAGGCAAACTCTGCAAGCGGCAAAAAGTCATCCCATGAACCTCCAAAATCGATGACACAAGCACGCAACATGTCCTCCAATATCTGAATAGTACGATCAGACTGTCCGTCCGTGTGAGGATGAAACGCTGTGCTCAACTCCACCTGAGTACCCAACTCTCTCTGAACGGCTCTCCAAAACTGTGAAGTAAACTGAGTACCTATATCTGAGATGATGGAAACTGGAACACCATGCAACCGAACAATCTCCCGGATATAAATCCCTGCCAACCGCTCTGAAGAATAGGTAGTACATACAGGAATGAAGTATGCGGACTTGGTCAGCCGATCCACAATCACCCAAATAGCATCAAATTTCTTCGAAGTCCGTGGAAGTCCAACAACAAAGTCCATAGTGATCATCTCCCACTTCCACTTGGGAATAACCATCTGCTGAAGTAAGCCACCCGGTCTTTGATGCTCATATTTCACCTGCTGACAATTGAGATACCGAGCTACAAATCCCACAATATCTTTCTTCATTCTTCTCCACCAATAGTGCTGCCTCAAATCTTGATACATCTTTGCGGCACCCGGATGAATAGAATACTGCGAGCTGTGGGCCTCCTCCAAAATCAATTCTCTAAGCCCATCCACATTGGGCAAACAAATCCGGCCCTGCATCCGCAACACACCATCATCACCGATGGTCATATCTCTGGCATCATCATGCTGAACTCTGTCCTTAAGGACAAGCAAGTGCGGATCATCATACTAGCGCTCTCTGATGCGATCATATAAGGAAGACCGAGAAACCACGCAAGCCAACACCCGATGGGGCTCCAAAATATCTAGTCTCACAAACCGATTGGCCAAAGCCTGAACATCAATTGCAAATGGTCTCTCCCAACCAGAATGTACGCCAAACTCCCCATACTTACTGCCTTTTGGCTCAAAGCATCGGCCACTACATTGGCCTTTCCCGGATAATAAAGAATAGTAATATCATAATCCTTAAGCAACTCTAGACATCTCCGCTGCCTCATATTAAGATCCTTCTGCTTGAACAAATGCTGAAGACTGCGATGATTTGTGAATACTTCACAAGATACGCCATACAAATATTGACTCCAAATTTTCAATGTATGAACTATGGCTGAGTGCCCGGCACCAAGTCAATACCAAAATCAATATCCCTGTCCGGCGGCATGCCCGGAAGGTCTACAGGAAATACATCGGGAAAATCCCTCACAACTGGGACAGAATCAATACTAGGAGTCTCAGCTCCAACATCTTGCACAAAAGCTAGATATGACAAACAACCCTTCCCAACCATACGCTGAGCTTTCAAGAAAGAAATCACTCTGCTAGGAACATAATCAGTCACACCACGCCACTCGATCTGCGGTACACTCGGCATAGCCAAAGTAACTGTCTTAGCATGACACGGAGATAACCAATCCATGCCCAAAATAACATCAAAGTCCACCATGCTCAATAGCAATAGATCAACTCGGGTCTCCAAACCCCCAATAGTCACAATACATGACCGGTACACACGATTCACAACAACAGTATCACCCACCAGGGTAGATATGTGAACAGGTAAGGAAAGAAACTCCCGGGGTGTACCCAAATAATGAGCAAAATATGAGGACACATAAGAATAGGTGGAACCGGGATCAAATAATACAGCAGCATCTTTGTGGCAGACTGAGACAATACCTGTGATGATAGCATCTGAAGCAATGACATCTGTCCGGCCTGTAATAGCATAGAAACGGGCCTGGTCATCGCCTGATCGACCTCCCCCTCTGGGGCGACCCCTGACTACCTGACCTCCACCCCTAGCTGGCTGGGCGGGTGGTGAAATAACTGGAGCGGAAGTCGAGGGCTGACCCCTCTGCTGATACTGAACATCATGAAGTCGAGGAAACTGTCTCCTCATATGCCCAAACTCTCCGCACTCGTAACAACTACCCGGTACTGGAGGTAGGGACTGAAGGGAACCTCTGGCACTAGAAGGACCAGTAGAATGACCTGCCACGGAACTGATGGAGCACGAGATGAACTCTGAGCTGGGAGGGCGCTTAGTGAAGGCTGACCCTACTGAGAACCATGATAACCACGACCTGAAGATCCCCCACGATACTCTGGACGGGCCGACTGAGTGTGCCTGAAAAAATGGCCTCTACCATGCTGGAACTGGCCCCTAGATGGAGCACTACTGAAACTACCAGAACCTCGAGGCCTCTTGGCCTCCCTCTCCTCTCTATCCTGCCGGCGAGCCGTCTCAATCTCCCAAGCAATATCAAACACCTCCTCAAATGAAACACCCAAAACTCTCTCTCTAGTCATCAAGATACGGAGATGGTAATTAAGGCCATCAACAAATCTCCTGATCCGCTCACGATCGGTCGGAACCATCCAACTACCATGACGAGCCAACTCAGAAAACCTTGCCTCATACTAAGACACAGTCATATCTCCCTGCTTTAGCCACTCAAACTGCCTACGCAGCTCCTCCCTGCGGGACTGCGGTACATACCTCTCCAAGAAGAGAGTGGAGAACTCCTGCCAAGTAAGGGGCGCTGCACCAACCAGCCTACGCCTCTCATATGCCTCCCACCAAGTGACGGCAGCCCCAGTAAATTGAAAAGTAGTAAATGCCACACCACTAGTCTCAAGTATCCCTGTTGTACGGAGCATCCGCTGACACTTATCAAGAAAATCCTGGGCATCCTCGCCCTCAGCACCACTGAGTGATGGAGGCTGGATCCTGCCAAACCTCTCAAGATGGCGCTGCTCATCATCTGGCATAACTGTTATTACAAACTCCTGAGCTGGTGCAACCGGCTGAGCTGGAGGTGCCTCCGGGGTCTGCAATCCCTGTACCACCTGCTTAGGTGTGCGTGCGGCGGGGGTCTGGTTGCCTCCCCCGGCCTGTGAAGTAGCTGCTACTGTGGTAGCTGAAACTGCCTGAGCTAGGCCAGTGCAAATTGTCAGGATCTGAGCTCAGTAAAACAGTGAAAATTCAAGTGAAAATCCCTTTCTCAACAAGTAAAAAAAGTAATTGACAGGTAAGTAAACAAATAGAAATTTGGCCCTCGGGCACAATATCAATAAATCCGCCCTTCGGGAACATCTCAGAACAGTACCAGCTTTTCAGGCTCAAATCTCAAAACAATACCAACCCCTCGGGCTCAATCTCACATCACAATGGGTACCCGCGCTCACTGGGGGTGTACAGACTCCGAGAGGGGCCCCTTTTGGCCTAAGCGCAATATCAAGCCATCTCATGGCATCAAATCTAGGCCATCAGCCTCATATCAATCAAGCCACCTCATGGCGTATATATGTATCCCAGGCCCTCGGCCTCATATCTGTACCAGTGTATCCTCACAAGTAGGTCCTCGGCCTTACTCAGTCCGAAAATCATCACAAGCCCCTCGGGCAATAGTAAAACAATATTTCTCAGCCCAAAACATCATTTAAAATTATCATTTAAGTCTCAAAACTGAGTAAAATGGCTGAGTAGTAAAACAGTGGAAAATAACATGACCGAGTTTAAGTAATAAGTCAAAACAGTGAGGAAATAGTAATAAAAATCCCCGAAGGGTTCAAATAGTTGGCACAAAGCCCAAATATGGCAATCAGCCCAAATCATGATGATAGCAAATAAATTTCAGTCAAATACACGGTAAAATCATCAATCGGGACTGACCAAGTCACAATTCTCAATAGTGCACGACCCCACGCTCGTCATAAAACACGTGTCTCACCTCAATATAGCACTACGATGTGCAAATCCGGGGTTTCAAACCCTCAGAGCATCATTTACAATCATTACTTACCTCGAACCGGCTAAATCTCTAGCTCGCGACGCCTTTGCCCCTCGAATAGGCCTCCACGTGCATCGAATCTATCAAAAATCAGAACGAATACGTCATAATATGCTAAGGGAACAAAGCCCAAGTGAAAACAATTGAAAAATACCAAAAATCCTGAAATTAACAAAACCCGAGCCCCGGGCCCACTTCTCTAAACTCAGAAATTTTCATATCATTAGATTCATCGTCTCCCCATGAGTTCATACATATTAAAAACACAAGAATCGGAGTTCAAATGACCCCTCAAATCCTCAATTTAAGCCCTCTTAAACTCAAGCCCTAAACCTCCATTTTTAGTCCTTTAATTCCTTAAATTTCAGTCTCAATCCATGAAATATTACCATATAAGTATGTTTTTAGGTCCAAAATCCTTACCTTAATGAAGTCTCTTGATTTCTCTCTTCAAAATCTCCCAAAAAAGCTCTAAGGTCGAAGGCAACAATGGTGAAATAACCCAAAATCGCAAAATAAAATAACGTATATGGTCTGCCCAGGCCTTCCCGCATCTGCGACTCACCAACCGCTTCTGCGGTACCGTATTTACGGTAACACGTCTGCTTCTGCGAAACTCACTTAACCAGCCCAAAACCACTCTTGCGATCTCCCTTCGGCATCTGCGTTTCAGCAGATGCGGTCCAACACTCTGCTTCTGTGATTCATGACTCCCTCAGCCTTTCCCACTTCTGCGACTTCCTCAACGCACCTGCGATGCCGAACCTGCGGTCCCCAAACCGCAGGTGCGAAAACACCAGAAGCAGCAAATCTTCAGCAGCTGCGACAACCTTCCAACTCTTCCGTTAGACATCCGAAATTACCCCGAGGCCCCCGAGACCTCAACCAAAAGCCCCAACATATCCTAAAACCTTATTCAAACTTGTTCCAATCATCAGATACCTCAAACAACATCAAATCACCCAAAATACATAGGATTAAAGCCTAAGTTTCTAAAATCTTCCGAAATACACTTTTTGATCAAAAACCCAACCAAACCATGACTGAATGACCTGAAATTTTGCACACACATCCCAAATGACATAACGAAGCTACTACAACTCTCGGAATTCCATTCTGACCCATATATAAAAATCTCGCCGATCAACCGGAAATCGCCAAAATATCAACTTTGCTAATTCAAGCCTAATTCTACTCTGAACATCCAAAATCCATTCCGATCACACTTCTAAGCCATAAATCACCTCCCGAAACTAACAGAACCATCAGAACTCACATCCGAGCCCTCTAACACATAAGTCAACGCCCTATTGACTTTTCCAACTTAAACCTGTTTAAAAGAGACTAAGTGTCTCAAGCCTTATCAAAATCATTCTGGACTCGATCCGACCAACCTGATACCACAAAACACGGATAACGAAGCATAAAGAAGCAAAAATGGGGAAACGGAGCGGTAACTTATAAGATGACTGGCCGGGTCGTCACACAATATCAAACTTATAATTATTTAGAATCTAACATGTAATTACATAAACCAAAATTAATGACCCATAATTTTGATGTAATTATTAATTTATAAGTTAATTAATTATCACTGATACACTTATACGTAATGTCATTATCAATTTACAGCCTAATCGAACCTAACATTACTTAAGAATACTACTAATGCACTTATACTTAGTGTAATGTCAATCTATAAGGTAATTACAACTAATACACTTACTAATTACGAATAATACACTTCTACTTAGTGTAGTGTCAATGTAAAGACTAATCAATTATTAATATTAGTTAAACATATCACTACTACACTTCTATACTGTTATCAACTTATAAGATAAACAATCACTAATATTTCTTGTCGATACCATTAATACACTTATATTAACTGGTAATTATTAAAGAATAGGCTAATCAATAACCAACATTATTTAAGAATACCACAAATCTACTTTTACTTAGAGTAATTATCAATTTACAAGCTAATTACCAGTTTATATAATTATTTAGTATA